>NC_084493.1:39153898-39457203 GCF_030035675.1 Rhineura floridana
CATTCCACCCACCCACACACACACCGTCAGTGAATTCCATATATTGATTACCTGTTGCATGAAGGAGTTGGGCTGCTGAGCAAGACTGTTGGTTGCCATTAGCAGGCAGACCTCTTGGATGGAGTGCAACTGAGGCTTTGTTTTGTTCACCTGAGATCCTGGGGATTGAACCTGCAGCTGTCTATGTTGAATTTCCTCCACTACCACCCCAGCCCCTGGAGACTTCATCTCTGCATCCCTTTCTTACTGTAGAAGAAGGTCTGCCCAACCTGGCTGCCTCCCAAATGTACATACTATACCGAAGGGGTAGACCACCCTGTACGTTGACTTAACTGTGGTTAGGCCAGAGCTTGGAAAAGTTACTTTTTTGAACTACAACTCCCATCAGCCCCAGCCAGCATGGCCACTATATTGGGCTGATGGGAGTTGTAGTTCAAAAAAAGTAACTTTCCCAAGCTCTGGGTTGGGCCAATGGCATACATGCACCTTTTATGTAGATAAAGCACATTTGGAATACTGTGTGCAGTTCTGTTTGCTGGACTCCAAAAGGCATTGCAGAACTATGTATTCTGCTATCACAAAATGTGCAGTGGCCACCACCTTGGATGGTTTTGAAAGTGCGGTAGATGAGGCTGTCCATGGCTACTAGCCATGAAGGCTATATTGCTTCCAGTGTTGGAGGGGCATGCTCCTGGATACCCGCTGTGGGGAATCACAAGGGGGGGGGCTGTTGTGCTCACCTCCTTCTTGTGGGCTTCCCAGGAGCATCTGAGGGGTCCCTGGCTAGACACGAGTGCAAGATGTCCAAAGGACTAGGAGAGAGTGGGCAGTTCCTGTTCACCTTCAACAGCAAAGCTTCTCTTGTCTTAACTTTTTTTCCGGAGCTTTTTTTTAAAAAAAGGGTCTGTACTTCAGTCAACAAAGTTATTGGTGTGGTTGGGGGGTGGGGGGGTTGAGAAGAACTCCGCCCCACCAGTGCCCCTTGGAATTGCCTCAGTAGGGCTCACCCAGGAGCTGTAGCACCTCTTCCCTTGGCCTGACCCTTTGGGGATTCCCCTGGCCAGCCTCTTCCTTGCCTCCTCCTGCTTCCAGGCTGTATCTGCCCAGCCCCTGGTGGCACGAGAGACCAGAGGCTCCTGTGCAAAGGTGTCCCTTTTGCTGAAGCCACTGGAGATGGCCCAGGCTGCTTCCCCTCAGCCTTTGGTGTTGCAAGAGCAAGGCTCTGTCACTCTGGCAGTGACGCTTCCATTTTTCTTGTCTCACTGCCCAATCTGGCAGTTCTCTGGGATATCCTGGCCTCTGCATGGCCTTCACGTTCATGTCTTCTGCTCTGCTACCGCATCAGGCCGCCTAATGTTAGTACACACAAGCGAGCGAGCGTAGTTTCTTACAAACTGCATGTTGGTTTATTGTGCCAGATAGAACTTTTACTAACAGATTCCCAGGATTTTTCAGCAAATCCAGACAGAAGGTGGTGTTTAGTTTGGATGTTGCATTTCTGCCAGCTGTGTTGAGCAGGACTTCCTGCAGCGCTACATGGCCTGCCTATGGACTCCCCCAGTTCCATGGAGGCTTCTCTTCAGTCAAGAGAGCAGACTTGGCTGCTGCACAGATGATCCCTGGAACGGGTCGAAGTGGCTCTCTGACTGGATTTGAACATAAAGCTAAGTGTGTTTTTTAAAAGCCTCCGACACCAAAGAACATTGACTGGGCTGGCGCCCATGCAGTGCCCAAAGTCTCACTGAAGCCAAGTCATTGATAACGCAGCACCCAAACTGATGGCAGCCTGTGGCTTTTGGGGTGGGTTAGGTTTTATTATTATTGTTGAGATTTTTAATGTTTTAATGTATTTGTATGTTTTTATTTTGTACGTCGCCCAGAGTGGCTGGACAGCCAGCCAGATGGGCAACTAATAAATTTAATAAATAAATAATAAATAAATAATAAATAAAATCTGGCCACAGATTTGCTCTTGCTTTAGCCTTGCTCAGTGGCAAAATATCTACCTTGCAAGCAGAAGGTCCAGGTTCAGCCCCCAGCATCTCCAGCTAGAGGTGGGAGGGCTGCTGCTGCCAGTCAGTGTCGACAATACTGAGCTAGATGGCCCAATGGTCTGACTCGATAAGGCAGCTTCCTGTGTTCCAGAAGGAGGGCCTGGTTCAGTCCTTGTCATCTCCAGTTGAAAGGTTTCTAGGCTGTAGGTCAGGGAATGATCTCTGCCTGCCTTCTTGCATCTGGAGGAAATATTAGTCGGGACAAAGCGGTCCATGGTCCGTCTTGGTGTAAGGTGCTTTTGCAAGCCAAGGCACTAGCCAGGGTCAGGGCGTTTCTTCTCTTTCACAAAGCGACACGTATGTGAGGCTGAGGGCAGCGGCGAGTCTCTTTGTCTTTTCTTGGCTTGGCTTTAGCCAGTCCCAGCTCTACTTAATCCAGGGCCAGGCAGTTTCCTAACGGAAGGTCTTTCTTGCAGGTCTAATGTAAAACTAACTTGAGGTGTTGGAATGCACAGTGGCCAAGAATCGGAGATCACATGCGAAAAGTTGTATTTTTTTCATTTGGAAAACTTTGTTTTATATAAGTGCCTTTGAAGGGGCACCATTTGGATAACTTGTTTTGCCTTCCTGCCCAAGGAAATCATGGTGCAAAGTTTGCTGAAAAGATAGTCATTAAGATACAAATGGAGAGGATCAGACTTGTTTGTTTGTTTATTGCATTTGTATACCGCCCCATAGCGGAAGCTCCCTGGGCAGTTTACAACAATTAAAAACAAATGTACAAATTTAAAAACACATTTTTTAAAAAGCAATTTAAAAACACATGCTAAAAATTAGGGGCATCCTTCCTCACCCTCCTAAAGTTCTTCTGCACAAGCATCATTTGAAATGGACAGGAGCCCCCAAGAGCGTTGCTGGTCTCTTAAGAACATAAGAAGAGCCTGCTGGATCAGGCCAGTGGCCCATCTAGTCCAGCATCCTGTTCTCACAGTGGCCAACCAGGTGCCTGGGGGAAGCCCGCAAGCAGGACCCGAGTGCAAGAACACTCCCCCTCCTGAGGCTTCCGGCAACTGGTTTTCAGAAGCATGCTGCCTCTGACTAGGGTGGCACAGCACAGCCATCACGGCTAGTAGCCATTGATAGCCCTGTCCTCCATGAATTTGTCTAATCTTCTTTTAAAGCCGTCCAAGCTGGTGGCCATCACTGCGTCTTGTGGGAGCAAATTCCATAGTTTAACTATGCGCTGAGTAAAGAAGTACTTCCTTTTGTGAAGTTCTTCTTCTTCTTCAGCTCACTGGCGTTTGCACAGGAGGATGGTGCCCTGGATCAGGGCTCAGGACCTTGTGGCTGTCCATCTGTTCCTGGTCTACAATTCCCATCATTTCTGTCCGTTGACCACATTGGCTGGGGCCGATGGGAGTTGGGAGTCCACCAGCCTATCCCTGCTCTAGATCATTTTTGTTCTGTTTTGGAGCTGGTGCAAATGCTTATTAGGGTGTTTTTTGTTTTGCAAAAACAGGTCATATAGGAAGCACCCTTCTTGAAGGGAAGTGTGAGGCTAGCTGTCAGAAACAGATGACGTCCGATAGAGGTTTTATGACACATCACATAATAGAAGTTCTAGTGACCAGAGAAATGCAAGATAAGATACGGCAGGATCCTGTCATGAATTCATTTGAAGGCTGCTTTATGGATCCCTACAGCCCTTTTTGGTTTTGTACCCGTCCTGAAGCAGTGCATGGGTAGCTATGGGTAGCTGTGCACCAGCCACAGCCGCCAGTGTTTTGAGGTGCCTGGGGTGATCCCCATGATTTTTCCAGCCCTGGGCCACATTCACTCATGGGCAACTTTCTGGGGGCCACATACCAGTGGGGGCAAGGCCAGAGGCGAAACCTGGGCAGAGCAATAGATGTGCCACTTCCGTACAGCAGGCTTCATTCCAACCACACAGAAGTCTGGTTTCTGTAGGCTTCTGTTCTTGCGCGCATGTGCAGACACACCCGCATGCGCACACACCCGCATGCGCACACCTACATCCAGGCAGCAAGGGGCATTATCACAATTCAAGAACACGTTCGAACCACACAAAAGCCCTGTTCAAGGAAAACGGATGGCAAGGGTTGGGAAAGATAGAATTATCAAGTACATACAAGAACAGGCCTTGCTGAATCTTGCTTATGTAAGGGTAGGTCCTGTTTTAGTAACCTATTAGAGATCGTTGAGAATGTTAGAGATGATGTAGTTCTTCAAAAGGCTTTTCATAAAGTCCCTCACCAAAGATTCCTGAGTAAGTCATGGGACAAGAAGAGAGGTCCTCTTGTGGATCACTAAATGGTTAGGAAGCGGAGAGAAGGAATAAATGGACAGTGGAGAGCTGTAGAAAGTAGAGTCCCCCAAGGATTGGTATTGGGACCTCTGCTTTTTAATTTGTCCAGATGTGATTAGAGTTAGGGGTGAGCAGTGAAGTAGCCAATTTGTTGTTGATACTAAATTCTTCAGGGTGGTTAAAAGAAAAAGGGATTGTAAGGAACACTAGAAGGATCTCTTTTGACTGGGTGAATGAGCGGTTTGGCACATGCAGTGCAAAGTAAAGTGTTAAGTCATGCACGTTGGTCATTGGGGCAAAAAACATCTCAATCTCACACATACATTAATGGGGTCACTGATGGTGACTGACTAGGAGTGAGACCTTGAAATTGTAGTGGGTGGCTTGATTAAGATGTTGATCCAGTGTGCAGCAGTTGGGAATGGAAAATAAAACTGCCAATATTTTTATGCCATTATAAACATCTGTGGTTGAGACCACGCTTGCAATACTGGATACAGTTCTGATTACCTCACCTCAGAAAGGCTATTGCAGAGCTGGAAAACGTTCAGAAAAGGCCAAGCAAAATAATTGAAGGTGTGGTGCTTTCCTCTGCTATGAGGAAAGGTTACAATACTTGGGGCTTTTTAGTTTAGAGAAAAGGCAAGTTAGAGGGGACATGATATATAGGTGTACAAAATTATTCTTGGTGCGGAGAAAATGTAGGTTTCTCCCATAATACTAAAGCTCTGGGGCATCCATTGAAGCTGAATGTTGGAAGATCCACAAGAAGTACTACTTCACATAGTGCATAGCTAAACTGTGGAATTTGCTCCCACGATATGTAGTGATGGCCACCAACCACGGTTTAAAATCATAAAGGGTAAGGCTATGAATGACTACTAGCCCTGATAGCTACATGTTACCTCCACTTTTGGAAGCATTATGTCTTTGAATACCAGATGCTGAGCACTGCAGGTGGGGAGAGTCTCTTGTGTTCAGGTCCTGCTTGTGGGCTTCCCATAATGGGTATCAGGTTCCCCACTTTGGGACCAGGATACTGGACTAGATGGGCCTCCTTTGGCCAGATTCAGCTGGACGGCTGTTCTTACGCTCTTGCGTTTTTACAAGGTAATCTCACATGGCAGTTACCCTGGAGATGTGATCAAGCTATAGCCTTATTCTTGTGGTCCACAAAAAACTGTTGAAGCTGCTAGCCTGGAGGCAGATTCAGGCACCCAGAAAACTGGCCCCAACCAAGTAGGCAGGTTGGAGGACCCATAGCAGACTAGTAGCCCACATGACTGACAGGGGCCCCTGTGACTAATCCCCACATGGTGCTCTCTTGAGAGGGAGGCACCTGCCTTTTCCAGGGCTGGTTTTTGGCACTCCAGGAAAAGGCCAAAGCATCAGCCATGTGGATTCAGCCTTATGCACCTCTCCTGCGACATGTAGGAGTGGATTTTCCCCAATGCTTGCCTCGTTCATTCATATTTGCTTTCCTTTTGTTTCAGGAGCTATTGTGACAATCTTGGCTACCATCCATTAAGTGCTGCTGACTTTGGAAAGATCATGAAAAATGTCTTTCCCAACATGAAGGCTCGCCGTTTAGGCACAAGAGGCAAATCAAAATATCCTTTGTGGAAACATTCTCCAACCATTTCTCTTAATGTTTCTGAAAATCAGGGCCAGTGTCACAAGTTGGCATAGCAGGGTATCTGCTGAGGGCCCACAGCCCAGTAGGGGGAGCCCTTGGACCTGTTTCTCCTCTTCATTATTGCAACCCTACTTGTTCACTTGCCTTTTGGTCTTGCACGTAACGATCAGTGGTGGGGAGGAGGAGCAGAAATAAGGTTGCTTGTTTATTATTTCTGTCTGGAAAGAGCAAGCAGGCGATAGTAGTGAGGAGGCAGAAACAACAATGGTGGTCGGGTGGGTAATCTCACTGAGAGAGTGGGGCCCAATGAAGGTGTCTTGCCCTTCAAACCTGTAAAGCTCCTTTCTTCACCCTTGATCTTCTGTGTGGCATGTTTGCAATGTTGTCCTATCCAGAGAGGAAGCTCCATTGACAAAACATACCTTGTATTGATTTTCGTTCTGCATAAGGAACTTCGTATGTCAAAGAAAAATTCTTTCTTCATGAAAGTACTCGTTTGCCGTTATTTACACCTTAATTTTTAAATCACATATTGTTATAGTGGACTTCGGAAGAAAGCTTTTGTACAGATGCCGACGCTTCCCAATCTTGACTTCCATAAAACTGGAGACGGGGTAAAGTTTGAACCTGAGCAATTGTGCCAGGAACCACATCGGCAGAAGGACCGAGACCTTTTAGCTAGAACAAAATAGCAATCGTGGTGTTTGCTCTGTAGAAGTTGGAGCGTTTTGAAGGGAGGGAATTCATTAAGTAGTGAGTGGGATGAAGGAACAACCTTTTAAAACCCAGGAAAGGTCCCTTCCAATATTTGAGCTCGTTACATTTTGCAGACGTTTGCAGTGGGAAGTGAATGATTCCTCTGCCTACAGGCCCAGCTTGATATACTGAATGTGTCTAGTTCACTAATCTGCATCCGAATTTAAGATTTTGTCTATAACAAAAGTGGGGCATTTGTGGGGCCCCTGCAGATATTGCTGGACTCCCAGCTCCCATCATCCCTGACCATTGGCCCTGCTGGCTGGGGCTAAGGGAGTCCCAACAACATCTGGGAGTACAAAAATCTGATAATTTATTGAAATAAATAATCCTAGTTTCAATTTCTTTTTGAATTTAGGAAACAGAGCGTTGATTTTTATTGGGCAAAGGAAATATTGCAGAGCCCCCATGACAGTGTCTGAAATCATCATTTCCCCCCTATATATTCTTTAAAGTGCATTTAAAGGCAAAATCACAGTGAAAAGGCCACTTCAGGTAGCAGGATAAACTGATGGGTCCTGGAAGAATCCTGACAAAATGCTGGCATTCTTTTACTTACCTTAGTATGTTACAGAATGAGTGCCAGGATGCTGGTGGCAAAAGTACTGGGTATTTTATAAGGAAAGCAAAGCCTCTGAGTCTCAACCCTGCTGGGCCTTGCTTAAGCACCTCTGAGTCCCATGCCTGGGATGGACTGAAATGCTGTGCGTTCTCGTGTAGCGCGTTCAGTCTTGTTTCTGCAGCAGCTGATCTCCTTGTTTCTGTTTCAGCTGGAAGGGACGGAGCCTTCTGGGCACCTGCAGAGTGCTGACGAGGAAGTGGTGTCAGCCGCCTGCCAGCTGGTCTGCCAGTGGGCCCAGAAAGTGCTCAGCCAGCCCTTTGATTCTGTCTTGGATCTGGCCCGCTTCCTGGTCAAAAGCCACTACATCGGCACGAGATCCACGGCAGCGCTGACTGTGATGGCGGGTGCCACAGCAGGTGAGGGTGGACCGGCTCCTGGGAAGAGAAGCGGGTGCACTGTCCATGTTGCAGTGGAGCCTGGAGAGTTTGGGTTGCCTCTCCTCTAAATGTGGGCATGCTGGGCCTGTGCTGGAATCGTTTCTCTTGGTGAGGCTCTCATTGGGAAGATTTCCTTCATTCTTGTTGTAAGTCGGTCAGGAACCAGGTTTGGGAAATGAGAGTTTTCGCTGCAGTTAGTCTCCAAGCATTATTGAGTTTACACACACACACTCACACACACTCACTCACTCTCGCTCACTCTGTGTGTGTGTGTGTGTGTGTGTGTGTGTGAGAGAGAGAGAGAGAGAGAGAGAGAGAGAGAGAGAGAGAGTGTTCAGTGTGGTTAAGGTTCCATGACTTTGTACACTGTTTAGAAATACTTTTAATGAAATGAATTTTCACAAGGGGGCCACTTTGGACAAATTCCTTCCTATATGAAATGGTGGATGGTCCAGTCCCTGCAGGAAGATCCTGCTGTTTCAGATCACAATATATCTCACATGTGCATTGACTCAGAGGGCTCACTGAAGCTTCCAAAAAAAGTAGACGGTGTAGCCCCCCCCCATTGTAGCACTGCAGAGTCCATGTGGGGTAAGGGGTGTGCACGATTTACTGCTCCGAGAGCAAGCCCTCCACTCCTTGTAGAGCAAACATTTGGAGAAAAGCATTCCAGCTTAGGTGTGACCCTGATGTGTGGCTTTTCTACATGCGGGGCATTTTATTGTAAGAGAGCAGTAAAGCACGCCGCCTTCCTCCTGAGACAGTAAAGTCTGCGGAGGGCCTTTCTTTGCAAGTGAGTGTGTCTCTTGGTACACAGGCATTCCCCTCTCCGCCTCAGAACGGTTTGGTCTCTCGTCTAGGGCTGCAGCAACAGCTCAGCACAAGCAAAGGCCACCGAGGTGCAGGCATGACGCTGCGGCACGGAAAGGCCAACCAGGTCTTGGGCGCCAACCCAGGAGAGCCCAAAGTCTGGCAGCAGATAAGACTTGACAGTCCCTGGGTTTGCCTGCTCAGCTTCCTATCATGATGTCCATTTTGCAGAGATGAGGGCCTTGTATCTCACCCTCCCATTGATAGTATATAAGGCTGTAGCCCATTGTCCTTTCCCTCCCCCGGTCAACTGGTCACAAAATGTATTCTCAGCCACCTTCTGTCAGGTGTGTGGGATGCTCTTAGGCAGCAGGGGAGCCTCCGGGCCACAGGCTCAGTTAGGCCTGGCTTGGGGTCTCAGTCTGGCCACTTGCCTCACTCCTGACCCCGAATCTGGGACTGGCACAGCCAAGGCTGCACAGGGGAAGCTGGAAGCGTCAGGTGAGCTCCCAGGTGCTCCTGTGCAAGTGGGCCTTCCTCTCAGTGCTGATCCCCACCAGGAATTCCCTCGGGCGTCTGAGGGGCTCATTTCCTCCAGGCAGACTTCCAGGGGCCTCCCGCAACCCTTGCTGAAGGTGTCGCCCTGGGACCAGCCAGCCAGGCGATGGGTGCTGGAGGCACCTCTTCAGAGGAGGCTGCTGCAGCCGCCTGTTGGCCGTTACAGAGACCTCCTTTGAACGTGGACAGTCGTCAGGCACCTGATGACATCAGGCACCAGTTGTGGTGTTACTGATGAGCCTGATGGTGTGTTCCTCTACATACCTGGGGCCACAGTCCACTCCTCCCGTGCAAGCGAATTCAGGCCGCATATGAAGAGTTTGGTGGAGGACTTTGTCGATTCAGCCTTCCCTACGGTGGTGCCCTCCTGCTCTTTTGGTCTACAACTCCCATGAGCCCCAGGATCATGCAGCTGGGCTGGCCAGGGCTGGTGGCAGTTGTCGTCCGAATCAGCTGGAGGGCACCAGCTTGAGAAAGGCTGGTGCTGGTGGGCAGATTGCAGATGCGTTTCCCCCCTGGCCATCTCCCTTTCCCTCTCAGGACTCAAAGGGATCCCCCAGCCTTCTGCGTTCGTTCCTACTGCGGAAAGCCATTCCTTCCAGCCCCAGGCCAAGACCCTGCCCTCCCCGATGGATGCCAAGCAGCAACTGCAGAGGAAGCTCCAGAGGAAGCAGCAGCAGGAGCAGAAGTTGGCGTCGCCGTTGCCGGGAGAGTCCCCGGCCAAGAAGGCGGAGGGTCCCGGGGCCAACGGGGCCACCAGCCTGCCGAACGGGAGCCCGGCTATCTTGTCCCCCCAGCCCATCGGCATTGTGGTGGCTGCTGTTCCGAGCCCCATCACGGTAAGCTCCTAGAGTGGGTGTCGCTGGAGGGGGGCCCATGGCGGACCGACGGCTGGCCGGCCACCGAGGAGTCTTCTCCTGATGGCCTTGTGTGGGTCATGAATTGGGGCGGAGGGGGGCTTGGTTGCTGGGTCAGGTATTAATTTGAGGAAATAATTGGAATTACTTTGTAGATTATTTGCGGGGAGTGAATACATGGAATTGAACTGATTTGGAGCAGGATCTGTTGGGAAATTAATTGGGTTGACGAGGAACTGGGTTTGAGGACAAACTGATTGTGGAACTGGCCTGGGGTTGTTTTGGGTGGGAAGTTCATTGGCTGGCCTTCTGTGACATTTACAGTCTGTACGTATGTAAGAAAGCAGCATTTACAAATGTTATGCAGATGTGTGCATCAGTGGGCTTGTGCCTCAAATCTTTTATACCCCTTGCTGTTGGGATTTGCTCCTCTGCTTCCAGCTCATGTTTGTTGCTGAAGTCATCCAAGGACAGAGTGTTGAGGGCAGGGCCGACTTATCCATTAGGCACAGTGCTTAGGGCCCACAATAATTTTAGGGGCCCACGAAAATGTTTTTATTTCTGTTAAAATCAGAAGAAGAAAAATGAACTTTTAGGGTCGAAAAGCTGATAAGAGAAAAATCAACACATTTGAAATGTGGTGTTGGAGGAGAGCTTTGCGGATACCATGGACTGCAAAAAGGACAAATAATTGGGTGTTAGAACAAATTAAACCAGAACTATGACTAGAAGCTCAAATGATGAAACTGAGGTTATCATACTTTGGACACATCATGAGAAGACACGATTCACTAGAAAAGACAATAATGCTGGGGAAAACAGCAGGGAGTAGAAAAAGAGGAAGGCCAAACAAGAGATGGATTGATTCCATCAAGGAAGCCGCAGACCTTAACTTACAAGATCTGAACAGGGTGGTTCATTACAGATGCTCTTGGAGGTCACTGATTCATAAGGTCGCCATAAGTTGTAGTCTACTTGGAGGCACCTAACAACAAAGGGTCGAAGAAAATCTTTTAATTTTTTTCTCACATCAGAAAAAAATGAACTTTTTAGGGCCCATGAGAATCTATTAAATTTTGCCTAAAACAGAAAAAAATAAAATGTTGAAGTATTTAAAGTTATATCAAAAATAATTTTTAATATTGATATTATTATGGAGGAAGGGGCCCACGAAAGTCATAATGCGGCCCTGGTTGAGGGGAACCAGAAAGGGGGAGGCAAGGACAGGAAGCCTGGCAGGGAGAAAGTTCCTCCCACTGGGAAGGTTGCATGGAGTGAGCGGACAGGTGGGGAGAGGGCCAGCTGAGGATCGACCCATAGAGGCCGTGCCGGGAGCCACAGAGAAGTTGGACTGTCGTGGCAATGAAGAGATCTTTGCTGATTTTGTGAGGGCACTTCTGAGGGTGTGCAAAAGGCAGGCCTCGGAGAGGAGGAAAGCGGAGAGAATGGGCGCGAGCAGCCCCTTCCAGGAGCTTGGAGGTCAAGGGGGGGGGAGGGAGCCTCTTTCGAGGATGGGGAAGAGATGGCGTGGGAGCTACTGGAGAGGTTGCTTATCATAGCGAAAGGGGAAGGACGTGGGCAGGTCAAAGAGTAAAAACAAGGGGGACCTGAGTCAAGCAGGAAGTAGTAGAGGAGGGAGCAGGGACGCTTGGCTGCCGTAGGTGACAGTCTGCGTTTTGGGGTGCTGGGCTGTTGGTTTGAAAGAGGGGAGAGTAATGCTGCCTTGTCCTCTTCCAACAGGTGCCAAGGACCCGGCAGCTGGTGACATCACCGAGTCCCATCAGCTCAGCCGATGGCAAGGTTCTTCCACTCAACGTCCAGGTGGTCACCCAGCATATGCAGTCCATCAAGCAGTCACCAAAGACCCCTCAGAACGTCCCTGCCAGTCCCGTGGGGGACCGTTCTGCCCGGCATAGGTACCCTCAGATCCTGCCCAAGCCGGCCAGCACCAGTGCGCTCACCATCCGCTCCCCGACGACTGTGCTCTTCACAAGCAGCCCCATCAAGACGGTGGTCCCCGCTCAGCACATGAACGTGGTCAAAATGACCACCATCTCTCTTGCTCCAAGCAGCAGCAGCAGCACCAGTAGCCCACCAGTCAAACACGCGCCGTCGGCTGGTGGTGGTTCCGGAGCAGCGGAAGACTTGAGGACTGTCCCGCAGGTCCAGAATGGGCCCCTTGTTTCCCTTCAGCCTCCGAGGCCCAAAGCGAGTGGGGGAGGTGGCCTGGCTCTCTCTGTATCTGCCATTGAGGTCAAAATGGAGCCAGAGGCAGCCGTGGACGAGGCTGTCCTGCGGGGCCAAGAGAATCCAGACACCTCCAAAGCTGCCAAGGTTGCTCTGAGTGCCTTGGCTGGGCAGCAGAGGAGAAGCGAACCGGAAGCCTGGACAGTTCAAGCGGGGGAGGGTTGCAGTGCAGGGAAACGCATGCAGGGCCCTGACCAGAGGAGAGAGGAGGCAGGGAGGAAAAGCCTTGCCCAGCCCCCTGAGTCTTCCCCGGAGACTCACCCAGGCCCACTCCCTCTCTCGGTTGTGGCACAGAGCCTCTTGGGCACCACCAGCAGCACCTTACCTCCCAGTGGCGACAAGGGGGGCAGCAAAAGTCCAAGGAAGCGGCTGCCGTCTGTCTTTGCAGACTCCCAGGGCCCCCCGATCAAGAAGCTCTCTGTGGGGCAGGTCTCTGCAGCTGGCACAGAAGCCCCGAAAGCTAGCGGTGTGAAGAAAGTGCAGCCGAGAGTGGTGGCTCTGGCAAAGAGCGATGGCGCTGCAGGATTTGTCCAAGTGCCCAGCAGTGTGACGATCAAGGTCCATTCTGCAGTGCCAAGCAGCCTGGTGACCCCCCGTCCCCTGGATGGTGGTCTTGTCGTCAGCGACAGCAGTTCTGCTTTAGGACGCCAGCTGGCGCCCTCATCTCCAGAGGTCAAAGTGAAGTTGGAGGGAACCATGTTTGTCTTAGAAAGCATCTCTAAGCCCGATGACAGCTTTAACCCCAACATATGGCAGCATCTCACAGAGAGCTCAGACTTCGCCCCTGTGAACTGTGGGGAGGAACAGCAGCGGCAGCCGGAGGAGGAGGAGGAGGAAGAGGAGGAGGAGGAGGAGGAGGAGGATCTCAGTGTGATGATGCTTGCTGGACACACCAGCTCCGAGACCTTGCCGAAGTCTGTCTGGGAGCCAGTGCACTTTGAAGGGCTCCAGCAGGCAGCCGCCTACGGCCCGCAAGGGCAGAGTCAGGGGCAGGAGCCCTCTTTGGAGGAGCAGCTGCAAGCACAGACTTCAAGCCAGCTAGCTCTGCAGCCGGAGCTCAAAGAGTTTGAGGACACAGCTTCGCAACCCAACGAGAACTTCTTTTCCTTTGACGACGACCTGACCCAGGACAGCATTGTGGAGGAGCTGGTGCTCATGGAGGAGCAGATGTCCATGAGCAGCTCACACCTGTACAGCACGTCCCTGGGAATGGCCCTGCAGAGCCAGGGGGCGGCTCAGGGGGCGCCCTTGTCCTCTCACTCAAGCAGCGCCCACTTCTACCATCCGATCCACAACAACGGCACTCCTGTTCACACCCCCACGCCCACCCCAACTCCCACACCCACCCCGACACCAACATCGGAAATCGTTGCCGGGTCACAAGGTATGTCGCGAGAGAGTCCATGTTCCAGGATGGCCCAGACGACACCTGTGGATAGCGCTTTGGGGAGCAGCCGGCACACGCCAATCGGCACACCACATTCCAATTGCAGCAGCAGTGTCCCACCGAGCCCTGTGGAGTGCAGGAACCCATTTGCCTTCACGCCAATAAGCTCCAGCATGGCCTACCACGACGCCAGCATTGTTTCAAGCAGCCCCGTGAAGCCTATGCAGCGGCCAATGGCCACCCACCCTGATAAAACCAAACTGGAGTGGATGAACACCGGGTACAGCGGAGTGAGTAACCCAGCGGTTTCTAGCCATGGAATTCTCCCAAGCTACCAGGAGTTGGTGGAAGACCGTTTCAGGAAGCCTCACGCCTTTGCGGTTCCCGGCCAGTCCTACCAGTCTCAGACGCGGCACCACGAGGCCCATTTTGGCCGTGTGACCCCAGTCTCTCCTGTCAGCAGCAACAAGCAGGAAGGTTTTGCTGTGCCTGCGCCCCTCGACAACAAAGGGGCAAGTTCCTCTCACAATAGCCATTTCAGGTGCCGGAGTGTTAGTCCTGCTGTCCATCGCCAGCGCAATCTTAGCGGGAGCACCGTCTGCCCTCTCACCAGCATGCCACGCTCCAGTGCAGTGGCAGGGGTAACGTCAGCAACAGTGGCGACGGCCGTATCTTTTGGCAGCCCTGTCACTGTGGAGGTCCACAATGTGTTTACAAACATCCAAGCAGACACGAGTGCCCACAGTCTCGCCCAGCGGAGTCAGTCGGTCCCGTTGACTGTCATGATGCAAACGCCTTTCCCGCCTCCTCAGAAGCAGACCAATTCTAAAAAGATAACAAATGTTTTGCTAAGCAAGCTTGATTCGGATAACGATGATGCGGTGAGGGGCCTAGGGGTCAATAACCTCCCCTCTAATTATACAGCCAGGATGAACCTGACTCAGATCTTAGAGACCTCTTCAGCGTTTCCAAGTGCCAACAGCCAGAACGTGCTCAGTCCCGGCCCTTCAGTTTTTGAGTTCCAAACACCAAGTTACCTCATGAAAAGCAGCAGCACCAGCAGCAGCAGCAGCAGCAGCGATCAGATCCCATTTGCTCCTGGGGATAGCCAAGCACAATTGGAGGCCGGGGAGCCGCCGCCGCTACCGCCGCCGCTGCCGCCGCTGGATTTCAGCAGCACCGTCAAAGACCTCCTGGTGGAGAGCGGCCAGCAGCTGGTGGCTTCTGATCTCAGCAGTGTGGCCTCTGTCTTCTCCAGCGACATCAGGATGGCTTCTGAGCTCTCAGGCAGCATTAATGATTTGAACTCTCTGGACGCAAACCTGCTCTTTGACCCAGCTCACCAGCAAGGGCAGGACGATGAGGCAACGCTGGAAGAACTGAAGAACGACCCCTTGTTCCAGCAGATCTGCAACGAGTCCATTAACTCTATAACTTCGGCAGGTTTTGATTGGATGGAGAGCAAAGACCACCCTGCTGTTGAAATGTTGGGTTGACTGTTTTTAATTAATAAATAAAATAAATGTAATATGTATGTAGCACACTGTTTCTAAAAGACAGACAAGACCCGGCCTTGTATTTGTCTCAGTGGAAGTGCCTCCTGCAGCAGAAACACAGACTGTGACTTCATTGTGGCATTTAAAAAAAATTGCTCTACCAGCTGCTTTATTCTTCAGCAGGGAATATTAAGTCTTATCTATTTTAAAGACATTTCTGAAGGATACAGCCTGATCCAGAGCCAGTATTTGGTTTTAAAATGTTACACACCGAACAGCATTTTTTTCCTGTTGCAAAAGGCAAAGTGGCTAATTAGCATTCAGGGTACCAAGAGTGTAGTGAGTCTAAATTACTAATGAAAGGGGTACAGCCCCCCAAACAGCATTACTGGGCTCTCCCCATACATTTTGGTCAGTGTTGCATTGAGACCCATGTTGTGCTGTTCCTTGGGCTGCCAAGCAAGCTCCATTGGAGCGAATGGAAGTTGCAGAGCAACAGTGTCCGTTGGATCCAGAGTGCCAGGCACACTTGGGTGTGGACACAGGGCTCTTGCCCTGTGGCAGAGGGCACACCCAGCTGTGAGGAGCGTGCGTGCAGAGGAATGGGGAAAGCCACCCAGGAGGCAGAGTTGCTTGTGCATATTAGCACAGATTGCTGGATTGGACGATGACTCAGAGTTGCTGCTTCCAAAAAATTCTGAGCTTGGTACCACCTCCTGTTTTTATGGCTGTTCAAGAAATCACACGTGTGGCTTCGTGGCCACGGATAATGGCTGAGAAAGGCAGTGGCGGCTAGGGGTCACGGCTGGCCACGCAGCTGGAGGTGATGGTGTGAGAACTCTGTCCGACACCAATGCATCTTAAAAAGACGAGAAAGGGCTAACAAGGGGGAGCAGTCGAGAGGAACTATCAAGGAGACAGAAGCACTGAACATTTTATCAAAAAGAAAGCCTCCTTAGTCTTTTTTAGTCATGTGTATCTTCACAATCTCAGCTTAAAACAATATTGTCAGTTTTTATTTTTAATACTGGTTTTAATATCCTTGTTGGAAACTAATTCTGAGCTCCGAGATGTAATAAATTTGTGTTCCGTGCCATTGGACGCCTATTCTGTAGGGGATGTATTAAATTTTTTATTTATTTATCAGAATTTGAATCACCTGCAGTTTGGCCGGAAATTTCCCCAAATTGCCCATCCTTGTTCATAAACGAGACTCGGGTGCAGACAAGTGCCTGCCTCGTTACTGGTGGGCAAGTGCACTGCTCTTTCCTGAAAAGTTGATAGAACCAAAAATAATGGATCTTGGTTGATGGCGCATAAAGATGAATTTTCATAGAGCCATAAGTGCTTACCAGGTGCTGTGGTGTACAGACACGCCTTGGGACTACTTCAGATTCTGGGGCACACAGTCCCCTGGGAAGCTGCCCATCACAAACCCCCTGGAGGTTGATGGGGGAAGGCGCAAGGGTGCCCAGTTGCCATCCATTGAGAGTGGATTTGCCGAGGGGGAGATCCCAGGCGATCGAGCCCTTTGCCTTTCAAAGGGGTTGGGAAGAGAAAAAGGATAGTCATCAACTAACTGGGCCTGACTTATGCAGAAAAAAATAGTATCTGTACCCACCCTGTGTCGAACTTGCCCTCAGCTGGATTTCTTGAGTCATGGCTGCAGGACATGGTTTCCCTGGTGCTTGGAGCCGGCACTGCTTTGGCTGCGTTGCTGTCTCTTTTAACCAGCTCTGATCGTTTTGCATCTGCCAACGTGCAAGTCAAGGGTGAGGGCCAGGAGCTGCCTGGGGTACTAGAGAGAAGCCCTTGCAAATGGTGGTCCATGAGAGTGGGCAAGCAGAAGATCCATCAGCCAGTCATGGCTGGTGTTTGAAATTCTGTCAGACTCTTTGGTCCTGAGCTGCACGTGTGGGAGCAGTTCTAGCGTGAGTGGCTTCCGGGTCACAGGTCTGGTTATTGCATTTTTGGGAAGAGCTTTTCCTAGAGTGGCTGTTCCTTTTTCCATTCAAAGTGCTAGAAACCAGCTTTGTGATGTCAAACGCCGCAATTTCAGGCCCTGCAGAAGGGTTGCCCATGTGATGGGGCCAGCACCTTACTGGTACAGGAGCCATACTTGGCCCCTCTAAAGGCAGGGGGGCAGGGAGCAAGGCCCATGGGGAGTTTCTTGGGCCCTTGTGGTGTGTGTCTGGAGCTATGGCAGTGACTGGAGGCCAGGAGGAGGGGTGGTGGTGTCTGATCTGAAGGGGAGGCCAGAGCAGCGGCTGCCCATCCGAGTGCCAGGGAAGTGGGACAAGAAGAAACTCCCACAGCGAGTGCCATGGTGCACCGATAGAATCAGATGTCTGTGTGGGTTTTGGTTGCAATTTCTAAGATTATATATAGTGTGTGTGTGTTTTCTGAAAAGCCTGCAACTACAAAGAAACGAATTGGGGCTTTCTCTTTGAATTTGGGCTTCGTCCGTGATGTGACGGTGGATCTCAACATTTCCCAGAGCGGCCCTAAAGAAGGTACCCAGCGCAGGCAGGCATATATGGACCCTCCTCCGTTTGAGCACCTTTGCCTCACCAACCACCCTTAGACCCTCTGCCCCCCTCCAGGAGCAGCACCTGCTGGTTTGTCTCTGGTGGTGATCAGGTGCAGCAACCGGGGGGGTGGCAGCAGTTGTCTGCTCGTGTGGCTCACCACCACAGGCCATCAATGGCTAATGCTTCTGATTGGATAGGAGGCTGGTGTCGCTCATATCCAGAGCATTTGCCGGGGGGGCATGGAGACCCTGTCCTGTATTTTGTTGAATATATTGTAGATACAGGTTCAGATTGTTGGATTTAAATCAGTTTTAAAAGTGAAATATCCAAACTATCATGTGACCACTATCATTCTGCCCCCACCCC
Source organism: Rhineura floridana (assembly GCF_030035675.1). Taxonomy (NCBI): domain Eukaryota; kingdom Metazoa; phylum Chordata; class Lepidosauria; order Squamata; family Rhineuridae; genus Rhineura; species Rhineura floridana. Next base: position 39,171,862 of record NC_084493.1, read on the forward strand.
CAAAAAAGGCTTGCTGCCATAATTTTGAAACACCACTGGAACATAATTGTCCTTTAACTTCATTTAATAATCGAACTAGGAATACTATGATACTTTAAAGTAAATTTAATAGAAGTTCACTTTTAAGGGAGGACCTTGGGAAAGCAGGGGCGCTAAAATGCCACTGTAATGATGTGAGGGCCAAGATGGAGTTGCGATTGCTTTGGGGTCTTGTCCGTGGGATAGCTGTTGTAATGGGCAGCTTGCTGGGGTTCTCTTCCTTGGGCTTGCACCTCCTTTACTCTCTACTTGCAAATAGGGCCTTGCTTCACACCAAAGTATGCAGTTCCCAGGGGAGGCAGGAAGACCCTTTCTATCAGATGGCAGCGCCCCACCACTGCGACAGTCCTAACCCTGCGCTTACATTCTTGGCTTTCTACAAGGATGAGAATTTTATGATGAAATTGGTTCAGAGCGTTGCTCTCTTTAGGAAAACATACTTTAGGAAAGTATTGCCAAGAATATTTTGGATTTGTTTGGCAAGCCCCTGGGACTGTGTGGAGTTCAGCTACTGCACTAAAACTTCTGTTGAACTGTGGCAGGCACATTCCTTAGGATAAATGCAACCATACGGCCCACAGATTAAAAAGAAAGAAAAACAAATGACTACAGAAAACTTTTTAAAACGTATTTCATTATTTAAAGGCAAAATGTCATCCAAATGACAGCTAACTTGTCTTATGTAGCAATGTGCATTGATCTCAATGAGATGTTTCTATTTCTTATTCTCTTACGTGAGAATCTTACAGCAGGAAAAAAACTTTTGTTTGCCTCACCATGTTAATACATGATCACTCAACGTGCATGCGTGTTCTCTCTCTTGACTTAACTTGTACAGTGCTAGGTAGACTGTTGTAACCCACTCTTTTTCGTTTTTAATTTTGCGCTGTATCAGAACTGGTTCTGTGTTAACCAGACAAGCATAGCTGAATCACCAGTTAGTTACATTTTTATGTTTACTAATTCTGCTTAGTTGTTGTTAAATATGTTCTTTTCTCTGATTATTTTTATTGCTACGGTGTTGGGGGAGGGGAACCCTTTTGGCGTGATTTTTTTCATGAGAATTCATGAAGTAAATAATTTGCAAATAATTGCAATAAGCACTGACATTTGAACTGAAGAGAAGGACAGTTTTCCTTGTGCAGTGCATCTGACGTTTATAGAAAGTCTTCTACTGTCCTGTGCTTTCTATAAGGAAAGGAGATATACCCCGTCCACCTTTTCATCAAGTGCACAGGCAGACTCTTTCTCTCCCCGCGTCACCCCCGTGTTTTGTTGTCTGTTGTACCTGCTGAAATGACAGTAGTTGAATATTGCAGTAGCATTTCAGTTAATTTTTTATTGAAAGTGCTCAGAATTTGTTTTTTTAATGTTTTCAGAAACAATAAAACGTTTTATATTAAGCCAGAGCTGAGGAGCAATTTATTCCATACACATGGCTGTTATAAGAAATCACCGGGGTGGGGATGGGGAGGGTCTCTTCCTAATGTTTGGGAACAAAGGATGTGTGCAAACCTGTTCAAGCCCCACAGGAGCGAATGTGAAACATGCTTATACAATAATGAAGGCTCATGTTGACAGAGTGCTTTGGAGCATTCAAACTGCTTCACCTGCATTACCTCAGTAATGGTTGCAAAAACCCTGCAAGGCAGGCCAGCATTATGACATTATAGACTGGTGTGTGTATGAAAGAGGGTGCTGAGGCTGAGACAACAGTGGTTTGCTTAAGGCTGCTTGTTGCTTCCATAGGGGCCTCACGAGTCTCCACCAGCTGTGTTGATTTGTGCCCAAAAACTATATTTGGTTTACCAAAGGCCTGATCCTTGGCTGGGGTTTCACAGACCAGAAGGGAGGGTAAGGTAATGACCAAGGCTGAAGGGAAACAGTAACAAATGGTGGCAGCGGTGAAGAGGAGATAACATTCATAAGTATCTAGAGCAACCCTGAGTTATGAGTTATCTGCAGTGATACAAGGGAGTTGGGGACAGTAAGCACGCAGTCACAGAGGTAACCTGATTGAGACTCAGGCAGAGTCTCTGGGGATACTGGTTATAGGACGTGACTGGTGGTGCTGCCTAGCAGGGGGATCTGGTGAGGTCTATGCTAGAGTGGAGAGAGAAACCATAAGAAAGGACAGTCCGGACTGGTGGAGTCCCTGGTGGTGCCTAGTGACAGGCAGTAGCCACGAGCAGGTAGGAACCTGACAGGGAGAGCCAGGGAAGGGCGTCACAGGGGGCAAGGGGAATCCTGCAACACTGACGGGCTGCTCACAAGATCTGTGGTTTGGAGAGCATGGTCCCTCCGGGCTTCTGTCCAGCGCCAAATAACTTTCGGCTGGCATTCAGTGGCTAAGATTGGGCATGGGTGGGTGAGGGAACAGCAACAAAAACAAGCAGCGGAGGCCTGGCCCAGGCATGCAGTGCTGCAAAGGAGAGGGCTCCCACTCTTCCTATTAGGCCTGTTGCCTCCCTGATGAACCTGCCTGGAAGTGACGACCTGCATCAGCAAGGCCAGGACCAAACGGCAGGGCCCCTCAAAGGCAGAGGTTGCACAGCTGTCACCGCAAGGGGCTAAAATAGACCCAGCCATGTCAGTGGGTGAGCCCACTGTCTGCCATCACCCAAGATGGGGGGAGTGTGGACACCCTGCCGCCATCTTGGTGTTTTGGGCATAGATTTCTTCCATGAGGCCATTCCGTTCTGGCGTTTCCACTATCCCCCTTATAATTGCATAAGGATTTTACAATTGATTTTATAGTTGTACTATTTTGGCATATAGCAGTATATAAATTAAATGAATAATCATCTCTAGTCTTTAAGAAGAAATGCAAACTTGTCTTTTTAAATGTTTTAAGTTTTTTTGCACAAACAAGTCAACATTAACAAGAAAAAGTAGTAATAGTCAAGGTATTAAAATATAGAATGCATACATTTTCTATCGTTAGAAAATCTCTTGTATATGACCTGTTTAATTTCAATTGCCGTTTCATCTTAACAGGTCTTTCCATAATTCACTGTGTGTGTGTGAGATGTCCTGATAGTTGTCACCAGGTCACCAAATGTTTTGGATCAGAGGGCACATTTCAAATTTTGAGAGAGTGCTGGGGGCACCAGTCACAAAGTGGTGGCCACAGGGGCGTGGCATAACACAAAATTAAGAGGATAGTCATGGTGAAGCTTTTCCTATAATCGTACTTCCATACCAGAAAAGGCTTGACCTGTTGGAGTTCTGCCTGCTATACAGCTGTTAAAGGCACAAGAACTCTGTTTTCCCCAAACTCCAACCTTAAACCAAAGTCGTTTGCCATCTTGTACCCACTTACCTGGAAGTAAGCCCCATTAAACACAAACTTCTGAGTAGATGCATATACCATTTCTACCATACGTTAACTATACAGAAAATTCTTAATGAATCCGTGATCTTTACCTCCTGCAAAGCAGGAGATATGCCTAAGCCTTTTTGCAAACTTTTCACATTTGCTTTTTGTGGGGAGGGGGATATTTTACATTCACCCACATTATTGTGTATTAGTAATTGCAGAAAATAACACTTGGGCACTACCTGATCTCAGGCAAACCCAGCCAGGAAAGATGCATCCAACTATGGCGATTCCAAGGACTAGGGGGAAAAAGAGAGAGATGCTGAAAAAGTGCATTAAATGGGAACACAAAAAATCTTCAGGGATTCATATTGCCTGGTGTACAAACTACTCACTATTTATTTTTAGATTATTATTATAAAAAGGAAATAAAACAAAGAACGGTATACCACTTGATGTAACGAGAGAATCAAAAGCGGAATCAAAAAACACTCCTCCACCTCTTGGAATCTGCAGTTGGAAATTAGCAATTGGCAAGACCAGAATATAATCAGATAGACATATGTATTTAAAAAAGCTACAGCTGGTAGCTGATCATACAAATTGTGTTCAGAAGCATGTGTAATGAATTTTCACTGAGTGGCACCAACAGAGTATCTTGGCTTTTCCTTGCAAACTGGAGTTCATGGGTAATTTTTTCTAGTAATGCTATATTCCATACATTCCTCATCCATCCAGGGTCTTCCAATGTTGCGCCACTGTTTGCCTGGCTGCCAGCAATAGAAAGGAAACCACGTCTTTGAATTTAATATCCTTATTTGTCCTTTAAAAAGTAGAAATGGATTGCCATCAAGTCGATTCTGACTTATGGCGACCCTATGAATATGGTTTTCATGGTAAGTGGTGTTCAGAGGGGGTTTACCATTGCCTTCCTCTGAGGCTGAGAGGCAGTGACTGGCCCAAGGTCACCCAGTGAGCTTCATGGCTGTGTGGGGATTCAAACCCTGGTCTCCCAGGTTGTAGTCCAACACTCTATCAGTAATAAAAACAGTTCTGCAATCATGCCCAAACAACTCACTTATCAGTGGCAGCTCTGACTTCACTCATTAGCTAATAACACTGACAGGTGGAAGCAGCCAGGCTGGCTCATTTCACATAAGTGAGCTCTCTAACATCCTTTCTATAGGGCTACAGCAGTGTTTCTCAACCAGTGTGCCTCCAGATGTTGTTGGACCACAACTCCCATCTTTCCTGACCATTGGCAATGCTGGCTGAGGCTGATGGGAGTTGTGGTCCAACAACATCTGCAGGCACACCGGCTGAGAAACACTGGGCTAGAGACTTAATTTTTTTAAATGAAAGCTCAGATTCTAGGCTACCTGCATGAAGCACTATTGAATGCCTTTGCAGGCAACAATTGGCAAACCCCATTATAAATCCATGCCATTGGTTTAATTAAAGCCACGAGAGTCACTGTATACTATAGTCAGCCTGGATTTTTTGCATTCTGCAAGTTGAAAACAACCCCCATGCCATTCTGCTGCTTCCTATAAGCTCATTTCAAAACAGAATCTTACAAAACTTATCTAGTCCTGAACTCAGAAATGCTTGCTTAACTCTCTAAATTTTCATGGCGATACACAAAACCTTCAGAGAGAATTTAGAGTTCCAAGTATAAAACTAGAGTAAAATAATCCAGACCCCTTTTGGATTTACTTCTGTCAGCAATTAATTTGTTGAAATTAATTAAAAATCAGCCATATTCACAGAGTATCTGTAAACCTATTACTGACCTTGCCCCATACTTTGAACTTTATCTTCTGCAATTTAAAAAATGGCTGATTTTTAATTCATTTAAGAAAATTAACATTGGAGTCTATGATGGCACAGGCATACTCAGTAAGAGTCAACTGTCAGCATTCTAAAAGCCAGACCAACAGTTGTTTGGCTTGGCTAATCAGGGGGTCACACCCACCCCAGACATTTATTCAACTTTAAACAGTTGTGGCTTCCCCCAAAGGATCCTGGGAAGTGTAGTTTATGAAGGGTGCTGAGAGTTGCACCTTATTCCTCTCACAGCTACAATCCCCAGATTTTTCTGGGAAGAGGGGCTGACTGGTAAACCACTCTGGCCACTGGAGATATATCAGGAATAGGAGTCACCTACTAACTCACAGCACTTTTGCAAATTACACTTCCCAGGATTTTTGAGGGGAAGGCATGACTAATGTAAATCTAGCCCCACTAGAAAGGATGTTACAGAGCAAAATGTGCAGGTATCCTCCTAACAGCCTAAATGGGGTGGATGTAGCTGAACACAGCTTTAGTTTAAATTTGGGTGGGAGACTACATGTCTGTTGCAGAATAAAAAAGTGGGGGGAACCCCCCAAAATGATGAGACTTTTGACAATGTTTTCCTTTCGGAAAGAAAAGGGGCTTTCCTTCTGCCCAGTGTCCAGCCACCCAATCTCCTCTCCTCTGCTCCCCCAGGTCGGTTTCACCTATCCTAAGCATGATTGCAGAGGAGTAAATCCCACTGAACGCAACAAGCATGCAAATGATCAATCCATTCTCAGCAAACTCGCACAGGATCCCATTACTTACCTCCAGATTAAAAAGCAGAGAAATGTACTAACATACAAAAAATCTTGCGGTTTAAGAATGTACATAGTCAACAGACATTTCTATCAAACTCAGGACTGCATCTCCAAAGATGGAGAATTACATTTTTTGTATGTTTGTTGATGTCCTTAATTTGCTTCTTTCCTGTGTTACTACTGTTACTACAGAAAATCTAACCTAAACAATTATACTTCTCTCATTATTCAACCTAGAAATCATGTGTCAAATTTATTAATTTCAAAGCCTTTTTATTGGTCAATGTCACATGATGGTGAAGACAGCCTTTTGTGTTTCAAACTGGAGGTTATGTTCTATTTCTAGTTTGGGTGCATTAACCGTTGAATCTGAAACTGCAGTTTGAAGTCAAAGCAGACTGATTATAATGTTGCTACCTAAGCAATGAATCCAGCTGTTGGAGAAAACAAACTTGGCCTGCTCAAGATGCATGTTTTCAACCTGCTATGCTTAAACAACTCCACTTAAGGTGGGCATGGTCAATTAAAAACATAGAGCACACTAGAATTTTGCTAGAATATACTGTATTTCATCTCCTGCAAAGTGACACTCCTCATGTCCATTGGAGACTATCTTTTAGAATAGTGCCATTATTCCACAATTGTCTTTGGAGCTTCTTTAGTGTTGCAAAGTGTCGCTGTACTTCACATATTCACAGACACGAAGCAGAAGAGAATGATCTACTACAAGAAACCCCAGTAAGGGGTCTGTTCCGGTGGGAGGCTTGCAAACCGAAGGCGGGCGGTTCCTCCGGCCCAGGAAGCCGCCTCCGCCCGTCAGGCCCGGGGTGGGTCCTGCCCCCTCGGCCGGCAGAGCCTTCCAGAGATGCTGGCGCGCCTTGGGGCCCGCGCCCGCCTGCAGGGTGGCCCGGGCCATGGCGGCGCTTCCCGAGGGGTCGCCAACCGCAGCCCGCAGCTCTCCTCAGGGAGCGCCAGTTGGGGTCGGCCGTGCGGATTTGCCCGGCGGCAGCTGGTGAGAGGCGGGCGCCCCAGGAAATGGAGACCATACCCCCACTGGGCTGGGGCCATCCTCTGGCCTCCGTCGCAGGGTTGTCGGGGGTCCAACACAGCCGCGGATGCTGCCCGGAGTTCTCTGCGGCGGGGGGGAGCGAGAGTCGGGCGGGCTGCGGGAGAGCGGAGCGGAGGCGCGCGCAACGCCAGCCGCCGTGGAGAGCCCCCTCTGCCCGGTGCTGCCGCGGGGTCGCGCTGCGCTCACGGGCACCCGCGCTGTGGGGAAGGGGCGGGCCAGGTGGAGGGGTGGGGCGCCTGCCAATCAGGAGCCGAGCGGCGGGAAAGGGCGGTGGCACGAGCCGGGGCGGGGCGGGCGCCAAGCCTCTCGTGCGGCGGGCGGGAGCGAGCAACCCCATTGGCTGCCGGACGAGCGGCCTGGCCCGGCTGGGCTGAGGAGGGCGGGGCTCGGCCGTCTGTCAGTCAAGCGGGCAGGCGGGGAGAGCGCCCGCGAGCCGTAGTCGGAGCCGCCGCCGCGGGGGAGCCCCGGAGGCCTTCCGGGCAGAGCCATGGCCGTCGCCGCCTCCTCCTCCTCCTTCTCTCCGGGGAAGGTGCTGGGGTTGTCCGGAGGCGATGGCGCCGCCGAGGTGAGTCCCCTTCTCCCGGCCCCTGAGGGGAAGATGCTGGGCCCGGCCGGGCGGGCTGGGCTGGGCTGTGCGCTTGTGCCGCGCAGGGCGGCTCCCTCTCGCCCCCTTCCTTCGCCCGGCGCCCCCTCGCGGTGAGGACGGAGAGGCGCCTGGGCCCATTTCACAGCTGTGGCAAAGTGAGGCCCGCTGTATGTGGGGGGGGCGGGGAGTGGAGCAGGGCTCCCGGCTCCCCCCCCTTGTTGTCACTGCTGATGTTCTCCTCTCTTTTCTCTCCTTATTCTGCATTCTGATACGGGGTGGCATACAAATACTGCAAATAACAGTAAAAAACCCACCTTTCCTTAAATATGGCAAAAAAGGAGATCTTGTGCCTTTGGCAGTGACTCAGGAGGGTTTTTTTGTGGGCAGGGGGTTAGTGTGACCCCCTGTGCAGGAGTTGCGTGGGTGCAGGCACAGAACTGTTGCCACACAATGGCTGAGGTGTGGGAGTGGCAGAGCCACATGGCAGATGTGTGCCCATGGCTGGGGGTGGGGACTGAGGCCAGAAGAAAGTCCCGGCACCTGTCTGCATCCTGTCCGGTGTGGGGAGCCACGGCAAGCAGCGTCAGAAACACCTGCTGGCACCATGGTGCACTCTCCTGCCCTCTCCCCATTTCCACAGCTGCTTGCAACCTTTAAAAGTTGCTTAGCAGAGCTTCATTGTGCTTTTTTGTTAAAGAGATTGTAGGGCTCAAAGTGCCCCCCCCAATACCCTGGAAGGAAGTCCAGCTTCTGAATTCAAAATAAGGAGGATCAGGCTGCAGTGGCTCAGTGATGACAGGAAGATATGCCCAGGGGTATTTATGAATACCTATCTCTTCCTTTAAGAAAGGGCTGGTGTTGAAATGACCAGTGCGGAGGAGGAGGAGGAGGGGTGTGTGTGCGCATCTGTGTGCTCAGGCTGACAGTAAGTACATGAGGCTTGCACCACAGCTGCTGCTGCCGCTGCTGCCACTGCTGCCGCCGCTGCCGCCACCGCCCATGCTCTTCTCCATACATGCTTCTCTTTTATCTGAAAGTATTCACCATTTCATTCACTGATGCTCCCAGCTCTGTGAAGCCCCTTTTTGGAAAAAAGTCCACAATCTCCTCCATTTTGTTAAAGGGTGCTGAAAATATAATTCCCTTATCTTTCAGGTTTTGTTTGCCTGGCTAAAAAACGGGGAGCTTTCGTACCTGCTGTGTCCTCTTTCCTTGTACTGTTAGAAACAACAGCAGAGAAGGCTGGCAGCCCCCCACTGACATCTGAGGTCAGGAGGTGTGTGTTCAGTAACAGGTGATCATTTGAAGTTGCTGCCATCCTGTAGGCCAATATTGTCTGCTCTGAGTGGCAGCAGCTCTTTCTCAGCTCAGGAAATGCCCACGAGTGCATGCATAAGGTTCCAGCTTCAAAACATACCTGTCACTCATCTGTTCCTTGGGAGGTCAGTGTCTGGCTTCGGTAGTGTTGTGGTTATAATATTCACCTTGCACGTATAAGGTCCACAAATTCAACTGCCTTACGGTGAACCCACAACTCTGGTTGAGCATCTGCTTTGCATGCAAAAGTCCTGAGTTCAGTCTCTGGCTTGAAAAGATCTGGGTAGGCAGGCAGGCTGGGCGAGACCCCCTCTCTCTGCTTGGCTTACTGGAGAGCTGCTGCTTATGGGAGGAGATGCAAATAAGCTAGAGGAGCTAATCGCCTGAGCTGTGGCTTGCTTGTGTTTGAATGTGCATTGTGAAGTTAAGTAATATCCCCCTCAGTCTTTAGCGATTAGCTGCTGGATGTAGTGGCCAGTATTTGGAATTACCTGCTTTGAGGGTCGGGATACACATAAAACTGTTTGGTTAATCCCGTAGCACATGGATGAGAATATGATAACCTCTGCATCTGTGGAATGGAATGTGGGTGTTCAATATAACTCATGGTTTCAGGCTTCAGGGGAGGAGGATCAATGTGTCTGTCTACATTAAAACTGGACTCTAGCGAGTACTTCTGAGTATCCTATTTGCCTGTTAAAAGTAGAATCTTAAGCCACAGTCCATACCTGGAATCTACCATTGTTTAAGTCGGTGGATGTTACCTTCAGTTAAATAAAGGTCAGGGTCATGCTGAAATGGGGCAGACCCTAAGGCCCAAGGCTGTTTGGAGGAAGGATATTAGGATGAATGGATGTGTCAATTCTGGTTTCTCATTTTTCACTCTTAAATCCAGTTTGCCCCATTTTCACATCAGTTTGTGAACTTCTTTTTTTTTAAAATCCACATGAACATTTGTGTGCATTATGCCTAATATACACATTTGTGCATAACCTTTGAGTAAATTATGCATTTTTGTTAGCAGTTCTTAATATAGTGCATTTTTGTACATTACTTTTACTAATAAACACATTTTTGAGCACCACTTTTCCTAAGACTTTGGCTGGAAAGCTGCAGTGCAAAATTTGAAGAAATGTGAATTTTGAAGGATTGTGGGAATTTGGTCCACATGTAGGTTTGGGAAGGATTAAGTGGATAGATTACATTAAAATGGGAACTGAACACTTTTCTTTCCCATGAGAAACATATGATGAGATAGACAGGTGCAACACATGGCTGGAGAAGGTCTCCTGAGCCCCTCAATACACACTTTTATTTATGTGTCTGTCTACCTATCTACCTTGTAGACTGCTTTATATTTCAACAGAAATCTCTTAAGAGTTTACGTATCTTAACAAAAGTCAATATAAAGATGCAATACAAATTCCACATTCAATTCTACTGCTGATAATACTAATAAATCCCACATTCCAAGTAACACACAGTAATACCTCAGTTAACAAAGTAGCTGCGTTCCTGGACATTTACCAGAAACTTTGGTACCAGAGGTTGGAAAAACATGGAAAGAATAGGGATAGGTTCCTACACCCTCTCAGAGATGGTGGGGGCAGCTTTAAAGGGGGCCTACAGCTATACACCACGTGTGAACATGTGTGTTGTGGTGTATTTGTCTGTCTTACCATGACAAAGCAGACCATGGCTGTTTGCTGCGCACAGCTTTCTGCTACACAGAAGTGACATCTCTGTAGTATCATTGTTATGTGTGAAATAACCATAAATCAGGAGGAGTTTATAGTCACCTAGGTTCCTGTTGAGAAAAAGTGATTGCTAGTTGTTCTGGCTGTTGGGAATGGTTGGAGGACAATTCAGTATGTTGGCTGTCATGACAGCAGATTGGCCTCCCTCCATTGTTAATACAGAAGATACACATGGGTGACCTTCCTCCTTTTGAATGGAATGGACTGCCTTCAAGTCGATCCCGACTTATGGGCAACCCAATGAATAGGGTTTTTTCATGGTAAGCGGTATTCAGAGGGGGTTTACCATTGCATTCCTCTGAGGCTGAGAGGCAGTGACTGGCCCAGGGTCACCCAGCGAGCTTCATGGCTGTGTGGGGATTCGAACCCTGGTCTCCCATGTCATAGTCCAACACCTTAACCACTTGGGGCCAATTTCCAGGCAGGAGTTTGCAGATGCAGTTTACAAAACCAGCCACATGTTCTTAGCCCAAAAGATTATAGATGGGCGACAGACAGAGATGGCAATTTTGGTAACAGATGGATGCATGAACTACCAGCACCAAATGCAGTGTTAGAGATGTTGTCACGCAAGTGTGTGCATTCCTGTCAACTGCCAAACTGCTTGTGCCTGTCCAATGGACTCCCTTGTGCTGCTGTGTGCAAACGACACTCATGCCGTCTTGGGTTCCTCCTGGGACGAAGGGCGGGATATAAATCAAATAAATAAATAAATAAATAAAGCGGCCAGAAAAATACTGATGTGGACTTTGCAGTTGAACTTGAGAACTCAGAAGAGAACTGTTGTGGTGACTAACATTAAAATTAATTTTAATAAAAGATTAAATGTTGTGAAATGATAACACTGTAACATTTGTAAATAAAAACATGCATATTGAACAGTTGCTGACCTCACAAAACTACTAGATGTTTCTTAGCAATAACACTTAAGTTACCTGTTATACAGACATTGGATAAAGTTACATAAAATATGGGTATGCTCAAATGTAGTCTAACAATGGCATATCTTGCTGTGGCTTGTTGGAAAGGTAAAAGAGTACCCTACAATTGTCTAATACATTTTAGGTGCATATCTGAATCAGGTAAAGTCATGTGCAGTAAACTGTATAAAAATGAAAAAATAACTATTTTCTTTATATATGGCTTGTACCATGAAAATAATAATAGATAATGTCATTTGTACAATTAGTTATTTGTAACAGAATTAATTAGCTTTCTAATGCAATTTTAAATTTTAAACTCAGACACTTTGTTCACATACTACAACTTAAATTAGAAAAGTTAGAAAAGATAGCTTTGGCCATCTTGATGACATCATAAAAAACTTCAGCAACCAGTCAGAATGGGCTGTTTCATGAAAATACAATCCAGAGACATGCACATTTCAATGGTTCGTAGTGAAATTTTCCCACCTTCCATGTTGCCGCCCTGTCAGTTTTCAGCTCTCGCCCCATGCACTGAATTGTGTAGGCCTTCCAGATATTGCTGGGCTCCAGCCAGCTTCCCTTAGTCCCCGCCATCATGATCCGTGGTAGTTCAGCAGGGTCTGGAAGGCCACAGGTGCCCCCTCCCTGCCATAATATTTAGGGCAGGATAGGTCAGTACTCCCCGGGAGGCATTCAAGCTGCCTTTCTACCAGCACAGCCAGCAGTGCTCCTTCTGCTCTCATAGAGTGGAAAGGTTTTTACATGGGCGAGTTTTCTTTTCTTCTCCCACGTGCCTGGGGTGGGGGAAATCATAGTAATGCATTTGGGTGTGTATAAAACCTGTGTTTATGTCGTTTTGCTTTCTGTTTCCTGTTCAAGGCTTAGGTGCACAGTTTGTACCCTAGAGGGAGTTCTTTTTCCAGGAAATGGGAGATACAGTAACTCATCACTGTTGCTTGGTAACATGAATGTAGATATGTAGAAATTTAATGAAGGGGGGGAGTCAAAACAGAAAAGCTGGCACGTCTCTTGCATTACTATTATTACTATTATTACTATTATTACTATTATTACTATTATTATTATTATTATTATTATTGCTCTGCACAGAAAGTTTGAGAACTCCAAAGGGGAGGGGGAACAGTGGGGTGGGAAAGGGAGATCATCGCAGTAGGATTTCCTTGAGAGTGTTAAAGAAGGTAAAGTGTTTCATAGTTTTTCTTGTACTAAAGACAAAAAAAAGGAAGCCAGGAGACATTCCCTCTTACATATTACTGCCAATCATAAGTGCAACATAACCTTGGAAGTCCATAACAGTTGGCTGCAGACATCTATGAATTTTGCAGTATACTGAGAAGGGTCCAGGCCACCTTCCAGTTCATGCCTGTATCTGTGCACAGTCAAAGAAAGATCAGTCAGTTCTGATTTATTTTCCAGACCTCACTCTTCAACAGAGTGGGTTGAGTGAGGGTCTAATGTCAAGAGAAAATCTTGTGTCACCTCTGGTTCTTTGAGCACTTTGGTCCATCCATTGTGCCTCAGACAAAAATGTCAGGACACTTAATGCAGAAATTAATGTTTCTGCCTTGTGCCATTCTTCTGTCTCTTCAATCACTTCTTTTGCATAGTCTGGAAATATTATCTGGTCACCATATGGCCCCTGTTGCAAGGCTTCCTTGTCTTATGCCTGCCTTAGCAAGCCCTCCTTTGCAGAAGAATGGAGTGTGTCAATTATAAATGCCTGTGGGCAATTTTGGTCTTACTAGGGAGAGGTGTGCCTGTTGAAGGACTTAATAATCTGCAGGGAGGTCAAGAATTACTCTTGCGTAATAGTGAGGCCACAAAGGTGGATGCCTTCCTCAAGGTGCTCATTCATCCCCACAGTGTGCAGGTTCTTTCCCTCGATTGCCCCTTCAGGTCTGCAGTCTTATTTATTTATCATTTGATTTATATCCCGCCCTTCCTCCCAGCAGGAGCCCAGGGCGGCAAACAAAAGCACTAAAAACACTTTAAAACATCATACAAACAGACTTTAAAATACATTAAAACAAAACATCTTGAAAAACATTTTTAAAAAGCTTTCAAGACAGCTTTAAAAAAAACGTTAAAACATTGTTTTTTTTTTTTTTAAAAGTTTAAAGTCTTGGCATGGAGAGCAGTGTTGGCAACCTATCAGTTTTTCAAAAGGGTCGTCATCGTCTCCCAGTCTTGGACATTGGACACTCGGCCCTCCCAGAGTCCCAGTTCTTTCCTTGATTTGCTTGACTAGACGGCCAAGACCGAGGCCTTGAGCATGGAGATAGCTGCAGCAAGTTGAGCACTGTTCTCGATGTTTTGGCTGCTTGTGAACAAACCTCGGGATGCTCCAGTATTGCCTTGTGCAGCTGGGGTGTCGCTTTGCCTGGCATCAGGAAAGAGAAGGACATACAGACTTCTGCCAAAAAAACCCAAAACCTTCCCCCTACAATATATGGATGCCAGGTGATGCTCTAAGTCAAACCAAACAAAATCAAATCAAAATAAGTGAGCTTATAAGCAGGATGGTTTTAGATTTGGAAAATATGGTCCTGGAACATGCAAACCCATCTCTGCCTAAGGCACCATCTGAGTTTCTTTTAAAAGAGATGAGACAAAAATTATTTTAAAGCAAAATCATTTTCTTGGCGGGCTGACTCAGCTAGAACAATGAGCTGTTTACTCCTTTGACTTTCCAAAAAGATGGCTGTCTTGTCAGAAATAATAGCCAGTCAATAAAGCCACCTGCTAACTTCAGGTGGGATATAAATGCAAATGTACTGCCTTCAAGTTGATTCCGACTTATGGCGACCCTCTGAAGAGGGTTTTCATGAGGCTGAGAGGCAGTGACTGGCCCAAGGTCACCCAGTGACTATCTATAAACATTCTTATATCAAGGAGGAGTTCATTAAAAATGTGGGATATGAAAGAGGAAAGATGGGTGTCACAATGATTCATCAACTGGTTTATTTATTAAGATATATACCACCCTTCACTAAAAATTGTCATTGGGCACTTTACAAAAAAATAGGAATGTAATATAAAAACATAATAAATTGCATAAAGCCTAGTGAAAAAGTAGGGTTCTACTTGGCATGTGAAAAAAGATAAAGTTAGGATGATAGGCACCTCAGTAGGGAGGTCATTCTATAGACTTGGGAGTCCACACACTATACACCTCATTTAATGCAGGAGCAACCAGGACAGCCTTTTTCACTGATCTTAATACACAGGCAGGTTGATAGGAAGGAAAATGTTCCCTCAGAAATTTGGGCCTTAGGCCATTCAGGACTCTAAATGTTAACATAAGCATCTGGACTTGGGCCCCAAAGATAACTGACAACCAGTGCAGCTGTTTAAGAATAGGAGTTAAAGGCAACCGATCTTCCGCTCTCATCAACACTCTGGCCGCCAAATTCTGCAGTAGTTGCTACTATTCAAGGTCAGACCCACATAAAGTGCATTAATTAGTCAATCCTGGAGGTTACCAGATAATCGATAATTAGTTGGCCTATCCCTGTCCATAAAAGTTGATTTACCAACTGAAGTGGGGTATAGCCATTATTAGCCACTGAGGTGACCTGGGCTTCAAGTGACAATAATGGTTCTAGGAGCAACCCCAAACTATGAACCTGCACCTTCAAGGAGAGTGCAGTCACATCCACAACACGCTGTTGCACCAAATCCTAGACCTGAGAACTGGCTAACCTCTATCTTGTCTGGATTCAGCTTCAGGTTATTGGTCCCCATCCAGCCTGTTACCATTTCAAGGCACAGATTCAAGACCTTCTGTGCCTCTCCTGATACCAATGCAACAGAGAGAGAGAGAAGAGTTGGGTGTTATCAGCATATTGATGACACTTTGCTCTAGATTCTCTGTTGACTGCTCCCATCTATGCTTTATATAGGTATTAAACAGGATAGAACAGGCTGTCTCTCCAAGACAGAAAGAGAAACACCATAAAGTGATGCCCCCAACTCCTAAATCCTGAAGGTGGTCCAGAATGGTCAGTAGTATCAAAAACTGCTGAGAAGTTAAACGCATGTTCACTTTCACATTGGATTTATATAAATTGTGTCATTCTTAAATTAAGAAAACTTGTGTTGCAGCTTGGCTTGAAGCTAACTGTAAGCAAACTCCTTCTGTTTCAGGAAAACATACGGATAGTGAGGTTGAAGGTGATAGCTGGAATTGGCCTTGCCAAGAAGGATCTTTTAGGAGCAAGGTAAGCATGCATTATCTCTGCAAAGGTGAGGTAAAGAGGAAATCATGCATTATCCCTTCTGAAGACCTTTTCAACATATTTTTTCAGTGGGGGGGTTTAATGGGGATGGCATTTCATGCTAATCATGATACTGGCCTGATGAGCGGGGATGAAATCCTGCTGCCATGGCTGCACATGCCTACTCCCTCCTGTGAACAGGTGCATGCAGTCAAGGCTGCCATCACCAGTGGGCAGGTGGGTATGGTTTGGGAAAATGGTCTCGTAGGCCAAAGTAGACACCTTGATGGGCCATGGGCTGGAAATTCCCCACTCTTGCTATAACAGATTAGAAAAGTTAGGCTGTAGAGATCTTGACTGGACTTTAGTTTTTGGAAATCTGGATTCAAATCATAGAATCATAGAATAGTAGAGTTGGAAGGGGCCTATAAGGCCATCGAGTCCAACCCCCTGCTGAATGCAGGAATCCAAATCAAAGCATTCCCGACAGATGGCTGTCCAGCTGACTCTTGAATGCCTCCAGTGTCGGAGAGCCCACTACCTCTCTAGGTAATTGGTTCCATTGTCGTATGGCTCTAAATCCCTGCTCTACCATGAAGATAATTCCAAAGAGCAGCACTTGCTGACAGTTGAGACTTTTGAGATGATTGGTGTCAGTTATAAAATACCATACTAATTTCCCTCACTTCTCTGTTAGCTTAATGTCAGCTGCAAAATGGCCGGGTCTGAACTGAGTGTCCCCTAGTTTTTTGATAGCTCCTCGATTGATAATTATTTGGTCTGTGGAAGGGTATTAATGACTTTTTGGCATGGATGGACTGAGAGAACATAGCAGTACAGTCTGAGATCAGTCTGGCCCTTTAAAGGGGCTTGTGACTATCAATGTCCTTATCTCTTGCAAACAAGTTATCCTGTTTAACTGTTTGCGCTTGTTGTATTTTGTACAGTGATCCCTATGTGAAAGTGACTGTATATGATTCATCGAATGGAATCCTTACCAGTGTTCAAACAAAAACTGTTAAAAAGGTTAGACTTCACATTTTTTCATAAAGAACTGGTGCAAAATCAAACAAGTGACTTGAAAATAATTGCTCTGGAATGTCTTAGACATGTTTAAACAAAAGGCTGGCTTGAATGGATAGAAGGTGCAGTTATCAATGAAAAATAGTAGCAAGAAATTGGCAAAACAATAACACTGATAAGATACCCTAAACTTGGTATGAAACGGTTCTTTCTAGATTTTTTCAGCAGCTACTGCAAACATAATGATCATATAAGACATATGTTTTTCTAAATCAGCCACGTAAAACCATATCTTATCAGAGTTGAATAGCAACACATTGCTACTAATCAGACTCCTTAGGAATCTTTCTCTGGGAATCTTTTATCACAAACTATGTCGTCTGCTACATTTTAAGAGGTATGTAGATATTGGGTTGGATCCAGATACCCACCTGTGGAAGGGAGTGGGCAGAAGGTGACTTTTTCCTATCCTACCCTGTCCCCTGACAACCCCCCAAAAGCCTCCCCAACCCCAAGGGTTAGGGTGGGCTCTGTTGTAGGGGGTGGGGGAGAAGGGGGAGGCTTCCCCTTGTCTCCCCATTCAGCAGGAGCCTTTGGGAGGGGCTGGGGGGCTGCTGGGGAGAGAAGAGAATGGGAAAGTCTCCTTCCACCCACCCCGTTCCATGGGCAACTCTCTGGATCCAGCCCTTTGTTTTAATGGTGTATTCCTGTCTGTCATCTACATATGCAGTTGGCATCATCTGGCAATACAGTTTTGTAAATGCCTACCTCCTAGTCTGACAGGATTGTAGCAGGGGCACTTTCCACTTTATAACTTATGTGTGCCTAGTTATACAGCCATGAGAGTGGCTGTTGTATACTATAGCCAGCATGGATTTTTTGCATTCTGCCGTGTTAAATTGAAAATATCCCCCTTGCCATTCTGATGCTTCCCATAAGCTCATTTCAAAACAAAACCTTACAAAACATATAGTCCTGAACTCAGAAACGCTTACTTAACAACCACCTGAGTTTTCATGGCAATACACAAAACATTGAGAGAGAATGTAGAGTTCAAAGAAAAAAATCCAGTCTGTTGTTGGACTTTTCTTCTGTCAGTGGTCTCATAATCTGTTGAAATTAATTAAACATCAGCCATGTTCACAGAGTACATGTAATCCTATTATTGATCTTGCAGTGCCCTCTGACCTTCATCTTCTGCAGTTTAAAAGTTAAAAAGAGGCTGATTTTTAATCAAAGACATTTAACATTGGAGTCTGTGGTACCACAGGCGTGCTCAGTAAGAAGCAACTGTCCGTGTTCTAAAAGCTAGACCAACAGCTGATTGGTTGTTTGAGGAGACACCTATTTCCCTTACAGAGCTCCAGTGGTAGAATGGTTAACGGTCAGACCCTCTTCCCAGAAAATTCTGGGGATTTTAGCTCTGTGAGGGGAATAGGGTGTCTTCTAGCAACTCTCACCCCCCTTCACAAACTATACTTCCCAGGATCCTTTGGGGGAAGCTGTGACTGTTTAAAGTGGAATAAATGTCTGGTGTGGATGTGGCCGGGGACAGCTTTGGTTTAAGTTTGGGTGGGAGACTACATGCATCTGCTGGGGGCTTTCCCTCTGCCCAGTGCCCACCCACCCAATATCCTCCCCGCCCCCATCCTTCTCCTTCCCCTCCCTGCCCCTCCCTCAGCTCAGTTTCACCTATCCTAAGCATGATTGCATGGGAATAAATCCCATTAAACTCAATAAGCACGCAAATGATCAAACCTCCCCTCCCTTCCTCCTCCCAACCAAATTCTTCCAAGCTACACAGGAAATGGATTGGACTGTGAAAGACCAACCCAAATTGTGTTTGCATTTTTACAAATTTGTAGAACAGTACAATATCTCAGAGGTCTCCTGCTCCCTTGGTGCAGAGGTCAGGTCTCCTGCTCCCCAGTGGATTCAATATAGCTGCCCAATTTCCCTGCTTTTTAAAGTTTGATAGAAATAACTGTTGGCTATAGGTACATTCTTGAACCGCAAGGAATTTTTTGCCTGTTACTGAATATGTTCTTGAGGGAAACTGAATTGCAAAGAAGAAATGTGTGAGAATCTTTATTGCAGTTCAGTATATATACGAATACAGAATATAATTTTATATATATATATAAAACATACAGAAAGTAACAACAGGAACAGAGTTAAAATAAATATTCCTTTCCAGGCCAAAAGGCAGACTGACCCTTCCCAAAAATTGATTTATAGATATTACGGCCATAATAGAGCAAAAGTTGGAACAGGAGTATTTTAGGAGGTAATGAATCTTTTTTTTTTTTATCATTAATTTTTATTCAAATTTTCAAAAACAAAACAAAACAAAAATACAAATTAAACAATAAAATAAAATGTTGACTTCCGATTTGTCGCAGATCAGTTATAGGTCTACAATATATAACAAACCTGTCTCTTAAATTATATTACAAAATCACTTTCCTCCAGTAGTTATCTTAATTAATCATCAAATCTCATAAACATCACCTTATTCTTTCCACAAAAAGTCAAAGAGAGGTTTCAACTCCTTGAGAAATATATCTATCAATTTTTCTCCAAATAAACATATCAATTAATCCATCTTATCAAATCTGTTAGGTCCAATAATTTCAATAGCCATTCTTCCATTATCAATGCTAATTCCATTTTCCATCTTCCATCCTTGCACCCATAATAATCCTGTTAGGTCCAATAATTTCAGTAGCCATTCTTCCATTATCAGTGTCCCATAATAATCTTGCTGTCATAGCCATAGTCATATAATAAGAGTCTGATATGAATTTCCTTTATCACAAATATTTCCTTGCCATCAATTCTGAATGTGTTGCTGAAATATTGTTGTAAAGTCATATCTCTATTCTTCTTTTTTACGAAATGCACTGGCACATCTCTTGAAAGTTTTTCCATTGTCACATATCTGTAATTAATTCTATAGATTTTTTCTATGTCAAACTCCATCACATCATTCCAGTCCAGAAATTTATCCAAGACATTGATAACTTTATCTCTGATATCTTCATTAATTTCTTCGGAGACAACGCTGAATTCCAAACAGTAAACTTTATCTCTAATATCCATAAACTCCAAGTCTTTTTCCAGTTCCACATTTGTTCCAATCTCCAGGGCTTGCATCTTCCCTTTAATTTTTCTTTTTTCATCTTCTAATGCTTGACCATTTGTATCTCTGATCTCATCAACCTCCTCTCTCACAAAATCCCCTATTTGTTTAAGCTCCTGCTTCATTTTGCCAAATTCAATTTTCATCTCCTGTCTACCCTGTCTCAGGGTTTGTTTCATTATCTCAATCTCATCCATTATTTTCTGAAACATAGTTACTTCCAGATTCTCAGTCACTTTCTTGATTGCCATTCTTAAAACCACGAAGAAAAAAACCCCACTTCTTATTCCAGCAACAAAGGGGTTAATATTCCAAGCCTGATGACATCACAGTGTAGCCAACACAGCCTGCCTTATCTCTTATATGCTCAGGAATGCAAAACAAATTTAGTTCACAGCATCAAAACAGTTAGTGGCATCCAGAACAAGCAGATTCGTCAGAATGAAATAGACCAGAAAAAATAGTCCCAGACATATAATACTCAAAAGCTCATAAATCAGATTTATTATTATTTTTTTTCTCCTCGGAATAGAAATCCCTCATCCGTTTGTCTCTTTAAAATGTACAATTCCAGGCCAGCTTTTTGCAATAAAAAACAAAGATAAGCTATTACGATTTCTTTCCTCCTTAATTTCGTGAATGAAAGAGAAGAGTTATAACTCACCCAGGGATTCTTTATAGCTGATTCATTGACAAATCTCTTTTTGTTGCAACAATTTAAGCCAGATGATAAAAATAGAAAGAAGGATGCTTGCCTGTTAAAATCCGTTTATCTTTAAAGAAAAGATAAACGTCTCGCTTAATCAGTTAGAGCTTGGTTGGAAGTCCATCCGGCGTTGCTGGCTGAACCTTCTTTCATAAACTAATGAAATCCAGTCCCCCCAACAAACACAAGCTTTTGTGGTTAATCTCTAGGTTTCTCCCTGCCCGGGAGAAAGTCTTTACCAGTCAAAAAAAAAATGTTCTGACTGATTTTAAAACTGAAAAAGCTTCTTCTGAGACGAGAGCTCATCTCAAAGGCAGGCACAGGCGAAGTCACCCTTCCCGGAAGTGAGGAGGTAATGAATCTGTAAGATTCTTTGTAAATCTTGAGAGAGAGAGTCTTAGAGCTTGAAGAGTTTAGAGGGAATTCATAGAAGTTCTTTTGCCCATTTAACGGTGTGGAAACACAGCTTAAAATGCTTAGCTCCTGATAGGCACCTAACTAAGGCTGCAATCCAATACACACTTACCTGGGAGTAAGTTCCAATGAACCTTTCTTCTGAGTAGACATGTATTGGATTGCAGCCTAAGACAGTAGGCCAGGTCTATGTTGAACACAGCTGGTCTGATCTAATTTTTTTTCTTATGTTCAAGACTGATCAAAGTGAATGTGCTTCTTAACACTAGGGTGCTTTGAGGGCCAGAGTCTGAAATGAAACACACACGTCTGCTGGAATCAGCCTTAGCTTTCTTTGTAGCCACCCTGATGCTACGTGGTTCTGATTGTGTTTCTTACTGGCGATGCCTTTAGCTTAACAACTGCCTGCTTTCATGCTAATGCTGGTCTCTGTTTTTGGTAGCAGGGCTAGCAAAGACCTTTGCCAGAGACCTTGGGAAATTGTTGCCAGTTGGGTAGATCAGCTTTTGCCAACCTGATGCTCTCTAGATGTTTTGGACTACAAGCCAAAAAGTCAAATCTTAATGTTTGTGAGGGAACCAACTGGCCATGATGGTTGGGGCTGATGTAGTCCAAAGCATCTGGAGGGCACCAGGTTGGCAGAGGCTGAGGCAGATAGTACTGGGCTACAACAGCCAGTGGCCTGGCCATAAAAGGCAGCTCCATATGAATTGCTTTGAGACTTTATTACAGTCAAATGGTATATAGACTTTGTTAAAGGAGTAAATGTTTTGTAGTAACTTGCTGTCTCTTTATTTGTAGACTTTGAATCCAAAGTGGAATGAAGAATTTTTATTTAGAGTAAGTGAACATAATCAAGCACTTCAATATGCAATAAAGTATAGTAACCCAGCATGTGTCTGTTGTGATTGCTGCCCTTTTAAGTTATGTGGTGTAATACAAAACAACTTTGTACTCTCTAATGCTCCTCTCCTACAAAGTCACCTCACCAGAAGTTCACTGTTTCTTCTAGGTCAATCCTCAGAACCACAAGTTTCTCTTTGAAGTGTTTGACGAAAACCGTCTGGTAGGTGGTATTTTTGTTGTTGTTTTGGAACAAAATTGTGCATTAAATTGTTAAAGGATTTTGGATCTGTTGCCAAAATGTTCCACGTTTCTCTGCTTGTAGACTCCTTCATTGCCAAAACTCTTTTAGAGCTTTGGTATAGCCTGGCAGCCAGATGTAAAACAAGAATGGGGCGTTAATGGGAGAGTTGGTGCTATCTTTCTAAACGGTGCTTGTGCAGGCAGCACTGGAACTGATAAATATGTGTTGTGTGAACAAGGAATCTCTGGATAGTTGGGTATACTAGACCAGCGGTGGACAACCTGTGGCCCTCCAGATGTTGCTGGACTGTTTCCCATCAGCCCAAGCCCAAGCCAGTGTAGCCAAGGATGATGGGCGCTCTAGTCCAGCACCATCTGGAGAGCCTCAAGGTCCCCATTCCTGTTCTAGAGGGGAAAAGCACAGATGCCTAATAGTGCCTCACGAGTGACAACTGCCACAAGCAGTTTCCTTTCATTCCTTTTTTTAACCTGGTATGCTCTGTTCTTTTTAGCCACAAGGCTCAGATAAGGATTAAATTAGTTCTATTAAAAATTGTTTTCCTTATACAGAATGTAAAATGCTGGCTTTAATGGAAAACTAACTGAAAATATTCTGTCATATGATTGACACAAGAAGAAATGGCACAGTGTTCTCTGCTGCCTCTGGTTTAATTCTGTTTCCCTTACAAAGGGATTAAGAAATGTATAGTGTGTAACTTCTGGGTCTTTAAAAATGTTTCTAAGTGTCTGCTGGCTAGCGTAGGTGTTGGGATGGTGGTGAACATTCCTAAAAGTGCCACTAGATGCTGGGAAAGAATTTGACTTGGCAGGGACAGGAGCAGCACAGAGTGAAAGGCAAAACTTAAACAACAATCATGAAATGCTACCATTTCTTTCATATGGATCTGAAATACTCCAGATTGATTTTTACTGCTGTGTTAGAGTAGATGTCCTCTTAATGGAGGATCTTCTTTTAATGGTGTTACAGTGGTGTTGTTTTCAAACGTCTTCATTTTCTAAGCAAGTTGGAGAATTGTTTGGTTTGGTTCCGGACCATAAAGTCTGAGTACCATTGTGCCTTGTACAGACTTCAAAACAAAACTCCTGTTACAATGATATCTGCATACATAGGGATCATTTTTCCATGCCTAGTGTAAAAATAATGTTAAGTGTTTCTCTCAGAACTTGGTTATCAGTTTGCTGTAAAAACAGTCCATAGGTTTTACACTCTGTAAAAAAAAAATGCTGTCCTTTCCAAACTACGATGATTTCTTAGGAGATCCACTGCTCTTTGTTCTAATCCTTCTCATAATTAAGCTGGTCTTCCCATCCCCCTTCAAAAATGAAAGGGCTGTTTTTCTCAGTGATCTTTCAAAACTGAATCCTAGATTTGATAATTATGTGGGACTTAATTCCTAACAACTTCCCGTAACTCTAAACCGCTGGGTAAAAATATTAGTGGCCATACAGTGCTAAAGAAAGCACAGACCTAGATTCAGCCAGGGCAGCTGGAGGAATCTGAAGGGAGAACTGCTGTTGAATTAATTTTCCATGGAGTAACCCTGCACAAGTTTAGGATAGAATTCAGACAAGGCTTGTCGTGTTAGCAGGCGGCAGCTGAGGGGAGCTCTAAAGGCTGCTTGGATCAAGTGTTTCGTAAGTGATTGTTCTCTACACAAAAAGCAGCCTGGGCAGGTCAGAGACAGGAGGGGGGAATGACCTGCTAATTTAAGGAAACGTTTTGAATGGCAACTTTCTGTCGTCTTCCTCTGCTGTACTGAAGATTAACTGGCAAGCAATTCTGGGCAGCTGTTTTTTCACTTAAGAAAACATTCTCTGACCTTTATATTTGGAAATGAGAACAAATGGCAAGGCAGTTAAGACTGCATTTTGAAACTGAAACAAATCACATTGGTCCACTATTGGAGATCCTTGGAGATGTTTTGGATAAAGAGGATGCTCATATGCACATCAAAAGTCCTGAGTCAAACGCTGCCCCTAATGTTGTCCAAATGAAGTGGAATCCCCAGCAAATGGTCCCAGGTTTTGTAATGCAGGAAACAACTCAACAGCTGTTTTTGTCCGAAAAGCACAAGAGCAGTGCCTCACTGAAGATTTCCCTGCAGACTTCAAGAGGCAGTGGATGTTTCCAGCCTGTGACCTTGGAAGACCCCACTTCCATTATCAGTATAAGGAAGAAAGAGGACTGTTGTAACAAGAATGCGACTGGCTGTCAGTCTCACCAGCTAACAGATAGCAGCAGTCTGACTGATACTGCAGCGTTTGACAGGGTTCTCAGCAGTTTCTCAGCCAGTGATAAAGGAGCCTACAGTCGTTCTGGGAGCGACTATGGATTGTGTACAAGGACCACAAGGGATGGTGAGTCACAGAGCAGTAGTAGGATCAGTGACAGCAGTAGCTGCCCCTTCTCTACTGAAGATGGTTGTATTTCTTCCGGTAACATCGTGTATGGTAGCTCTGCAAGTAGGAGTGCAAACTACAAATCTGCCCTCTACAGAAGCAGCACTGCAGAAGATAGTTTAGGCAGAAATATTTTTGACCAAGAAGACTTGGAAAAAGCTGTGAGGACAACAAAGCTGCTGGCAACAAGACAGATGAATGCTCCTCTACATCATTGCTCATCTCTGGTTATTTTCCCAAGGAGTCCTTCGAATACCCCGCCAATGTCTCCAACATTGCCTTTACCAAACAGGCAACCCTCTCAGATGTCTCATAGTGAGCAGGTGCAAAGTGAAGACAAGGCAGCATCCAAGGATTCCTTCTCAACTGTAGTCAATGGATTTTGGCTTTCTAAAAGTGCTAATTTTCCTAATGAAAGTAGAGATGCCGGGCAACTACATTTGAATAGCTCACAGTTGAGGAGAACTTGGGCGACAGACGGCTCTGAGCAAATCACATGTGAGGAAATACCAAATGGAGGTTCTTGTATTTCATTTCACTTCTCTCATGGAGCACCTGCACCAAAGGGCGGCGTGGCCTCTTCCATCATGCCTACAATTGCAACCTACCCTCATGAAATATTCGGACATACTGCATCGGCCTGTTTGCCATCAAATTTGGATAATCATGCTAGCATAAACTCGGAAAAAAGACCAACTCTGTGGAGCAGCACGTCCCATCACAGTCTGCAGAGGAGCCTCTCGTTGGGATCTTCTCAACCTTCATTTTTATCTAGTTTTAAATACCTTTCTGGGGCTAGAACATCACATTTACACATCAAGTTTGGATCTGAGAGAGGGAGAAAGCCTAACAGAGGTCAAAGAACAGAAAGAATGCTTGGACAGCGGCACCACAGTCATACCTTGAGGAAACCTCTTTGGGTGAGTGTCTGTCTCCAAAAAGAGTGGCCTCTTGCACACGGTGCTTCTTACTTAATATGGGATTAAATGAATTAGCTTCTGTAAAGCATTTCTCAAAAGCCTTCACATTGTTTTATCTTTAACAGGTAATTACAAGGAGCGGTGAAAGTTATTCATATCAGACACTATATATATGCAGTTAATATTGGTGTTTCCCCAAAGCATTTAGTCTACAAAGCTGAAAATATTAATGTTCTTAATAGTTGACCTCAAGATTGCGCTGGACCAGTACTTCTAAAATGTCAGAATACTTTGTATTGTCAAATAGAGCAGCAAAATGACAGGATGTGTGTTTAAAACTAGCAATTTGGTTTAGCTGTATATAGTAAGACATTTACTGGCTTTTCAGTGATATACTGTACATAGGTTCCCCTCTGCTACTCTTTTTTCTGTACCCCACCAGCTTAAAGGGCTGATTTCCACTCTCAGTTGTATGATAAACCTTTAAACCTCAGGGGAGCAGACAGCATTTTACATACTGCTTATCAATCTTAATTTCAGGTCAAAAGTTTATGTTGATTTTTTTCTGTGATCCTAATCTTGTATAAATAGTATTTATAAAAACATTTAAGACAAATTGTTCAGAAGTCTTGCAGCTTTAATCTTGCTAGTGACACATGTAAAATCTGAAATGAAATGCAAAGTATTAATAGTCAAATATGGTTTGATATGAAGCTAACTGTGTTTCAAAAAGCTTATGCTCTTGTGCAAAAAAGTAAATTTGGAACAGTGTTGTATGACTGCATTTTTATTAAGTCACAGTTGAAGGACTGCTATGGTAAATAAGGACTGTTTGAAAAGTACCCTTCCCAGATAATTTTGTTAAATATAAATGTTGCCTCTATCTGTATTCTGATTTGTCTTAAAATTAGCAGTCCTGAAAATACTTCCTTGACTCCAGTTAGTCTAGCCTGGTATAATGATATTCTGAGTCTCATTTCAAATTGAACAAGATGATATTAGAGTCCCATTTAGTAGTGTCAGCCATCTGTATCGAGCTGTCATGAACTTAGATTGTCCTTGGGTGTCAGACTCCAATGTCTGCAGCAGCAAAAGGCCTGCTGCCTGCCTGTTCTTCTGTGGGTCTACCTATGTGCCTTCAGCTGCTGAGAGTTAAACTTTTTTTCTCCATAATCCACAGGAAGGCTTCTGATTTTGATGGCATGGCACAGAATCATAGCATCATAGGGTTGGAAGGGGCCTGTAAGGCCATCGAGTCCAACCCCCTGCTCAGTGCAGGAATCCATCTTTGACTTGAGGTCCTGGAGCTTTGACTTGAAATGTTTGGGAGATGGAATAGGCCCCATGTGAAGGATACTGCTAGGTTTTTTTGCCACAAGGAGGGGAGAGTGGGAAGTGGGGGGGGGGAGGTGTTTGATAGCTTCCATCTGACACCCAGTCCCCCTGTTGCACAGCAACCTGCTTGCCTTAGCTTGTTGCTGGTATCACCTACTGCACAAACCCTGGGGAGGAGAAGGGTGGGAACAGCTGGCGCTTATCAGACTGATTGGTCCGTAGCCTTATCAAAGACACAAAGGGGCCGTGGGCCGCCCCAGCAGGGATTGCCCTGAAGGGGGAGACACCAAAGGGAATCACCACTTTGGGGAGCAACGAAGGTGTGGGCTCCACCTTCTAAATTATTTTTGAGAGATGGGCCACTCCTGAGTGAGAAACAGGAGTAATGTGATGTGTTTCCAACTTGGCCTCTGCTGAGGCTCTATCCTGGTGATGCTGTTGATCAGTGTCAGGACAGTTCATAAGATGGCCACCTTCATCCATGATTTTATGATGGATGAAGGAGCTGACCTGTCTTGAATAACTAAGACCTGAGTAGGCGGATTGGACAGAGCGTATCTTACTGAGCTCAGCTCCCTGGATACTCAGTGCAGCACCAACCAAGGCTGGGAAGCTGGTGGGGAGTTGCTGTGGTCCATAACACATCTGTTCTGCTAATCAGAAAACCCCATTGCCTTAGGCTAGCAGGGCAGATTGGGGGGGGAATTGAATTGTTGTAAATTGCCCAGAGAGCTTCAGCTATGGGGCGGTAAATAAATAAATAAATAAATAAATGGCAGCAGGAGCAGGCCCTGAGGTGGTCTTCACCTGCCTCCTCCTCTTTCTTGAAATCCTTCTCACAGGACTGGGCGGGCATGATCCTGCACTTCTTGCTGTCTTAAGCAAGAGGGCATGCTCAAGATTGCCCTTCAGATGTTGCTGAACTACAACTCCCATCAGCCTCAGCAAGTGTGGCCCATGTAAGTGCTATCGAGTCCAACCCCCTGCTGAATGCAGGAATCCAACTTGGAACATCCCCGACAGGTGCCTCTCCAGCTGCCTCTTGAATGCCTCCAGTGTTGGAGAGCCCACCAGCTCCCCAGGTAATTCCATTGTCGTACCACTCTGACAGGAAGCTTTTCCTGATGTTCAGTCAAAATCAGGCTTCCCGCAACTTGAGCCCTTTATTCTGTGTCCTGCACTCTGGGACGATTGAGAAGAGATCCTGGCCCTCCTGTGTGTGACAACCTTTCATGTACTTGAAGAGTGCTATCATATCTCCCCTCAATTTTCTCTTCTCCAGGCTAAACATGCCCGTTTCTTTCAGTCTGTCCTCATAGAGCTCTGTTTCTAGTCCCCTGATCATCCTTGTTGCCCTCCTCTGAACCTGTTCCAGTTTGTCTGCATCCTTCTGAAAGTGCGGTGTTCAGAACTGGACGCAGTGCTCAAGATGAGGCCTAACCAGTGCTGAATAGAGGGCAACCAATACTTCATGTGATTTGGAAACTATGCTTTGGTTAAAGCAGCCTAAAATAGCATTTGCCGCTTTTGCAGCCACATCACACTGTTTGCTCATATTCAGCTTGTGATCAACAACAATCCCAAGATCCTTCTCGCATGTAATATTGCTGAGCCAAGTATCCCCTATCTTATAACTGCGCATTTGGTTTCTTTTTCCTAGGTGTACAGCTTTGTACTTATCCCTGTTAAATTTCGTTCTGTGGGTTTCAGCCCAATGCTCCAGCCTTTCAAGATCCCTTTGAATTTTGTTTCTGTCTTCCAGGGTATTAGCTATTCCTCCCAATTCTGTATCATCTGCAGATTTGATAAGCATTCCCTGCACCTCCTCATCCAAGGCATTAAAAAAAATGTTGAAGAGCACTGGGCCCAGGACCAAGCCCTACTTTGCCCCACTTGCTAGTTCTCCCCAGTTTGAGAAGGAATCATTGATAAGCATTCTTTGAGTGTGATTCTGTAGCCAAGTGTGGATCCACCTGATACTGTTCTATCCACTGCACATTTAGCTAGCTTGCTAATCTATCATGGGCACTTTGTCAAAAACTTTGCTGAAGTCAAGATATATTATGTCCACAGCACTCCCACAGTCTACCAGGAATGTTATCCAATTAAAATAATGAGATAAAATTAGTCTGGTAGGATTTGTTCTTGGCAAATCCATGTTGGCTTCTAGTAATTACTGCCTTGTCTTCAAGGTGTTTACAGATTGACCCCTTTATAATCTGCTGCAGAATTTCCCCAGGGATTGATGTCACCCCGCTTGTTACCTCCTCCTAGTTTGAGAAGGAACCATTGATAACCGCTCTTTGAGTACAGTTCTGTAGCCAACTGTGGATCCACCTGACTGTTGTTCCATCCAGCCCACATTTAGCTAGCTTGCTAATCAGAACATCAAATATATACTTTGTCAAAAGCTTTTCTGAAATTGAGATATATTATGTCCACAGCATTCCCACATTCTACAAGGGAGGTTACCTGATCAAAAAATGAGATAACAGCGAGTGAATTGAAAAACAATAAAAGGAGCTGGGAAAGCTTGTTGGAACAAAAATGTCTTCAGTTTTTTCTGGAAAGTGTGGATAGTAGGCACCTGTCGTATCTCAATGGAATGAGGTTGCACAGAACAGGGGCAGCCTCACTGAAAGCTCTGTTTCAAGTTACTGTGGAGCAGGCTTCTGATCTCTTTGGAAATGTTAGGAGAAACACTTCTGCAGACTGTAGTGACCCACTAGGATAAGGCTGTATAAGCAAGCTGTATAAGGCTTTATAGGTTAGCACCACCACTTTGAACTTGGCCCAGTAGCAGATTGGCATCCAGAGCAAATGCTGCAATAGTTTGCTCTCACAAGCAACCTAGCAGCCGTATTCTGCACCAGCTGCAGGCTCTGGGCTCAAGAGTAGCCCAGCACAGAGCACATTGCAGTAATCCAGCCTTGAGGTTGCCAATGCGTGGTCTGTCTATTTATTTTTATTCTTTGATTTGTATCAAGCCCTTCCTCTCAGTAGGAGCCCAGGGCAGCAAACAAAAGCACTAAAAGCACTTTAAAACATCATAAAAACAGACTTTAAAATATATTAAAACAAAACATCTGTAAAAACATTTTAAAAAAGCTTTAAAAACATATTTTTTTAAAAAAAAACTTTAAAAACGTCTTAAAAAGCAATTCCAACACAGACAGACTGGGATAAGGTCTCTACTTAAAAGGCTTGTTGAAAGAGGCAGGTCTTCAGTAGGCGCCGAAAGGTAACAGAGATGGCTCCTGTCTAATATTTAAGGGGAGGGAATTCCAAAGGGTAAGTGCCACTACACTAAAGGTACACTAAATAAACATTTCCTATGTTGTGCAGAACGGACCTCCTGATAAGATGGTATCTGCAGGAGGCCCTAACCTGCAGAGCTCAGTGATCGACTGGGCATATAAGGGGTAAGACGGTCTTTCAAGTATCCTGGTCCCAAGCTGTATAGCGCTTTGTACACTAAAACTAAAACCTTGAACTTGGCTAATTGTGATCAAGGTATCCCAACCCTGGAAGGATCATAGCTGTCATCAACCAAAGCTGGTAAAATGCACTTCTTGTCACTGAGGACACCTGCGCCTCCAGTGACAGAGCTGGATCCTGGAGCACCCCCAGACTACACACCAGCTCTTTCAGGAAGAGTGCATCCCCATCCAGGGAAGGCAGCTTACTGACTTCCTGGATCTGGGAACCACTTACCTAAAGAGTCTCTGTCTTGTAAGGATTCAGACTTGGTTTATTCACCCTCATTCATCCCACTACTGTATACAGACACTAGTCCAGGGCCTTCTCAGCCATTCCCAAGTCAGCATACTGATGACACCTTGCTCCAAATCTCCTACTAGCTGCTCCCAATGGCTTCATGTAGATGTTAAATAGCATTGGAAATTTATACACATGGGACGATACATGGGAAATTGTATAGTTCCATGTCGCACCGTGCAGCTCAAGATGCTTGGGGCCTGAGAAACACTCATCCAGTGCTACTTTCTGGAACAGTCGCTGGAGATAAGACTAGAACCACTGCAGAACAGTACCCCGGATACCCATCTCCTATAGATGGTCCAGGAGGATACCATGGTTGTTGCCAAAAGCCAAGGAGAGATCTAGCAAGACCATCTGGGTCATGCTGCTGCTGCCCTGATCCTCACCCGACAGGGAGATCAAGGCAGATTCAGGCCTGAACTCAGGTCTTAAACCAGATTGGAACAGGTCTAGGTAATCAGTTTCCTCCAGGAATGCTTACAGCTGTGCTGCCACAACGCTCTTGATTATCTTGCCCAGAAAGAGGGCACCTACGAGGCAACCATCCAGTCCAGGGTGAGTTTTTCAGAATATCTGCACAATTGCCTCCTTCAAGGCTGCAGGCACGACCCCCTCACACCATGATGTATTCACCACACTCTGAACCCTCCCGGTCAAGCCCCCTAGCTAGCTTTAATCAGGGTCAGTAGGGCATGTTGTTGGGTCTATACTAACAAGCACCCTATCAATTTTTTTTAAAAAAAGATGCTTTCAAGATGTTTTATTTTTAAGACATTTGTTTTTGAGATATTTTAAGATGTTTTTGTGTTTTGTCCCTTGTTTGCTGCCCTGGGCTCCTTCTGGGAGGAAGGGTGGGATAGAAATTTAATAAATAATAATATCATCATCATCAGGATGCAAAAACTGAAATGGGTCCCACAAAATATGGCTTGTTGGAGCATTAGAAACCTCGCCTGGAGTTGCATCAGTCATGGCATCTGGCTCGCTACAGAGACAAATGACTTTGTCCTCAGTGTCCAGCAAGCAACTTACAGAGGGTCTCTGAGTTGTTCCGGGCTCCATCCATCAATACGGATGTGAACAGCCTATGGGACATTCCAAAGAGCTCTGCTGGGTGATTATTTGAGGATGCAAATAGCCAAGTGAGCCCTCTCTGCTGCTTTCACTGCCACACGGTAGGCACGGTTATGTGCTCCAACACATGCTTCATTGCCTTCACAGCAAGCCTTTCACCCCCTGCGTACTAGCGGTCGTCTGTCCTGTTTCATTGCATGTAGCTCCCCAGGATACCAGGAAGCCAACCATGCTCCACAGTGTTGGAGAGGGAACTTAGGAGCGATAGCAGCTATGGTTCTCCGTATCTCACTGTTCCACAGTGAGATGAAGGCCTCAGCAGGATCACCAGCTCTATCCAATGGAAAATTCTCCAGAGAATTCAGGAATCCATTGGTGTCCATACGTCTGTGGGGGTGGACTATCCTAACCGGTCACCCACTCTTACAAGGGGAAATCAGTAACATTAGCCATGACAACAGTGTCACAGAAACCCCACCTATTTCCAGACCACTTGGGTTAAAAAAACAAATTGAGGGTATGTCCCGAACTATGCACTGGTTTGATGAGCACTTGAGATAGCCATATAGCTGAAAAATGTGCTTGATAACTAGTTGAGCAGTGCGTTTGGCTGTGGGAAAGCCAGAACTTGGGATGGAGTGTGCCATTTTGTGGAAGGGTGGTGGTGTGGCATGGAGAGGCTGGCAAGTCTGTAATAAAGTCCATAGTTGAGGGTGTCTGGCTACAGAGTGTGAAATGGCTGCTTAAACTCCAAGCTGTGCTGAAGATTGCTTGGAATTGCTGCCAGAGGCACCTTCAATTTTGCTTTAATTTTGCCAGCAAACGCGGACACCACGCAAGCTTCCTTAAGCACTGAAGGTGAAAGGAAGGGAAAGCCCCAACAGCAAAATGATGGAGGTGGGAGCCACATGTTGCCGGCACACAGCCGCCAGTGCAGCATATGCTGCAGATTGGGGGTTCTGCATTGAGAGCCTAATTTGAGGGGCAACAACACTTTCTGCCACAATTAAGGACCCTTGGAAAGTGCTCATGCTCCCTTTGGAGATTCTTCAGCATTTTGAGAGGGCTCACCCCGCAACAGCAGCTCTGCTAAAAAGGGAGGGGGCAGAGACATTGTAATGTGCCTTGCACAAGATACCAAGAAAAGGAAGTTTGGCAGACACTGTGCAGTTTAAGAAGTGTCGTGTACAGGGAGCAACAGGTTATGGTTCTGCAGGATCTATCATCATCATCAGAATTTATTACCCGCCCTTCACCCAAAGTCCCAGGGCTGGTTACAACCATTTAAAAACATATAACTAAAAACAGTTAAAAACAACCCAGACAACATCATAGAAAAAAGAGTGGGTCCTAAAAATATACATCTCAGGTGTCGGAGGCTAGGGTAAAGAGGTATGTCCTCAGCATTTGCCAAAAGTTGTACAATGAAATTGCCAGACACATCTCAGTGGGGAGGGAGTCCCACAGCTTAGTGGCTGCCACAGAGAAAGCCCTCTTCTGGGCCACCGCCCCCTGAACTTCTGAGGGTGGTGGAACTACCAAAAGAGCCCCCTTTGCTGATCTCAACACCCAAGAGGGTCTGTAGGGAAGGAGACGGTCTTTCAGATATTTGGGACTTAAGTCATTTAGGGCTTTAAACACTAGCATGAGCACCTTGAACTAGGGCTGGAAACTAACTGGCAACCAATGCAGCTGTTTTGAAACAAGAGTTATATGAGTTCTAAAGAGAACCCCAGTCAATCTGGCTGCTTCATTTTGGACCACTTGAAGTCATCTTCAAGGGCAGTCCCACATAGAGTGCATTGCAATAATCCAGTCTGACCAGAGCATGGAGCACTGTAGGCAAGTCTCTGTCCAAAAAAAGCCAAAGCTGGCAAACCAGCTGGACCTGGAAAGAGGCACTCCTAGCCACTGAGGCCACCTGAACCTCCAGTGACAGTGTTGGATCAAGGAGCACCCCCAGGCTGCGGACCTGCTCCTTCAAGGAAAGAGCAACCCCATCCAGAACAGGCCATCTTTCCACCTCCTGGACATGAAAACTCTGGACACATCTGTCTTTTCAGGATTCAGCCTTAATTTATTGGCCCACATCCAGTCCTTCACTGCCTCCAAGCATTGGCTCAACACCTCAATTGCCTTTCCTGATTTAGATGGAATAGAGAGATAGATCTGGGTGTCATCTGCATATTGATGGCACTTTACTCCAAATCTCCTGATGACAGCTCCCAGTGGCTTCATGTAGATGTTAAACAGCATGGAGGACAAGATGGAACCCTGCAGCACGCCACAGAATAATTCCCATGGTGCTGAACAGTAGTCTCGCTTAACTACATTTTGGAAGCGGCTCTGGAGGTATGAGCAGAACCACTGAAGCACAGTGCCCTCAACCCGCACCTCCTTGAGACGTTCCAGAAGGATACTGTGGTCAACAGTATCAAAAGCCGCTGAGAGATCAAGAAGAAGGAGCAAGGTTGCATTCCCCGTCTTTCTCCCGACAAATGTCATCAACCAGGGCAAACTAAGCAGTTTCAGTGCCATAGTCAGGCCTAAAGCCAGACTGGAATGGATCCAAGTAATCAGTTTCCTCCAAGCATGCTTGAAGCTGGACCACCATCAACTTCTCAAGTACCTTGCCCAAAATATTTGCCACTGGGCGATATTTGCTGAACACTTCTGGGTCCAGGGAGGTCGTCTTGAGGAGATGCACCACTGCCTCCTTCAAGGCAGATGGTACTTCTCCTCTCCAGCAAAACATTAATCACTCCCTGGACCCACCCTATCAGTCCCCTACAGCTAGTTCTCAGCAGCCAGGATGGCAAGGGGGCAGGTGGTGAGGCCGCACTTCTTCGAACACCTTGTCCACATCCTCAGCAGCAATAATTGTTGTTGTTGGTATGTGCCTTCAAGTCGACTACAACTTACGGCGACCCTATGAATCAGCAACCTCCAAGAGCATAACCTCAGTTTCATCATATTAGCTCTGGACGCCCCCATTAGACTTGCTTTGCCTGTGGCATCCAACTCTGTCCGAATCTGATCACTGTTTTCCATAAAGCCCCTTGTAAAGGTGTTACAGCATGTCTCTGAGGATGTCAGAGCAATGCTCTCTTGGCTAGATGACAAAAGTCTATTCATGGTGCGTCCCAGGTGCAAGGGGAGTTAGATCGGGGGAGGAGTCAGATGAAGAGGCCCCTGGGGACGTAGTAGGAGGGGGGGCTCTGGCCCATCCCTCCTGTTGAGGCAGATCTCGCCCTGTCTGCGAGTTCCTTGCCTGAGCCGTTGGGAAGCGACCCTTTGTGCGTGCCAACCCCACCCATGCCGGAATTGCCGCCTGGCACTTCAAACGCTTCTCTGCCAACCAGCTGCCCGCTCCCTGAGGTCGCCTAGTGAAGCCCCGCTGTCTGATGGGTCGTCAGAGGCTTGCCCCCCCACACCCTGCGCGAGAAGGCACGAGAAGAGGGACTGTCAGAGGGTGGAACTTCGGAGGAGCTGTCGGTTACGGGCGAAGACCTTCCCTACTTAAGCAGGTGCCCACCCAGACTCTAGTGCTGAGCCAACTCTCCCCACATGCTGTAGAGACTGCTTAGCTAGACTAAGTAGAGCAAGTAGTGAGTCAGAGTAGACAGGTGTATGAAGCGCACTGCTTTGGAGGTAACCATCACACTAATAAAATGAGAATTAAACCAAGCCTCGCCTCCATCTTGTGTCTCGGACTCTGGGCAGGACTGCTTGACTCAGTTACCACCACTGACACTCCCATGACTGAAACCATGGCGGTTAGTGGCAGCGCCAAAGGAGGACTTCAGAGGACTGTTGAAGCCTTGTACACCAAAGTCCAGAATCTCTGTGCAGAATCCCAGAAACCCTATCTCGAGAATCAGAACCTTCGAGCCTTGATTGCCCAAGGAGGCGTGGCCACTCCTGCCCAAGTCAAGGCCCCCGTGGGATTACCTCCTTGCTATGGTGGCCAGACTGACCAGTTCGCCACGTTCCTTGCCCAGTGTGAACTGTACATACGCGTATGACAAGCCGAGTTTCCAAATGATGATGTGAAAGTGGCATTTATCATCATCCTCTTGCAAGGGGAAGCAGCCAAGTGGGCTACCCTGTTTCTGGTGAGAAACGACCCTATCTTGGGGCAATATACAGCCATGACCGAGATGTTTTGTGACCCTCAGCGCAAAGAGACGGTCCCCTGTCAGCTAGGAGCCTTGAAATGGGAAGGGCTCCGTGGGGACTTACACTAACATGTTCCGTGTCTTAGCCCAGGAGGTGGAATACAGTGACCCTGCTCTGATGTACTTCTAAAGGAACGGGCTTAACCCGGAGGTGCTGGACGAATTGGCACGCACCTCCCCACCCAGCAGCCTGGCAGAGTTGATTCAGTTATGTCTGCAGATAGAGTCGGATCGAAGGTCGCCGCTTGGAATGCAGGGTGGAATTTCCACGTTCCCAGGCCCCCCACACCTCTCCCCTATGCCTGTTTCCCGCCTAGCGTGGGAACCTCGACTTCATCGGGGTGGAGCCCATGCAAATAGGAGGGGCTAGACCACGCCTGTCAGAAGAAGAGAAGAAGAAGCACAGGAGGGAGGGGCTTGTGTCTATACTGCGGGAAAGGGGGGCACCTGGCCCGCGGATGCCCCTCCAAAGGAGAAAAGTCTCCTGTGCTGGAAAACTTCAGCTCTCAGCTCTCGTAGAGGCCGAAGAGCTGGGAGCGGAGCAGATACCACGGCCTTGCCAGCGGCCCCTCCCGTTGCAGCCCTCCCTTCACCTGCTGGTTCGGTTGACCCTTCGGGATGAAGTCTCCAGGGCAGTGCCATGATCGACAGCGGATATTAATTTTGTAAGGACCTTAATGCCCTTAATGCTCAGGGAGGCAACTGCTTAAGACTGCTCAGTCCAGAGCTTCACACGCATCTATGCAATCCATATTCCAAAAATGCCACAGATAGATGTGTGTGAAGCTCAACTGAGCAGTCTTAAGCAGTTGCCTCCATGAGCATTATCCTTCATAAAGGTGGATTGAAGCAGTTGTGTATTACGTTAATTGGGCAAGGGCATTAAGGTCCTTACAAAATTAATCTGGGATATGACAGTACTTAAAGTGAGGTATCTAACATGGTCTACCTGTAAAATAAAAAGAGAAAATGTAGTACCTCCTACCTACCTCATCCAGATCAGGTCCAGAGCGCAGGACATGGCAAAAGGGGCTCAAGTTAGAGGGAGCCAGATTTCAGCTGAACATCAGGAAAACAAAACACTGTTAGAGCAGTATGACCATGGACCCAATGACCTGGGGCGGTGGTAGGTTCTCCAACACTGGAGGCATTCAGGAAGCAGATGAACAGCCACCTGTCAGGTATGCTTTAAGTTGGATTCCTGCATTGAGCAGAGGGTTGGACCCAATGGCTTTACAGGCCCCTTCCAACTCTAGTAGTTTGTGATTCTTTGATTCGCTGCTGTTCTGATTACCTTGCAATACTAAAACTGATGTCTGGCTTTGATTGCGTAATAAATAACTGCTATTTTGTAGTCATGTAAATTATTGCATTCTCTTTCTTAAAAATTGTCTTCCTGGGACTGACTTCCAAATAAACATGGTTAGGGTTGGGCTGTTACTTTTTCATTGCCATTGCTATTATTTATTTATTTTATTTATATCCCGCCCTTTTTCCCAATAGGAGCCCAGGGTGGCAAACAAAAGCACCAAAAACACTTTAAAACATAATAAAAACAGACTTCAAAATACTATTATCCTTCTGTAAGCCTCTATACCTTGTCTCAGTGGATGATATCCAGTGTTAGTCCTATTCAGAGTAGAGCCGTTGAAATTAATGGACATAGCTAATTTAGGTTCATTAATTTCAGTGGCTCTACTCTGAGTAGGATTTAGTTGGCTATGGCCCAATGTCTTGATAGCCTTGTGCATTTTTAATACCTGTATCCTTTTGTGCTTCTGAAAACGTATGCTTGATTGAGAATAACTTGTGAAGATAAGTCAAGTTATTGGTGTTTCTGCATCAAATGTTTATCCAGCATCCTGACTCGGAGGGGATGAATTTCCTGCTTTGAGGGTCTAATTTGAACCGGAGCTCCTTGGCATGTGGACACCTCTTTCTTCAGGAATGCGCCCAGTGATATATCAAGAGCTCTTTGTAGTGTTTCCCTTGGTGATCTGTAATTGCGGCCAGCACTACCATTTCCCCCTCCCTCCAAGTTGAGCATTCTCTTGCTGTGAGGTTTGAAAAAGGGTGGGGGAGGTTCCAACTCTGTTATAAAAATATCCGTAATAGTTGTAAACTACTCTGCCAGCTGTGTGTGTTCTTTGTTGCTTAAGCTGTATTTTCTGAGAGCCTGTATGGCATCTCATGGCACATCCCCCCACCTGGTGCCACCCAGATTTTTTGGGCTCCAGCTCCAGCAAATGGCCATAGTGGCAGGGCTGATGGGAGTTGTAGTCCAAAATATCTGGAGGGCTCCACTTTAGGGAATGCTGGATTACATTTATAGGGCTGCCATAATTTGCCACTTTCTGCAAGGATAGCTGCATCATAGGATAGCAACCACATAACACAGTTCAGCTGCAATCCATGTAGCTGATGGAAACAGCATTCTCTGATTTAATAAGGACTTTTTTTAAAGGTCATGGGTCAAAAAGGGTCAGCATTTCTTGTGCCATTAACTGTGTATCTTACTAATTTTGTCAACTTTGGAATTTTAAGAAAAATGCTCTTTGGTCGCAAAGAGTCCTAATCAACCCTGGCAATAAAAGAAAAATGCAAGCACCTTTGTGTCTCTAGGCTGGCACTGCCTAAGGATGTTTGTCCAACCAGAGTTCATCTCGCTTTGTTCCAAAAAAGCAGAGATTCCTGTCTTAGGCACACTATTTTGAGACAATGTACCTCCTCTCTTCCTCCCTCTCTCTCTCTCTCTCTCTGTGTGTGTGTGTTTGCATTATGCAGTTACTTAAACAACACATTGCAGAGAAATGAAAGAACTGTTTGCATTGTACTTAAACCTTTTGCAGAGCAGGGAAATTGTTCCAATCAAGAGTCATAAATTTAGCTGCTGGAGTTTTAACTGGGGCTCAGAAAGAGGATCATATAACTGACCTTACTTCATCTCCACTGACTACCTCTTCAAACAGCTGGTGTTAACCTTTTAAAGTCCCTAGTGGCCTGGGATCAGGATGCTATCAGAATCTCCTTTGGCTGTATCAACCTGTTCCATTGTTATTGACACCAGAGCCCTGTTTGAAGTTGGAGATGTGCCAAGCTCTTTCTTTGCATGCTCTCACATTTGGGCAATCAAGACGTGCTCCAGCAGGCTTTCAATCTCTTGTTGCTGCATTTTAATTTTGTATGACTAATTCATTTTAAAGCTTTATTTTATCACTGAGTGTTTTAATAAGATGGTTGTTAGTTGTTTTGGGTGTTGCATATGAAAAGTGGGATATAAATATGTTGAAATCAGTAAATATTGGGAAAAAGCAGAGATTAAATATATGGATTCTGTTTTTGCACTTACGTACCAGTGAATTGCCAGACAGTAAACTTAACCAACCCCTCAAAAAGGCTTGTGAGGAAAATGCCTCACATGCTTTTGAGTAAAGCATAACTATTTCACTTTAGTTATAAAGTTTCCTTCGTTATTCAGGGCTGCTGATACATTTGTTCTTTGTGGACAACTTTGAGGACACTCAACACATTTCCTGAGGGTGCTTTTGATCTGACAAACTTTTTTTTAATGGTTGCATACCATTAATTACTTCTCTCTTCCTAGACAAGAGACGACTTTCTCGGCCAAGTAGACGTGCCTCTCTGTCAACTGCTGGTTTGTATTTGTTTAAAAAAATATCTTTTGCTCTTGTGATCAAAAACTTTAGTACCTTTTGTCAGTTTTCTGAAGGGCTGGGAGAGAGAGAATGCATTAATTAGGTGTTACTGGAGAGCCTTTGACATAGCATATTCAGGAAGCATATACAGGTAAACGGAATTTAGCTATCCTGCATATTTTATGGTGTCCTTGAATTCTAAACTTCCTTAGACAACAGTTATTCTCATGCTCATGTTTTCTAGAAGCCTGATTTACCATTAAGTGGTATATAAATTAATAAATAATAATAGAACTAGGAAATGTCTACTTGTATATTTGCAGTACCAAGATAAACATGTTAACAATTTGTGTTTTTCCAGTAAGACCTGTTTTCTAGCTGTTCAGAGACAAATTTGAGTGTGGGTATATATCGGCACATTATAGCTGTCTTGTGGAGGGCACTGGAGGCAGCCCTGTAGCAGCCTTCCTTGTTAGGGGCAGCCGCATTTCTAGGTGGGGCATTGAGGGGGGGGAGGCGCATAGCGTCAGCCAATCGCCACCCCCCCCCCGCGATGGAGAGGACGTGAGGGCTGGACCAGGGGAAGGGAAACACGTGACCTTCCCCCTCCCTCCTCCTCCCTGAACAGAGTGTGTTAATTTACATGAATCTTCTATAATCTGACATAATCCAAGTTTAATTTGGATGGCTTTAAAAGAGGATTAGACCAATTCATGGATGATGAGGCAATCAGTGGCTACTGGCCATGATGGCTGTGCTCTTCCACCATAGTCAGAGGCAGTATGTTTCTGAAAACCAGTTGCCAGAAGCCACGGGAAGGGAGAGTGCTCTTGCATTCAGGTCCCGGTTGTGGGCTTCCCATAATGGGCATCTGGGTGGCTAGTGTGAGAACAGGATGCTGGACTAGATGGGCCACTGGCCTGATCCAGCAGGCTCTTCTTATGTTCTTAAGTGGTTGAACTGCATCACCCTATTTTGAGAGCTCCCCAGGAACACCAGAGCCAAAAGATTGACTTTGCCTATACCCCCTTTCACCTGTGGTCTGTCCGTGTGTTCTGATCCTCATGAACTGAACTACTTTGGTAAAGACAGTGAGCTCTTGAGCTTGGCTTTCATGCTGCGTTTGGTATCTCCGTTTCAGATTCCACTGAAAAACAAACTTGTCCATGGTACAAGCTTAGGGAAGGGCAGAGAGAAAATAAAAACTTTAGGGTGTGTTTGTTAATCGCTCCTTGAGAGTCCCTCCTTCTAGTCTTGCTCCTGACATTCACATTTTCCTTCCTGTTGGACAATCTAAGGAAAACTTTTTAAAGGCTGCTGTATAAAGTACTAACTAAGTGATTGGAAAGTAATTGTGGAAAACAATTGGATTTATTTTTTTTACTGGTTGCTGGGTTGATTTTTCTTCCACAAACATTGAAAAGGCCTCTTACTAAGCTGCACATATTGGGAAAATCAGAAATTAGGCCTGACTTACAGCCTAGGTGGCCGACTGGCAGCAATATTTCTACTCCTCTAGGACTGTTTTCATCCTTTGCCATCAAATACTAAAGAAAAATAGCCATTATGTGAGTGCTTTCAAAGAGTAAAAGGTAGCCATTTTCCAGATCACTTTAACTTGTCTCTTTATTTCACCCTTTAGCACTAAGCACCCAATCCTGCTCTACTCATTTTAATAACTGCAGAATAAACAAACTCTCAGCCTCAAAAGACCTTCTCTCCATCCCATCAGTCAAAATTACTATTATTATTATTATTATTTATTTATTTATTGCACAAAACAGCCAAACTGGTGAGGACTAGAGAGAGGGCTTTTTCAATTGTGGCCTCCACCCTGTGGAACTCCCTCCCAAATGATCTCCGCCAGGCCCCTTCCATGATGAGCTTCCGCCGGGCCTTGAAGACCTGGCTCTTCCGGCAGGCTTTTGGGGTGGGCTAGATGTTATCTTCATTGTTTTTAGATTTTCAGTGTCTAGGTATTATATGCCTATGTTGTATGTCGCCCAGAGTGGCTGGACAGCCAGCCAGATGGGCGACTAATAAATTCGATAAATAATAATACTTGTTACTGCAGACAAACATGCTTCTTTATTGCTGCCTAGGAAGACAGCACAACTGAAACTGAGAAGCAGAGCACAGGAAAGTCCATCCCGAGCCCATAATACAAAGTTCTAATATTTAACTCTCCAAGGATGGTTTTATTTTCAGGATAATTTAAGTAATTATAGGGTGATTATGATCATGACAAATCCACCATCAGTCAGGGAAAATATTGAGTGAGCAGACTTTGGGGGGCTCTTCCAGATGAGGTTTTTGTTGTACACTCGCCCTGCCTTATTCACTGAGTTTTTCAGAGGGTCCCATTCTTAAATTGCTCCTGTTCTTAAAACAAGCTGTCATTCTTTAAATGGAGGTTGTCATTGTCTGTCATGTCACAAATGTAAAGACAATTTCCCCAAAAATTCCTGGGGTTGGGGGGTTGGGAAGCACAGCTCTAATTGGGGCAGTGCCCCCATTTGCCCTCCCTCCCAGCTACAGGCCTGACTGCAGGGTGCTTCAGTATAATGATGGCTTAATGTGCAACACCACTGCACCATTGTGGCATTACTTGTTCAACCCCAGCTTGGAGCTGCCACCCTGCAGAAGTGTTTTGCCAGCCTCCACAGGGAGCTGGGTCTTAAAATGCCTCTCTTCTTTTAAAACGTCTTTTAAAATTTTTCATAAAACTCTCTTCAGAACATTTCTACTCCTTTATTGAAAACATTATTGAAAAAAGGCTAACTCTGCAGCCTCAGATTGGTTGGCATTTGTAACACTCTTTTTTTCTACAACCACCTTGTGAGGTAGACCAGATGTGCACATAGCGTTTTCTGTATTGCTGCCACAACTCCCCTCCTTTTTTTATGAAAGATTTTTATTGATGTTTCAAAATAAGTAACAACAAACAACAAATGATTACACACACACAGAGCTTGATTCGTGACAAGCAAAAATACATCATGAAAATAAATGGAGAATGAAACACTATTCTGTCATCAAGATGCATGAGTGGCTGGAGGACCATTACTTTCTTTACAAGCATTAACATGACAAAGGAGTAGTCACATCAAAGCAATCATGTTTTGATATTCCTTTAATTACTCTGCAGTGTTGTGTTAGATGCTCTGAAAGGGGATGTCCAAAACCACTCCTGTCGAGAGGGGGCTTCCATGGCCTTCTGTTGCCTTGCTGTCTCTAAACACAGCTGCCAGAAGTGTAATGATTACATTGTTATGATTTGCAGGGTTCTTTTCACTTCCAGTAGAAAGCAATGCCAACGCGGGGTCCAGCAAGAGCTTTTGCTTTGTAACATCGGCCACTTTGTCAAAGATCTGCTTCCAAAACATTTGAGTTATATTACAGTTCCACCACATGGTGGAGACATTTCCTTAATCAAATGTGAAAGTTGTGTTGGAGTCCAGGGCCACCTTAATTGTGATTTCCTGTATTTTGGCTGAGACTGTTCACAAGGGAGGTTATGCCCAAACCTTTCCCCGTTGCTCATAAATACAGTCTCTAATTCATCCTCCCATATTCCCATCCTCCCATGATTCTATTCTGCGGGAGATGCTCTAGCTGTGGATTTCCTGCTGTGAGCAGGGGGTTGGACTCGATGGCCTACAAGGCCCCTTCCAACTCTATGATTCAGTGATTCTATGATTCTTCGCAGCCTCTCCATCCCTACTCCCTGTTCTGTTCAATTTATGTTTTGTATAATTCAGAGGTTATGCTCTTACCATACAGATCTGTATTGCCTTGCCACAGGGCTTGTATATTGTGAGAGAAACCAAAGACTCTCTCCCCCTCTAACCTGAGCTGCACTGTCTGGAACCATTTACATCTCATCCCTCCTAATTTATCTTTCCATAAGTGCTCTGTAATTGGATGGCCTCTGACAGTTATATCTTTTACTCTGAATAGCCACTTAGAGTCCCACCCCTTAAACTGACAATTATCAGAACAGCAAAACCTTGGGTGATCCAGCATTGGATGAGGAGAGTGCATTGGAGGCAAAAAGGAGCCCCATTGTTTCCAAACCTGCAAAGCTGCCCATAGGTAGGGGTTACTGATTTTGTTAATAGCTGCCCAAGGCAGGTTCAGTAAAGGGAGAGCCTGGTTGGCCACTGTAAGAACAGGATGCTGGACCACCGAATGGCCTGGATGGGCCATTGGCTGATCTAGCAGGCTCTTCTTATGTCCTTACTCGCATAGGTAGGGTCACTGCGAGTGTAGACACAGCACATAACGTCTCTTGATGGTCACAGGTGAGACACCAAGGAATAAAGGCAACACATGGAATTGTGCCCAGGAGGCGTTAAGTGGCAGCTTGCCTGGAACAGCCAATGGACTTGGCTATATGCATCCCTGGCCTGAGTTGCACATGCACAGGAAAGCACTCTTTATGCTTTTTGGGAAGTTGGGGCAATGGACTATTAACGTGTCAACACAGTAATTGCCTAGGCTCCCTCTGACAGACAGGCTATCCCAAAGGATTGCTTAGTGTTTGGATCCAAAGATGGCGGGGAAGACATGACATCCCTGTTTAGAAGGAGTGAGGGCTGGGGAACGTGTCTCTCTGACAAGAGGCATTCCTCCGGCTGCGTGGAGCTATCTCGGCATCTGTGCTGCTGCTCCTCCTTTTAAATGGGATATTTTTTGAGAAGTGTGTTAAGAAATGCAGGTACTTTTGCCTAAATAGTGTGTTCTCTGGTACTTGAGGGAAAGCATCAGTATTTTTGCTTGCAAGAGGGAAAACTTGAGACTGTTGTGTCATTTCAGACAGAGAACCCAGCTACTGAGAGGCCATATACGTTTAAGGATTTTCTTCTGCATCCAAGGAGGTCAGTAAACATGAAACCTAGAAAGCACTAAATGTACTGGTATCCGTTGCACATTATCATTAATGTTCTCTCTTTCATTCTTGTTGGGAGTGGTTTGCCTTCAGAAAACGTTTGATTTGACTGCCCTGTGGCCAGCCAGATACCTCTGGGGAACTGACAAGCACAACAGCACTCTTCCACTCATGATCCCTAGCAGCTGCTCTTCAGAGGCATCCCACGCCTGATAGGGGAGGGAGTACACAGCCATCACGAGTAACACCAAT
The DNA here is from genome assembly GCF_030035675.1 of Rhineura floridana. Lineage (NCBI taxonomy): Eukaryota > Metazoa > Chordata > Lepidosauria > Squamata > Rhineuridae > Rhineura > Rhineura floridana. The sequence goes on from NC_084493.1 coordinate 39,216,588, forward strand.
GGATAGGCTTACTCTCTGTGAATTTGCCTAATCTCCTCTTAAAGCTGTGCATCCTGGGCAGAGGATTCCACAATTTAGCTCCACACGGTGTGAAGTGGCACTTCCTTTGGTTTGGATGGAATTTCCTGTCCAATGAAAGTGAATGATGGGAGATTTAGGACATGCAAGAGGAAGTACTCCTTCGCACAGTGCATAGTTAAACTGTGGGTTTCACTCTGTGAGATGCCGCGATGGCCACCAACTTGAACAGCTTTAACAGGAGATTACGCAAATGCATGGAGAATTTTGCTCTGGTGTCAGAAGCAGTATATGCCTGAATACTAGTTGCTGGGGATTATGAGTGGGAGGATGCTATTGCAGTGATGTCCTGCCTTGGGCTTCCCATAGGCATCTGGTTGGCCACTGTGAGAACCAAACTAGGTGACCTTTCGCTGGACTAAGTAGCCAGGCTCCTCTCGTGGGGTCTAGCTGCAGGAATAGGACGGGCCAGATGGAAGCACAAAGCAGAGCCAGCCTGGCTGGGGAGGCATTGCTACTGTCCAGCACAACCTTGGGGGGGTACTCCTGGATACCTCTTTGTCATTAGAGGCCCAAGGGACCGCAGTGGCTTGGGATGCCAGCTGTTGCTATATCTGGATCAAGATAACTTGGCTATTGAAGTCCTGGTAAATATAGGCCTCTCAATGCCGCTCACCCTCCGCAGGGGTCGAGGACCTATTAAGATGGTCCGCCCCAGACGTCTGATGGAATCTAAAGGATTCCTGAATGCGCTGGGAGATATGGAGCTGTCAGAAGGTCACTCGGTTGAAACCCTGGTGGTGGAGTGGAATAGGGAGATTACCAGGGCAGTAGACCAAGTGGCTCCGAAACGCCCTCTCCCCCTGAATAGAACTCAGACAGCACCTTGGTACACACCTCGGTTGCGAGGTCTGAGACAGGAGGTGAGACGACTAGAGCGCCGGTGGCGGAAGTCTGGCGCTGAAGACGATCGGACACTGGTTAGAGTAGCAATAGCGGCCTACCATGTGGCAACAAAGGCAGCAAAGAGGGATTTCTTTGCTGCCTCTATTGCGTCGGCAGAATGTTGTCCCAGGAGGTTGTTCCAAGTGGTCCGAAGCCTGGTCGGTCCAGTTGCGCAGGAACCCATGGAACATTCTAAAGCCTCCTGTGACATATTTGCTAAGCACTTTGCCAATAAAATCGAGCGTCTGAAGTGCACGATTCCGCACGCCGTGGATACAAGTAGTGGGCCAGAATCGGCCAGTTGCATTCTGGTCCGATGGGAGCGGTTTCAGCCTCTTCTCACTGAGGAAGTGGACAAGGTGTTCTCTACTGTGAAGCCAACCACTTGTCTGCTCGACCCTTGCCCCTCGTGGCTCATTGTGAGTTGCAAGGAGAAACTGGGCGAAGGGATCAAGGCGGTGGTAAATGCATCCTTGGAAGAGGGTGCAATGCCATCAGCCCTCAAGGAGGCAGTGATAAGGCCCATCTTGAAAAAGCCCTCCTTGGATCCCCAAGAGTTGAAGAACTTTCGCCCAGTTTCTAATTTACCATTCTTAGGCAAGGTGATAGAGCGAGTGGTGGCTAAACAACTACAGACGCACTTGGATGAAGCGGATTATTTAGATCCATTCCAGTCGGGCTTCAGGACTGGACATGGAACTGAAACAGCCTTGGTCACCCTGGTAGATGATATGAGGAGGGCATTGGATAGGGGAGAATATACCCTCCTTGTCCTCCTGGATCTCTCAGCGGCTTTTGATACTGTCAACCACGGTATCTTGTTAAGCCGCCTAGAGGGATTGGGGATGGGGGGCACCGTTTTACGGTGGTTCCGTTCCTATCTCTCAGGCAGGTACCATCAGGTAGCATTGGGGGATGAGGTTTCAGACCCTTGGCCTCTCACTTGTGGAGTGCCACAGGGTTCTATCCTCTCCCCCATGCTATTTAACATCTATATGAAGCCGCTGGGAGCCATCATCAGGAGTTTTGGGCTGCAGTGTCACCAATATGCGGATGACACTCAGCTCTATCTCTCATTTAAGTCCTCACCAGAGGTGGCTGTGGAGACCATGTCCAAGTGCCTGGAGTCCGTTAGTGGATGGATGGGCAAGAACAGGCTGAAGCTAAATCCTGATAAGACCGAGGTGTTACTCGTGGGTGATAGGAGAAGGTTAGGAGACATCGACTTGGTGTTTAATGGGGTAAGATTGCCCCTAAAGGATCAGGTCCGCAGCCTCGGGGTCATTCTTGACTCCCAGCTGTCCATGGAAGCTCAAGTTTCGGCAGTGAGCCGGGCAGCTTGGTATCAATTACATCTGATACAGAGGCTGCGACCCTACCTTCCTGTACAGCTTCTCCCGCGAGTGATACATGCCCTGGTCTCCTCTCGCTTAGACTATTGTAATGCGCTCTACGTGGGGTTACCCTTGAAGACGGTCCGGAAACTCCAACTGGTGCAGAATGCGGCGGCACGCTTGATTACGCATAGCCGTCACGGGGAACACATCACTCCGGTGTTGAGAGATCTTCACTAGCTACCAGTGGTTTACCGGGCCCAATTCAAGGTGTTGGTATTGACCTTTAAAACCCTATACGGTTTCGGCCCGGTTTATCTAAAGGACCGCCTCCAGTATCACCAATTGAGCCGCCTTACAAGATCAGCCATGCAGGATCTCCTCTCGGTCCCACCGGCCAAAACAGCTCGGCTGGTGTGGACCAGAGAGAGGGCGTTCTCAGTAGTGGCTCCCACCCTCTGGAATTCCCTCCCCTACGATCTTCGACATGCCTCCTCTCCTCCCTGATGAGTTTTCGATGAGCGTTAAAGACCTGGCTCTTCAGGCAGGCCTACAGGAATTAGAGCTAGATTAGTTGTAATGTTTTAACTGATGTCTTGATGTTAGTTTTAATTGATGAATATGGTTATTTATTGTATTGTGTAATGTATTTATTGTATTGTATATTGTACTTGCTGCTGCTGTAAGTTGCCTAGAGTGTCCAAAATTGGACAGATAGGCGACTAACAAATTAAAGTTTATTATTAGTATATTATATTATATGGTAACTTCAAGAGTGGATTATTTCAATGCACTCTATGTGGGGCTTCTCTTGGGCCTAGACTGGAAGCTCCTGTGGTGCAGGATGCAGCAGTTAGATGCAGATGGCAAACACATGCGACACCTCTGCTAAAACATTTGCACTGGCTGCCCGGTTCTTGTGGGGCCAGGTTCAAGGCTCTTGTGTGGATAGACAAAGCCCTGAACAACTTGGGTCCAGGATACCATAAGGACCACCTGAGCCCTTCTACCCCAGCGGGATCATTGAGCTCCTCTGGAGGGGTGCTGTTAGTTGTTCCCCGTGTGTTACAGAGGCCCGACTGGCCTCAACCAGAAGCTGGCATTTAAGTGTTGCCAGGCATCCTCACTTTCAACTTTCAGGCATCTCTTGGAGGTCTTTTTACGCTGATAGGCCTTTGCAGCTGTTTAATATTTATTTTGAGTAATCACCTTTTGTAAACTATCCTGATATCTTATTATATGGTGGTGTAGTTATACTTTTATAAATAAATAAATGTTTACAAATGTTAGTATTTTAACAGCTTCACAAACTTTTATAATCCCACCCTGCCACTCTGCTGCAGTTATAAATCCAGAGTGAAAGGGCATCTCAGGTTAAAAATGACGTACATACCTAAAAACAATGGATCTGAAGAAGATAGCACAGAACAGGCAGAAGAGCTAGAGGTAAGTGTTTGGCCTTTGGCGTAAAGTAGCCTGATCTGGTATGGTGAATCCAGCCAGTCAATGCATTTAAAACGCCTTTACTCATCAGAACCAATTCAGCCTCTGATTACATGGGGAGGGGTCCCTATCCAGTCTCCCATGTATATCCCATAGAATTGGCATCTTCCGAAATTGGATCAGCACAATTCTAGATATTTGACATTTTGCATTTGATTTCCCTATACTTGTAGAGATCATAACAGTCCCCAACAGTTTCTGACAACTGTTAAAAGAAAAAAAAGCTTAACTCCTTGAGGTCTCCTGGAAGAAGAAGGTCAACTGCTCTGGAGTCTTTCAGCTCTCATCCTCTTACAATTTAATGAAATCTTCAAATTATTAAAAAAGAACAAGACAAAAATTTCTTTTAACACGGTAGCTATGTTAATTCAGCAGTTAAGATAACAAACTGTTTAACTGTTTCGCATGCATCCGTAGGGACCTAGACTCTGATGTTACGACAGATGAATCCATTGAAGTGTCCAGAACACGGTCTTGTCTTTCATTATTGGATGAGTTTCAGTTGGTGCAGCTTGAGGAAGTGGACAAGGTGCTTGGAATGGTGCGGGCGACCACGTCTGCTCTAGATCCTTGTCCATCTTGGCTGGTCAAGGCTAGCAGGACTGGTACCACCGGCTGGGCCAAGGAAGTGATAAATGCCTCCTTGAGTGAGGGAGTAGTCCCTAGTAGCCTCAAGGAGGCAGTAGTGAGACCTCTTTTGAAGAAACCTTCCTTAGACCCAGATAACCTGAACAATTATAGACCGGTGGCAAATATCCCCTTTTTGGGCAAGGTTCTGGAGCGGGTGGTTGCCAATCAGCTCCAGGTGCTCTTGGATGAGACCGATTATCTGGATCCGTTTCAATCCGGTTTTAGGCCAGGTTTTGGCACTGAAACAGCCTTGGTCGCCCTGTACGATGACCTCTGTCGGGAGAGGGACAGAGGGAGTGTGACTCTGTTGATTCTCCTTGATCTCTCAGCGGCGTTTGATACCATCGACCATGGTATCCTTCTGGGGAGACTCGCGGAGTTGGGAGTTGGAGGCACTGCGTGGCAGTGGTTCCGCTCCTACTTGGCGGATCGTCGCCAGAAGGTAGTACTTGGGGAACATTGCTCGACACCTTGGACTCTCCATTGTGGAGTCCCTCAGGGGTCGATTTTGTCCCCCATGCTTTTTAACATTTACATGCAGCCTCTGGGTGCCGTCATCAGGAGTTTTGGAGTGCATTGCCACCAGTACGCTGATGACACGCAGCTCTATTTCTCCTTTTCATCTTCTACAGGTGAGTCTGTGGATGTGCTGAATCATTGCCTGACCACGATAATGGACTGGATGAGAGCTAATAAACTGAGACTCAATCCAGACAAGACTGAGACACTGTTGATGAGTACCTCCCCTGCCCAGATGGTGGATGTTCACCCTGTTCTAGATGGGGTCACACTCCCCTTGAAGGAACAGGTTCGTAGTCTGGGAGTTCTTTTTGATCCTTCCTTGTCTCTTGAGGCGCAAGTGGCCTCGGTGGCAAGGAATGCGTTCTACCACCTTCGGTTAGTAGCCCAGCTACGCCCCTATCTGGACAGGGATGACCTCGCCTCAGTTGTTCATGCTCTGGTAACTTCTAGGCTGGATTACTGTAATGCGCTCTACGTAGGGCTGCCCTTGAAGACAGTTCGGAAGCTTCAGCTAGTGCAAAACGCAGCAGCCAGACTGCTGACGAGGACCAGCCGGTCAGCACATATAACACCTGTTCTGGCCCGTTTGCACTGGCTACCTATTTGTTTCCAAGCCAGATTCAAGGTGCTGATTTTGACCTATAAAGCCTTACACGGTGTGGGACCGCAATATCTTGTGGAACGCCTCTCCCGCTATGAACCGACCCGGTCACTTCGCTCAGCATCTAAGGCCCTCCTCCGGGTACCAACCCATCGAGAAGCCCGGAGGACAGTTACTCGATCTAGGGCCTTTTCTGTAGTGGCCCCCGAACTGTGGAACAGCCTCCCCGAAGAAGTACGCCTGGCGCCTACGCTTCTGTCTTTTCGGCGCCAGGTTAAGACCTGGCTATGCTCCCAGGCATTTTAAGCGTTTATGTCATAATTTAATTTTTTTTATTTTTTATTTTTTTTATTTTTTATTTTTTTTATTTTTTATTTTCTTTTGTTGCTGCTTGTGTTTATTGTTTGTTGTCTGGTTTTATTGTTGATATTTTGTATTTTAACCTTTTTGTACACCGCCCAGAGAGCCACTCGCTATGGGCGGTCTATAAATGAAACAAACAAACAAATAAATAAATAAATAACCATTTTATATTTTAAAATTTATACTTGTATGAGCTTTTGAATTGAGGGGGGAAATGAATGAGTGGGAGACCCCACAAGAACATCGTAATTGTTATAAAGCCCACATATAGCATCCCTATGTATCCTTTGATCAACAGTCCTCAATATAATCTCATACTTTGTACAGCAGGGCCCCACTCATGTGGCAGGTTACGTTCCAGACCCCTGCCGAAAAGCGAAAACCGCTGAAAAGTGGATCAGCTGTAGTGCGGGGGTCTGGAACCTAACCTGCTGATCGCGCCCGATGAGGAGAAGATACAGCTGATCTTCCCCCCCTCCGGCGAGATCAGCTGGTGCACGGGGAGCTCCAGCCCCCCCTCCAGCTGATCACCCTGCTGGCACTGTATTAGTGGAACGCCAAGAAGCCGTGCCCTACTGTACAGTACATCAAATTAGATACATTGTCAGTATCTCATTTGCAGATGGAGTGCTTGGCTATATGTGCAGAGGCACCACTGAGGCCTCCATCGCAGGACTGACGTTGTCTGGTGGCTTTCTTACCTGCCCTTCACCACGTTACAACGACATAAAAAGCATAGAAGATTAAAGTCATTTAAAACCGTCTGTTCTTGTTGCTTGCAGCCTGGCTGGATTTTATTGGACCAACCAGATGTTCCTTGCCAGCTGCAGGATCAAGAGTCTTCTCTTCCCACAGGCTGGGAAGAAAGGCAGGATGTCCTTGGCAGGACTTACTATGTCAACCATGCATCACGAAGGACACAGTGGAGAAGGCCAACTGCTCAGTAGGTCTCACTGCATCTTGTATGTTGTGGTGGTGATATTGCCAGTTGTCTGCGGGAGATGCTTAGAATTCCTCATCTGTGGACTGATTCAAAATCCTTTTCTGAGATGGCTGTGCAGCAGTCCCTGCTTATTTCCTAATTTCCATTTTAGAAAGAAAAGCACTTGACATTTTAAATGAAAGGAGATGGGGAGGAGATTACTTTGCATTTTTGGAGCTCCTTTCTTTGACTGGTCATGAGTACTGTGACGTCCTCCCCTGGTTCTCCCTGTCAGGTTCCCACCTGCTTGTGGCTACTGCCTTTCACTAGGCACCACCAGGGACACCACCAGTCCGGACTGTCCTTTATATGGTTTCTCACTCGGATCTAGCACAGATCTCACTAGATCCCACTGCTAGGCAACACTACCAGTCACGTCCTATAACCAATACTCCCAGAGACTTTGCCTGAGTCTCTCTCTAGCTGGTTACTTTTGTGACTGTGTGCTTATGCTGTTCCCAACCCCCTTGTATCTTTATAGATAAAGCATACAACTCTGGGTTGCTCTGGATACTTGACTTGTTACTATTTCTCCCTTCACCGCTGCCACCATCAGATACTGCTTCTGTTCAGCCTTGGTAATTACCTTGCCCTCCCTTCTGATCTGTATATCCCCCAGCCAAGGATCAGGCCTTTGGTAAACCAAATAAGTATTTATTAAATATCAGAAATAACAAGATTAGTTTTAGAATGTTTCACAAGCGTATGGTTTCATCTATTCCTGTTTTGTACTTGACTTATTATTAATCAGAACTCCAACTCCCTCTTTCTCCACACTCCTGACCTCCACCCTGATTCAACTGTCATTCTTCCATTTATACTCCCAGCCATTCAAACGCTCAGCCAATCATCCAGCATTCTACTGCTCATGTACTCCCCCCTCCTCTTTCACTCCACTTACCATATGTCTTCTATATAAACAGCACTTACCATATTTACACTATAAACAGGAACATCACAAGTACCTCTGACACTGTCTGTGCTCCTGGGTAGAGGGCTATCCAGTCATTGCTGTTCTGCTGTAAGCTACAAGCAGAATTGCAATTGACTTCCCAAATTATTGGGAATGTTGCACTTTCTCCCTGTGAATCTTGCAGTGTTCCATTCACACTAGTAGGCATGACGTAGCTGTGTGGGCAGAGGTCCAGTCATTTCCCCATCAGAGTTTTCTTCTAATAATTTACTTAAATTGTGATATAGTGTTCCTTATTTCAGTAGTATTTCACAAGAGTCCTCTGAATCTGGGGTGGGTGCTGACTTTTATTACCCCCAAAATCAGCACCAGGGGGCTTTATGTACAGCTTAGCAATACCACTTGATGTCCCTTTCTCTTCAGCTGCATCCAAGACAGAGAATGAGAGGGAGCGGACTAGGACTATTGTTCATCTCACAGCACTGGAGGGAGTATTATTATTATTATAGTTTATTTCTAGCCCATCTTTTGGCCAAAAGGCCCTCAAGGTGGCTTAGAAAAAATAAACACAAACATAGAAATACATATCAATAAAAACCATACCATTTACAAAAATTAAATAATAAGGTAGTAACATTATTAAAAAGAGAGCCCGTGTGGTGTAGTGGTTAGACTGTCGGACTACGACCTGGGAGACCAGGGTTTGAATCCCCACATAGCCACGAAGCTCACTGGGTGACCTTGGGCCAGTCACTGCCTCTCAGCCTCAGAGGGAGGCAATGGCAAACCACCTCTGAATACCGCTTACCATGAAAACCCTACTCAGAGGGTCGCCATAAGTTGGAATTGACTTGATGGCAGGCCATTTTCAACAATTACAACTTCCAATGAATACAAAACAGTCAGTGGGCCTAGTGGCTGGCCAGGAGGCGGCGCAGTCTTGGCCCCAAGGAAGAAGCGGGCAGCGGCAGTGGCAACCACGGCAGGAAAACTGCCTTGTAGAAAGAAGAAAGGCCAGGGAAATAAAAGCACAGGCAGAATGGAAAGGAACGAAAGACAAGGGGGTAAGAAATAGCTTGTAGCTGCCTCCTTCTTCGCCTGGGTTGTGCTTCCTCCCTCTTGCACTCACAATATATTAGAGATGGAGCATGTGCATATGTGTGGACATGAAGTATACAGAGTGGGCTTGGCAATGAGTTGTAGCAGCGGGAGGAGCCAGACGGTGACTAGGGTTGTCTCTGCCCTCCCCTGCATTCTCCTCACAGCCACTAGCAATACCAAACACCCACAACTGTTAAGAGCTGAGGAGAGATGCACACGAACGGTCGTCGTGTCGCCCTCCTTAGCCTTCTCAAGATGCTTGGAAGGAAGCGTCAGCTCCTCAGGCCCCAAGTCTCCAAGCCATCAACAGAAGCCTGCCCTTGGAAGGAAGGGGGTGATGATGGGGGGGGCTGTGAAGAGGATTGGGTTTTACAGACAGACTGTTGTCCTTTTTTCATCTTCATGGCCAGCCAGGCAAATTTTCTGGGAGTCCAGAATGAGGGTAGGTTTAGATTTATTAAATTTGAGTATTACTTCCCACTAAAGGAAAAAGTCCCAAAGCAAGTAAAAAAAATACAATAATACATTTATAAAAACAGGTTAAAATCATTTTAATAATATTGTCTAATATCATTGGTGCTGCCCAAATGCCTGGGAAAATGAAGACATCTTTGCATGGTGTTAGTGGAGGAGCAGCCTCAAAGATCCCAATTCCGTAACCCCCCCCCCATCTTTCTGATAATCTGCCAGGTTCATCTGTGCACTGCAAGGACTGAGCCATTCATGCCCCCTCTTAGGATCTGCCTTGTCTTCCCTCACCCCAGTTCACCTGGAAACCCCCCCCCCAAGAGAACAGTAAAGTATGCCTGTGTATGTAGAGTTTACCTTTTTGAAGAGTTGTTAACATGGCACAAAGAGAAGATTGCCCTCAGGAGAAGTTAAGTGAGTGGGAATGGTAAAATTGCTCAACCCCCACCTTTTGAAAAAGGTGAAGAGTTCCACTGAGGGCATCTACACTTGCAGGGATTGCACTCCTCTTCTGGCCTTTTTTAAAAAAAAAACTTGGACTTTTTGTGGTTTGGGAAAAAGTTGAAAGAAAACATGAAAAAAAATGCAAGAGGCTTTTGATTCCATAAGGACATTATGTGGAAACCATCCCCATCCCCATTAAAAAGTGAGGGATCAAAGTATGACAGTTCTGCCCTTAAAAACTCAGTCTAGAAGAGCCCTGTATCAGGTGTGAAGCTTGTCAGTGCTTCCACTTGTTGAAACTGCTGCTGAAAGTACTACCGAATGCCTTGTGTTGGGTCTGCTTCTCAGCCACCTACGTGACTTAACCTTGTGGTTTGCCTGGATTCCCTGAGAAAGCCAGTCTTTCTTTTATATTTTGCTTCTTCAAATACTTGAAGCCTCAGAATCCTTCCACCTTCCATGTTGCCCTAACAACCTCTTTGTACAGGGACAGCGGACCTGATGCCGAGATGGGTGATACTCAGTGGGAAGTGCAGTGTGCTTTGGCTCATCGGCATCAAATCACTGAGGAAGTGGAGAACCTTGACCACAGAGAAGCTCCTGAGGTGGGAACTGCATTTTTCATTGCTTCTTGCTGAATAAATGCTTATTGACATTCCAGTTCTGATGAAGGCTTTTGTGTTTTTCAATGTGTGTGCGTTTTTAAAAAAGAGCTGGGAGATCATAACAGAAGATGAAGCAACCATGTACAGCAGCCAGACTCCCCAGGCAACTGTGCCACAGAGCAACTCTGATGAAGAGACCTGCCTTGCAGAAGAACTGAACGCTGCACTTACTGTCTCTGGGAGGTCAACTGCTGTCCGTGCAGCGTCCTGCACTGTAAGGATGATGATAAATCAAACGTTGCAGTGGTATAATTCTATATCCTGTTTTCTTATCATGCTTTCAGTAACCATAGTAGCAACTGAATGTCACCTTTTTGCATTGGCTGCTCATTTCTTTGCAACATTAATTGTAGATCTTCATCTAAAGGCATTTTCCCTTTGTTCTTCAAGAATGACTTTAACAGAAGAGGTAGCCTGCAGACTCACCAGGCTGAGGAATACCCAGCACTTCCTGTTGTAAGTTGTGCTCTGAATTACCCTGCCCAATTATGACCAGTCTAAACCCTTTTATTGTGTGCTATCAAGTCACATGCTGCTTCAGTGTTACAGTATTTATTTACCAAGCAATAGGAGGAAATATCAGAATGGTCTATAAGGTGTCCCTGTGGGGAGGGCAGCTTAGCTCAAAAACGAGGTGATGAGCGAAGGGGACTGTATGTGTTTCAACCATCAGCAGTTTCAGAACGCATGGGAAAATGAGCAGCAAATCTGAAAATGAGCAACATTACTTTCACTGTTGGTGTTTGAAATTCATTCCTAGGTTCCAAAATGGGACTGGATAGAATTTTGCTGACTGACAGGGAAGATGCTGGCAACCTCCTCTTTCTGTTGTTCAGATGGATGGGCAGGGGCTGGGATGCCCTCCGAGTGCTGCTGTTTGTTAGTCTGCCACCTCTGCCCTGTTCATTGGTGGAGGGGGATACTGGCTACTGGGAGGTGGAGTTGGTCTGGATTGGCAACTGCCTGACACAGCAGGTGGTTTCGCTGGCATGCATGGCCTTCTCAGTTGTGAACTCTCTTCCTAAAAGACTTGGGATTTTTGTGCTGTGATGTGTCTGAGTGCAGAAAAAAATCCATGTCACCTTTCCAACAAATTCTAACCTCTTCTTCTTCCTCTTCCTCTTCTTCTTCCTCTTCCTCTTCTTCTTCTTCAAAGTTACTGCCTACTTCATCCGGGCTGCCTCCAGGCTGGGAAGTCAGGAAGGATGACAAAGGAAGGCCTTACTATATAGACCACAACTCCCAAACGACTACGTGGAAGAAGCCAGCCGTACAAGTACCGTTTTCTGCTCATGTTCTCCTAGTATAGGATGAGGATTGCTACATGGAGTTTGGCCACATCACAAACATGTGCAGGGGACAATTCATGCCTATTCAGGCTTCCCTTGCAAATCTTGTTGGAGAGGAAAATGGCCACCCTCAAAGTCCTTTATTGATTTCATTGGTGCCCTGTGAAAACCCTGGGGTCAGGATAGGAGCTTGGCATTTATGTGGGCTTCCTCAATTGCAAAGATGCATTTAAACTAAGGATTTGGAAGCTGTAGCACTTCAGCTGTTGTCAAATGCCATCTGCCCGAGCCAGCATGACCAACAGTTTGGGATGGTGGAACTTGCAGTGCAGTATCTGGAGGGCCACAGGGTCCTGGTCCTGGTCCTGGTTTTAGAGGAACATGGCCACAGATCAACCGTTCCTGATGTCTGCACATGCCACATCTTCAGGGTTTGTATGCATCAATATGGGATGATATCACCAGAAATTACATTAGGAGCTCATCCTGTGTCCTGTTGGGGAATCTTGAAACGTGTTTCCCAGGACAGCCTTTCTCAACCTTTGGGTCCCCATATGTTGCTGGACCACAGCTCCCATCAGCCCCAGCCAGTATGGCCAATGATCAGGGATTATGGGAAAGTTTGGGTAAGGCTGTCCTAGGAAAAATGTTTCACTGGTTTCAAGATGCCCCAATAGGACACAGGATGAGAGAGATGCTGCCAGCTCTGAAGGATAAATTGTCATCCTTAGTGACTGTGGAAGAGGGGGTGGTACCTCTTTGGGCAAGGCCTATAGATCATTAGTAGTACAGCACCTGCTTCTGGTATATCTAAGATCTCATTTTTATCTCTAGCGCAAAGATCTGGAAAAGATCTGCCTGTGCCCAAAACGCTGGAGAGCCACTGCCAGTTAGAGGGGGAAATTGTGGGCATGTAGACCAGTGGTCTGATGTTGGCTGCTTCCAGGTGGGGGCCTTGTATCTCAGATGGGATCTGATTTTTATGGGGACAAAATTTAACGCCTGACTGTCCTCGTGCTCCGTTTTTCGTATTAGCGTATTCAGAGTTATTCTGCTGTTTCCCGGCAAGACCAGCGGGTGATAGGGTTGGGGCTCGCTGGCTGGCCCCGATCCTACTGCACTTCTGACAAACTGGAGTGCAGTCTCACCCCGTTTTTCTTTATTTCCTCTAAGTGCTGCTTTAATCTGGTTCGACTAAAGTCCTGCTGGAGGAAAAGACTTTGCTCATGGAGTGCCAGCACGCAAGCAAGCATCTCTCTCTTTCTTGCAAGCAAGCAAGCTTCAATCTCTCTCCCTCTCTGTTTCGTTTTCCTGTTTCTGCTATTGGGAAAGGACAAAAGGGAGAAAGTCTTGCCTGCATACGCCCCGGCTTCTCTCTCCCTGTCACCACGGGAGGGAGGGAGGCTTGGGGGAGACATCCTTTAGCCCCGCCTAATAGCAGCTGCATTGGATGAGGGCATTGCACTTCTGCCTTCCCCTAGCTCCAGAGATAAAGCAGAGGGAGAGTTAGAGTGATATCTCACTGAAGCTTTCTGAGTTCACTATAGAGAAAAATCTGGTAACAGGGAAGAACCGCGGAAACTGGAACCCTTCACGACCAATCCACAATCAGAACAGACATACGGATTATCAGGGAGTTCAATCTGAAGCCTGCTTTTTGTGAAATCTGACTCCATCTCTAGTGGGTGGTCCCTGACAGAATGGTTATGTGCTGGTTTTGTCCCCTCTTCTGGGCCTAAGTACAAGTATTTCTGTGTATGTTTGTAAACACCTTTTTAAAAAATCCCCCCGCAGAAAGTACGCAGAAGCAAAGGTTGCCAGACCCTACTTACCGTGCTTCACAGTGAGCAAACTGAAGGCTTGGTTGTGGGGAGGGGGCATTTTTCCCAATTTGGTGGTGTTCATATTTTTAATGCATCGGTCTTGTGCAATGCTAGTATCAAGCTGTACTAAAATTCTGATACACAAGACCTCTGCATTAATTTTTCTAAAAGAAAAAAAGTCCCAACATAAGTACTCCAGTTTACAGTCTCCAAGGTCACCTGCCACATGTGCTGAAAACTTGAGAGAACCATTCCTCTGAATTAGGTCACTGAAATGCCAACATGCCTTTAGCATCTAGGTGGAAATAGGCATGTTTGTATTACTTGGGCCACCAGAAACAAAATGGCTGGTCGTGCTCAGGTAAGAAACAACTGAAAGTGGGGGTGTGGCGACAGGGATCCACCCACTGAAACATCACCACACACATGACAAAGAACCCCCTCCCAATATGCCAATAAGCTTCCACAGCAGTAGTGACTGCAGATATATAAGGGGTTATTTTTATTTAATGGATTTTTTGTGGTAAAACACAATCTGGATTAAATGTTTTTAAGTATGGGCTGGTACTTTTGTGACAACTCTATCATGTGGACAGGCACTTGTCTGGTATGCTTTAAGTTGGATTCCTGCATTCAGAGGAGGTTGGACTCGATGGCCTTATAGGCCCCTTCCACCTCTACGATTCTATGATTCTTTAAGGACGGTGTGAAAAACCTGCATGCATGAGAGTAAGTGCTTCCAGGGGGAAGTTTATTTTGGAATTGGCGCTGCGCATGCACTCAGGTCTTCAGGGCATCTGCCCATCATCATCACCCCCATCAAAATGCCCACACTTTTTTTCATTTAATCCTGACCTCCTCTCTGAGATATTGTACTGCCCTACAAATCTGAAAAAATGCGAACACAATTTGGGTTGGTCTTTCACAGCCCAATCCACTTCCTGTGTAGCTTGGAAGAATTTGGTGACATGTGCCTCAGAGCATATTTGTAGGGCGGTACAATATCTCAGAGAGGAGGTCAGTTCTCCTCCCCTGGTGCATTCACTATAGCTGCCCAATATCCCTGCTTTTTAAAGTTTCGTAGAAATATCTGTTGGCTATAGGTACATTCTTAAACTGCAAGGTTTTTTGCCTATTAGTGAATTTCCCTGCTTTTTAGTCTGGGAGGTAAGAAATGGGATCCTGTGCAAGTTGGTGGAGAGTGGATTGATCATTTGCATGCTTATTGAGTTCAGTGGGATTTACTCCCCTGCAGTGCTTAGGATAGGTGAAACTGATCACAGGCAATGGAGAGGGGAGCAGGCAAGAGGGGAAGGAGGAGGGCAGGTTTGATCATTTGCATGTTTATTGAGTTCAGTGGGATTTACTCTTGTGCAATCATGCTTAGGATAGGTGAAACTGACTTGGGGGGAGGGGAGGAGATTGGGTGGGTGAGCATTGGGCAGAGGGGAAGCCCCTTTCCTTTCCAAAAGCAAAACATTGTGAACATTATCATTCTTCTTCAGGGTTTCCCCCACCTTTTTATTCTACAGCAGGCACATGTAGCCTCCTACGCAGATTTTAACCAAAGCTGTCCCTGGCCACATCCACACCAGACTTTTTTTCACTTTAGACAGTCATGGCTTCTTCCAAAGTGTCCTGGGAAGTGTAGTTTGTGAAGGGTGCTGAGAGTTGCTAGGAGCGGCCCTGTTCCCCTCACAGAGCTTCAATCAGAACGGCTGACTGTTCAACCCCTCTGGCCACTGGAGCTCTGTCAGGGGAATAGGAGTCTCCTCTCGGCACCCTTCACAAACTACACTTCCCAAGATTATTTGGAGGAAGCCATGACTGTCTAAAGTGTAATAAAGATCTGGTGTGGGCAAGCCCAGCAGCTGTGACTCTGGCTTTTAGAACACTGACAGTTGGTTCTTACTGGGCTTTTCATTGACTTCAATGCTAAATTTTTAAATTAATTAAAAATCGGCCAGGCATTTTTTAAACTTTTAAACTGCAGAAGATGAAGGTCAGAGTATGGGGCAAGATTCATAATAGCATTACAGGTACTCTGTGAACATGTCTGATCATTTCAACAAATTAGGAGAACTCTGATAGAAAAAAGTCCAGAAGGGGTCTGTTTTTTCTCTCTCTTTTTACTCCTTGATTCTCTCTGACTGTTTTGTGTATCGCCATGAAAATTTAGAGGGTTGTTAAGCAAGCGTTTCTGAGTTCAGGGCTATAAGTTTTGTAAGGTTTTGTTTTGAAATGAGTTTATGGGAAGCATCAGAATGGCATGGGGGGTATTTTCAATTTAACATTGCGGAATATGAAAAATCCATGCTGGCTGTAGTGTACAGCCACTCTTGTGGCTGTATAATAAAAATGTGAGCCCAACTGACAGGTGGCGCTGCAAACTATATCACAGCAGGGGAGGAGGGAGCAGGGAGCAGCTCAGGCCAGCTGTGGAGGGACATTCCACAGGGGAGGGGGAAAAGTGAGGGGGGGGCTTAGCCAGCTCTAAAGGGAAGTGGGGAAGGAGGCTTGGCTAGGTCTAACCTCCCCCCCACTAACTCATTAGACCAGTGGTGGGGAAGCATTTTTGCTCCCGCCCTGTGGGCCAACTTTTAACAGGTGTCAATCATATGACATTACAGCTATGTCATGTGATTGTCACTGAGGTTGCCCCTGATACCTGTTAAAGTTGGCCGACAGAGTGGGAGCAAAAACAGTTCCCCACCCCTGGTCTGATGAGTTCATCTGGGGGAATTGGGGGGGTCTAAGAGTACAGGCATTGGTGAGGGGGGTGGGGATGGTGAGCAATGTGAGCGGGTTGGAGGCCCTAGCAAAACAAATAATTTGAAATTGCCCCAATAAATACACAAGCCTCCATTTTGCCTACTGTGAAACATGAACTAAGAATGGTAACATTTGCTTTTTTGCACTTCCTGGGATTTTTTTAAGTGTGCATGCACAGGTACAGAAATAGCTACACACATGCCCAGGACAGAAAAAGGCCAGGGGGAGGAATGATGGGGGGGGGGACAAAAAACAAAACAAACCTCTGAATATATTCCCTCAAGCTCCAACCACTAATGTGAATGTAAGTGACAGAATAGCAATTCGTGTGCATGACTGGGGTGGGGTGGGGGGTGAGGAAGGGAACAGGTAGAAGTTAACATGCTAAATATATGCAAAGAAAAATCTGATTGGAGTGACCTATTTGCAGGATGAGGCCCCTGTCTTGAAGTGCCCAATATGTGACATGATCAGTCCTGAAAAGAATTTGGGATTCTTTGCCATTTATCTCTAAGGCTCTGGGCAGCTCACAGTTCAGCGGTTCTTACTTGTGGCGTTGGGCAAGGTATGAGTTTTGCACTACCTTCATTTCATGGACAGCCGTATAACTTCTTGCATTCCCAATTTTCCGGTAGATGGGTGTGGATGTGGGTCAGCAGGCCACCGCTCCACTTTCTTCCACCAGACAACAGTCCACATCAGGTGACTCACTGCAGCAGTCATTCCATGAGAAGAAAATATCTGAAACTCTTCAAGGATTTCTCCCGAAAGGCTGGGAAGTTCGTAATGCACCAAGTGGGAGGTCTTTCTTTATTGACCACAATACCAAAACAACAACATGGGTAGGTAACTTTTGGATTTAATGTTTTTAACCTCAGGAGGACAGAAGCAAGAGGTGAGGATGGTTTCCCAGATTTGAAAATTCAGTCAAGAGCAATGCAAGGCCCTTGACACTGGCCACGGGTGCTTGGCTCGCCAAGTGACCTTTGCTGACCTGCGGACACTTTCTGGTAGATGCAGGAGGAGGAGGCTGCAGCTTCTTTTGAGGAATCTTTGCAGCAGCTATACTAGCTCTTGCTGAGGGAAGTCCTGGTTTGTCCTCTTGAAAGGCTCAGTTCAAGGTTCATTTCCATGTAAACTGCATCCTCCTTGTTTGCTAACAGGCCCTGTATTTTCACAGTCCCTCCCCTGCTGATTCCTTGCTGTGTTGCTTCTCCTGCCAGCTGCTTGGATTATGCTCTTAGTAGCCATTTATTTGTTGTGAATACAGTAGGGCCCCGCTTACCAGCACTCCGCTAATGCAGCGGCTTTCCTCCCCTCTTTAAAAGCCGATTTTGCGGCATTTTCGCACGACGTGCCCGATTAAAGTAAATGGGGTTCTGTCTTATGGCGATTTCCACTTTACGGCAGGGGTCCGGAACGGAACCCGCCGTATAAGCAGGGCCCTACTGTACACAGAAACAAAACCAATACATGAGCAAGCAATTCCTCTGGCTGCAAAGAAAAATGCCTTGAGAATAAGCCCACTGTTAAAAACAAAGAATAGAAGGGCTGAGTCAGAGCTCCAACTCCTGGTCTCAAATCCTAGCTTTGCACATCAATATCACTTTCAGGAGAACATTCAGTCATTAGCTGGAGGGAAACTACTAACAAAAGGAACAGTTGTCCTGAAAAAAGCAGAAGTCACTTTTAAAAGAAATGGGGAGTTTGAGAAGACACATTCAAGCAGCTGTATTGGATCTGCTGGTTGAAAGCTGCACCCCAAGCACGCTAAGTCCCTAGGAAAATGAGGCTTACTTCTGAGTAAACTCATTATTTTCCACATGGAGATAGCATTGCTGGATTTTGCTCTGTATGAAGTGTCATATGGAACCACATGTTTTAATTCTGTTTCTACCTGCTTGTGCTAAAACAGCTAAAGCAACCTTCATTTAGCAGCTAGACAGGAATCTTAAATGCTCATTGCTAAAATAGTATTTTAACAGTGTTTTGTTTGTCAAAGGATGACCCCAGATTGAAAATTCCAGCTCATATGAGGAGGAAGACCTCTTTGGACCCTGTAGATCTTGGTCCTTTACCAGTAAGTGTCTGTCTTTTGGTATTTTAAGTACTTTAGATCTCTCAGTGTGCCATTTTAAGCAGAAATATTTAAAATGCTGCTGTTGAAATCCGTGGAAACACAATCGTTAAGCATCCTGCCAAATATCACTTAAGAATTTCACTCTTTTCTTTAGCCAGGCTGGGAAGAGAGAATACATACAGATGGAAGAACATTCTACATAAACCACAGTATGTAGAAAATGTAATATTTTCTCCTTATCTGTTTTGCTTAGCCTAACTGGAACTAATGCATGTATACGTTTGCAGACACCAAAACAACTCAGTGGGAAGATCCTCGCTTGCAGAACATAGCGATAACTGGACCAGTAAGATTACCTATATTACTTTCAAAGCAATCATAGTGGCTATTTATTTATTTATTTATTGTTTGATTTATATCCCGCCCTTCCTCCCAGCAGGAGCCCAGGGCAGCAAACAAAATCACTAAAACACTTTAAAAGATCATAAAAACAGGCTTTAAAATACATTAAAACAAAACGTCTTTAAAAACATTTTTAAAAGATTTCAAGACATCTTTAAAAAAAAGTTAAAAGCATTTTTTTAAAAAAGGTTTAAAAACATATTAAAAAGCAATTCCGACACAGACACAGACTGGGATAAGATCTGAATTGTTGAAAGAGGAAGCTAGCCAAGTGTTTGCATCCCCTGTTCATGCTGGGACACCTTCACCCCTGAAGTACACTCATAAATCCTGCAAATTAAAGATTTATCCTTCTGAGCAATCGTTAACCCATATGGAGGAAATAAGAGGATACAAAATGGTTCAGAAGCATTTTTACAATTCCTTTAAAAGTGAGAATGTGACTAAAATGGGCTGCGCACTGAATTGGTGGTAACAGGTAATGGTGTTGAAGTTAGAAGGGGGGCAGGGCTTGTCAAGATGAACATTTCCTAGAGCTCATTATAAGCTGAGTCAATACTCAAGTTTGGGCCTGTCTTGTAATAACGTTGGCCTGGCATCATCATTCTTTCTTACACACGCCCCTTCCCTTCTCCCAAAAACATAACTCCCTACGAGGCCTGCATTACTTCCTGGTAACTGAACAGGGAAATGGCATCATCCCAAGCATTGGGAACTCTGGGGCACGTAGTTTCCCATGGCACCTGAGCACTTGGGACTGTTGAATGCCCTGGGAACTACAACTATGATCAGATCACTCCTTACTGTTTTTTAGGTGGCCCCCAAAAATGTCTTTATTTCTAATTAGGCTGATTGTCTTTTTGTGGCCGTTTTTAGTCCCTGTGCTGGAATGGCTGAAATAGATGGCATGGCTTCACAGTTTTCTGCTCATTATTATTCTGTTGTTTATTTTAATATATATGTTTTAAACTGATTTTATCAGATACTGTATGCTGCCTTTGGAAAACACTGTGGACTAACAAATGTAGGCGGCTAGCACATTTATTAATAAGCAAGCTAAAGCCCCCCTGCCCTGGGGGCTCCTTGACCCAGTCCAGCATTCCAAGTGCCAAGTAGTGAAGGTCTTGCAAAGAGATCTCCTGGAAGGCCTTCCCCTTCCTTCTACCAGGTATGCTTTGGGGGAAATGAAAGTGCCTGGAAAAGGCCCAGGTGCTGGGGGGGGGGGAGGTGCTTGAGCCCTGCCACACGTCACTGGAAGCTGCTGACTTTGGATTGACTTGGAAACTAGAAATGTTTTCAGATTTCTTACCTCAACTGAGATGGGGAGGGGGGAGTTGACCCGTCCTGAGTGACAGCGGGAGTTGAGGAGAATCGTTGGACTTGCTACTCTCCCCTCATCACAACTGACCCCTAAAATTGGAGCCTGCTTTGTGTGTCAGTCCTCTGAGTCTGTGCTTTCTTTGTGTTTATTCTGCTTTATTGGTTTTGACTTTTTTTTTGTTTTAACGGATATTGTTTATTGTACGTAGTGTACATTGCTTAGAGATTATTGATATAATAAGCAGTTTAGACATGCTGTTTGGTTTTTTAAAAAATATAAAATGAAATCGGAAATTGTTTCATGTTCCTATTTCTTAGCAGAGATATAAACACAAGCAGCAGAGTGAGAATATAAACCAGCCCACCTTGCCCTAGGCACAAATAACAGCAGACACAACCTTCTTAGCTAAAAAGATAAAGAATATTTACTCACGACCTTTCATATGTTCAGGAAACATAGGCTGTAGTTTAGATGAAAGAAAAAGTAGAAGCCTTAGTCCATTTTAGTCTTTGGTAGTGATGCTCTCAGGAGAGCATCTGCCATGCAGCCTCTCCCAGAGGTAAAAAGCTCAGTAATGGAAATTATGCAAGAATCCCCAGGACAAAGGAGGAGGAAACCAGGTAACTAAACCCACCCATTAGGAAGTTACATCATGGTAAACGGGTACATGGGATATTTCCCCAAATATCCCTTAAAGGGAACATCTCCCTTTTACAAGGGAACATGCAAGTTTGCCTATTCCAACAGAATCAAGCACTCCACGTGTGGTGGTGGTGGTGGTGTGGGTCTTCATGTGGATACTAGAGCAGGGGTGGGGGACTTGTTTTACTCCACAGGCCAGATCCTTCTCAGGATCGGCCTCCCAGGCGGGGCCATTCACATGTCAATTACGTGACATCTTTATGACATCACATGGTTGACAACTGGATTGATGGGCGGGGAGACAAAGGGGAGAAAAATTTACCCTTTGTCCCTCCCCAAGGACAAGAAGACAGGCTTTCTTATTTTTTTATTATTATTATTGTACTTGTATACCGCCCCATAGCCGAAGCTCTCTGGGCGGTTTACAGTAACTAAAAACATTAAAACAAATACAATTTAAAACAGATCTTATAAAAACAATTTAAAACACAATTTAAAAATTTAAACAGTATAAAACACATGCTAAAATGCCTGGGAGAAGAGGAAAGTCTTGACCTGGCGCCGAAAAGATAACAGTGTTGGCGCCAGGTGCACCTCGTCAGAAGAATCATTCCATAATTTGGGGGCCACCACTGAGAAGGCCCTCTCCCTTGTTGCCATCCTCCAAGCTTCCCTTTGATCTTGAACGTAGTGTACGGGTGGGTTTGTATCGGAAGAGGCGTTCCATCAGGTATTGTGGTCCCAAGCCTTGTAAGGCTTTATAGGTCAAAACCAGCACCTTGAATCGAGCTCGGAAACATACAGGCAGCCAGTGCAAGCGGGCCAGAATCGGTTTTATATGTTCGGACCGTCTGGTCCCTGTTACTAATCTGGCCGCTGCATTTTGCACAAGCTGCAGTTTCCGAACCGTCTTCAAAGGCAGCCCCATGTAGAGTGCATTGCAGTAATCTAATTTGGAGGTTACCAGAGCATGGACAACTGAAGCCAGGTTATCTCTGTCCAGATAGGGACGTAGTTGGGCCACCAACCGAAGTTGGTAGAAGGCACTCCGTGCCACCGAGGCTACCTGAGCCTCAAGTGACAGAGATGGTTCTAGGAGAATCCCCAAGCTATGAACCTGCTCTTTCAGGGGGAGCGCAACCCCATCCAGGACAGGTTGGACATCCACCATCTGGTCAGAAGAACCACCCACTAGCAGCATCTCAGTCTTGTCTGGATTGAGCCTCAGTTTATTAGCCCTCATCCAGTCCATTGTCACAGCCAGGCACCGGTTCAGCACATTGACAGCATCACCTGAAGAGGATGAAAAGGAGAAGTAGAGCTGCGTGTCATCAGCATACTGATGGGAACGCGCTCCAAAGCTCCGGATGACCGCACCCAGTGGTTTCATGTCGATGTTGAACAGCATGGGAGACAGAACTGACCCCTGTGGAACCCCATACTGGAGAGTCCAGTGTGCCGAGCAATGTTCCCCAAGCACTACCTTCTGGAGGCGACCTGCCAAATAGGAGTGGAACCACTGCAATGCAGTACCTCCCATTCCCAACTCAGCCAGTCTCCCCAGAAGGATACCATGGTCGATGGTATCGAAAGCCGCTGAGAGATCAAGGAGAATCAGCAGAGTCACACTCCTCCTGTCTCTCTCCCGACAAAGGTCATCATACAGGGCGACCAAGGCTGTTTCTGTGCCAAAACCAGGCCTGAAACCCGACAAATGGATCCAGATAATCGGTCTCATCCAAGAGTGTCTGGAGCTGGTCTGCAACCACTCGTTCAAGGACCTTGCCCAGGAATGGAACATTTGCTACCTGCCTATAGTTATTAAGATTTTCTGGGTCCAGGGAGGGTCCCTTCAGGAGTGGTCTCACTACTGCCTCTTTCAGGCAGCCAGGGACCACCCCCTCTCGCAGAGAGGCATTAATCACTTCCCTGGCCCAGCCGGATGTTCCATCCCTGCTAGCTTTTATTAGCCAAGGAGGGCAAGGATCCAGCACAGAAGTGGTTGCACGAACCTGTCCAAGCACCTTGTCAACGTCCTCAAGCTGCACCAACTGAAACTCATCCAAGAAATCGGGACAAGGCTGTCCTCTAGATACCTCGCTTGATTCACCTGCTGTAACACTGGAGTCTAAGTCCTGGCGAATGCTAAAGATTTTATCGTGGAAGTGCCTAGCAAATTCATTACAGCGGGCCTCAGATGGTTCTACCTTGTCCCTGGGGCCAGAGTGTAATAGCTCCCTTCTGCCAGGAACAGCAGCAGGATGGTGGTGGTGGTGGTAGGGAGTGGAGTGAAGGGGAGAAAGACTTACTCTGTCCGTCCTACCATCATGGCCTGGGGGGTAGGAAGCGGAGAATTATTTCTCCCCTCCCTCCTGACCCAGCTGGGGTAAGCCCCATGCCTGCTTCTTTGAGGAATGTGCACTCCTACCACTCTTCTTGTTCCACTTTGCCTTGTTCTAGCAAAGGAGCCTTTGGGAGCCCCCTTTAAGCTCCCAGTTGTTCCTTTGAAGGCCCACCCTTTGCTGCCCCACACATGATGCCATGTATGCATCAGGCGGGTAGGCATGACTTCCCCAAACAGGGAGGCCTGGGGGGCTGTCGTTGGTCTGTAGCGCGGAGGTTCCCCCACCCCTGCACAGAAGGATGGTATCCAAACCACTCTGGATTGTGCCCCACTGAGAGATCATCGTGGGTTCAGTTCCTGTACATTATTTCCCCCACTCAACTTAGAATAAAGCAAAAATGGCTTATTAAACAGTCTAGTTTTGTATGTGTAGCTTGCAGAAAATTAGAATGTTTGTCTTCTGCTTAAATTAACAGGAGAATTAGAATTGGAGAGAAAAACATAAGAATTGCAAGACAAGCATGTGGTATAACTGAAAGATGCTCTAGTTACCTTTGGGGGATCTCTTCCTCCCCCCCCCATATTCTGTCACGATGCTGTGTGATTTCCCTTGCCTGAAGGCAGAAAGATTCACCTAAATGAGGTCTGGTATTGGATGTTTGAGCCTCTTAAATTCTTCCTCCCTTTCCCTCCTTTTCTTCAAAGGCTGTGCCTTATTCGAGAGACTATAAAAGAAAGTATGAGTTCTTCAGAAAGAAGTTAAAAAAGCAAGTAAGTTTATTTATTTTATTGATATATTTATTAAAGTATTTATTTACTGCCCTCTCACTATTCAATGTGGAACAGTTGTTCAAATGGCTGGCTACTCAAAAAAAATGTAAACGGTGGCACAGGCTTGTTGGCACAAAAGTCTTCAAGGGGCACCTGAAAGTAAGAAGCGAAGATGCCTGCTGAATCTCTTATGGAAAAGTGTCCCAGAGCATGGGACCAGCAACACTAAAAATGCCAGCTTCTGGTTGAGGCCAGTCGGGCCTCTGTAACACACGGGGAACAACTAACAGCACCCCTCCAGAGGAGCTCAATGATCCCGCTGGGGTAGAAGGGCTCAGGTGGTCCTTATGGTATCCTGGACCCAAGTTGTTCAGGGCTTTGTCTATCCACACAAGAGCCTTGAACCTTGCCCCATAAGAACTGGGCGGCCAGTGCAAATGTTTTAGCAGAGGTGTCACATGTGTTTGCCATCTGCCCCATGAGCAGATCAGCATCTAACTGCTGCATTCTGCACCAGTGGGAGCTTCCAGTCTAGGCCCGAGAGAAGCCCCACATAGTGCAGTAATCTAGTCTCGAGGTTACCAATGCATGGACTGCAGTGGCTGTCGTGATGCAGTTGTAGCTGGCATACCAGACAAAGCTGACAAAAGGCACTCCTAGCCACTGAGGTCATTTGCTTCTCTAATGACCAAGATGTATCCAGGAGTCCCCCAACCTATGTACCTGGCCCTTTAGAGCCTGTTGACACTCTTGTCACCATCGACACAATCAATCCTGAGGGCCCTTGCCATTGCTGTGGAGCATGTCAGCCACCTTGGTACTCTAGTGATGTGCATGCGATGAAACAGGAAGGTAGACGTCTAAAGCAGAGGTGGCGTAAATCTCGGTCTGAGCCTGACTGAGCACATGTGAGGCCACATTAATGTATCTACCATGTGCCAGTGGCAGCAGCAAGGTATGCATACTTGTCTGCTACCACTGCATGCACAAGGAGCCGTCTGGCAGAGTTTTTCCAAGTGGTGAATAGGCTGTTGTCATCAGGCCAGCTATACTCTGATACTCTTGGAAGCCAGCTGTAACAACTTTGGGAGACAGTTTAGGGACAAAACCGCTTGGATTCAGACCGAGTTGGGTGCTACGATTAGAGCAAGTCCAGTAGAGGCATCCATATTACTGTCTGTTCCATCTATACTGCATCAGTTTCAATTACGGAGGCCTGAGGATGTGGACACACTGCTTGAAGAAGTGCAGGTGACTACCTGACCCTTGCCCATCTTGGCCTCTTAGAACTAGCCATGAGGGGTCGACTGGAGTGATCAGTGTTTCACTGGAGGAGGGTAGAGGACCAGCCACCTTCAAGGAGGCAGTGGTGCGTCCCCTCCTTAAGGAGTCCTCCTTGGACCCAGAAGTGTTCAGTAACTATTGTTCAGTGGCAAATATCCCTTTTTGGGGCGAGGTGCTCGAGAAGGTAGTGGCGGTCCAAGTTCAGGCATATTTGGAAAAGATTGAATGCCTGGATCCATTCCAGTCTGGTTTCAGGCCTTGGACAATGAAATTTGTCGAGAGAGAGATGGGGGACTGCAACCCTGCTTGTTGTTCTTGACCTCTCAGAGCCTTTTGATGCCATTGACCAGATTGGAGTTGGGGGCACTGTACTGCACTGGTTCTGCTCTTACCTCCAGGGATGTTTTCCAGAAAGTATTTATGGGAGGCTTCTGTTCAACACCGTGGAAGCTTTCCTGTGGTGTCCTGCAAGGTTCCATCTTGTCCCCCATGCTATTTATCATCTTTATGAAGTCGCTGGGAGCAGTCACGAGGAGTTTTGAAGTGTCACCAATATGTAGATGATGCTCTGAAACAGGAGAGGCAGATGAGGTGCTCCACAGGGGTCTGGAGGCAGTGATGGGGCTGGATGCGGGCCAACAAACT
The DNA here is from genome assembly GCF_030035675.1 of Rhineura floridana. Taxonomy (NCBI): domain Eukaryota; kingdom Metazoa; phylum Chordata; class Lepidosauria; order Squamata; family Rhineuridae; genus Rhineura; species Rhineura floridana. The sequence goes on from NC_084493.1 coordinate 39,242,450, forward strand.
GAAGCTGAATCCTGACAAGGTAGAAGTGTTATGTGTCCAGAGTTCTTATGCCCCTGAATTGGAGAGACACCCTGTTTTGGAAGAGGTTGCATTCCCCTGGAAAGAGCAGGTCCACAGCTTGGGGGTACGTCTGGATCCAGGGTTGTCACTGGAGACTCAGATGGCCCCAGTGGCTAGGAGTGCCTTTTTCTAGCTCTGGCTGGTTCACCAGCTTTGATTCCTTTTGGACGGGGTGATTTGGCTCAGTGCTCCATGGTCCATGCTTCCAGGTTGGACTACTGCAATGCTCTGTACATGGGGCTTCCCTTGAAGACGTCTCAGAAACTTAAACTGGTCCAAAATGCAGCAGCCACATTACTGGCTGGGGTTGCTTATGTAACCCCTGTTCTAAAACATGTGCGTTGATGGCCAGCTTGTTTTTGGGCCCAGTTCAGGTGCTTAAATCCCTAAATGACTTAGGCTCCAAATATCTTAGAGACCATCTCGTTCCCTGCAGACCCACTCAAATGTTAAGATCAGCAGAGGGGGTCTTCTTGGTCGTTCTGCCACCCTCAGAAGTCCAGGGATGGGTGGCCCGGGAGAGAGCGTTCTCTGTGGCAGTCCCCAAGTTGGGTGATTACCTGCCTACAGAGGTGCGTCTCACACCTTCACTATACAGCTTTTGGTGAATGCTGAAGACACATCTCTTAACCCTGGACTTCAGCTCCTGGAGATGTATGTTTTCAGAACCCACCCTGTTCTTGTGATTGAAATATGTTTTAATTCATTTTAATATTGTATTTTAGATTTTGTCATCCTCCCTGAGACCTATTGGTGAAGGAAGGACAATAAATACAAATTGTTGTTGTTGATAAGAACATAAGAAGAGCCTGCTGGATCAGGCCAGTGGCCCAGCTAGTCCAGCATCCTGTTCTCACAGTGGCCAACCAGGTGCCTGGGGGAAGCCCGCAAGCAGGACCCGAGTGCAAGAACACTCTCCCCTCCTGAGGCTTCCGGCAACTGGTTTTCAGAAGCATGCTGCCTCTGACTAGGGTGGCACAGCACAGCCATCATGGCTAGTAGCCATTGATAGCCCTGTCCTCCATGAATTTGTCTAATCTTCTTTTAAAGCCCTCCAAGCTGGTGGCCATTACTGCATCTTGTGGGAGCAAATTCCATAGTTTAACTATGCGCTGAGTAAAGAAGTACTTCCTTTTGTCTGTCCTGAATCTTCCAACATTCAGCTTCTTTGAATGTCCACGAGTTCTAGTATTATGAGAGTTGAAAAGTACAGGTCCCAATACCGATCCTTGAGGGACTCCACTTTCTACAGCCCTCCATTGGGAGAACTGTCCGTTTATTCCTACTCTCTGCTTTCTGCTTCTTAACCAATTCCTTATCCACAAGAGGACCTCTCCTCTTATTCCATGACTGCTAAGCTTCCTCAGAAGCCTTTGGTGAGGTACCTTGTCAAACGCTTTTTGAAAGTCTAAGTACACTATGTCCACTGGATCACCTCTATCTATATGCTTGTTGACACTCTCAAAGAATTCTAATAGGTTATTGAGACAGGACTTTCCCTTGCAGAAGCCATGCTGGCTCTGCTTCAGCAAGGCTTGTTCTTCTATGTGCTTAGTTAATCTAGCTTTAATCATACTTTCTACCAGTTTTCCAGGGACAGAAGTTAAGCTAACTGGCCTGTAATTTCCGGGATCCCCTCTGGATCCCTTTTTGAAGATTGGCGTTACATTTGCCACTTTCCAGTCCTCAGGCACGGAGGAGGACCCGAGGGACAAGTTACATATTTTAGTTAGCAGATCAGCAATTTCACCTTTCAGTTCTTTGAGAACTCTCGGGTGGATGCCATCCGGGCCCGGTGATTTGTCAGTTTTTATATTGTCCATTAAGCTTAGAACTTCCTCTCTCATTACCACTATTTGTCTTAGTTCCTCAGAATCCCTTCCTGCAAATGTTAGTTCAGGTTCAGGGATCTGCCCTATATCTTCCACTGTGAAGACAGATGCAAAGAATTCATTTAGCTTCTCTGCAATCTCCTTATCGTTCTTTAGTACACCTTTGACTCCCTTATCATCCAAGGGTCCAATTGTCTCCCTAGATGGTCTCCTGCTTTGAATGTATTTATAGAATTTTTTGTTGTTGGTTTTTATGTTCTTAGCAATGTGCTCCTCAAATTCTTTTTTAGCATCCCTTATTGTCTTCTTGCATTTCTTTTGCCAGAGTTTGTGTTCTTTTTTATTTTCTTCATTTGGACAAGACTTCCATTTTCTGAAGGAAGACTTTTTGCCTCTAAGAGCTTCCTTGACTTTGCTCGTTAACCATGCTGGCATCTTCTTGGCCCTGGCGGTACCTTTTCTGATCTGCGGTATGCACTCCAGTTGAGCTTCTAATATAGTGTTTTTAAACAACTTCCAAGCATTTTCGAGTGATGTGACCCTCTGGACTTTCTTTTTCAGCTTTCTTTTTACCAATCCCCTCATTTTTGTGAAGTTTCCTCTTTTGAAGTCAAATGTGACCGTGTTGGATTTTCTTGGCAATTGGCCAGTTACATGTATGTTAAATTTAATAGCACTGTGGTCACTGCTCCCAATCGGTTCAACAACACTTACATCTCGCACCAGGTCCCGGTCCCCACTGAGGATTAAGTCCAGGGTTGCCGTCCCTCTGGTCGGTTCCATGACCAACTGATCTAGGGAATAGTCATTTAGAATATCTAGAAACTTTGCTTCTTTGTCATGACTGGAACACATATGCGGCCAGTCTATGTCCGGGTAGTTGAAGTCACCCATTACTACCACATTTCCTAGTTTGGATGCTTCCTCAATTTCATATCTCATCTCAAAGTCTCCCTGAGCATTTTGATCAGGGGGACGATAGATCGTTCCCAGTATTAAGTCCCTCCTGGGGCATGGTATCACCACCCACAACGATTCTGTGGAGGAGTCTGCCTCTTTTGGGGTTTCGAGCTTGCTGGATTCAATGCCTTCTTTCACGTATAGAGCGACTCCGCCACCAATACGTCCTTCCCTGTCCTTCCGATATAGTTTATATCCAGGGATAACCGTATCCCACTGGTTTTCTCCATTCCACCAGGTCTCGGTTATGCTCACTATATCAATGCTCTTCTCTAAGACCAAGCACTCCAGTTCTCCCATCTTGGTTCGGAGGCTCCTAGCATTAGCGTACAGGCACTTGTAAGCAGTGTCTCTCTTCAAGTGTCTTTGGCACTTGTGGTTAGGCCTGTGGTAATTTTGCTCTTCTGAATTTATATCCTGTGCCCCTGCTCTCAAAATGCCTACTTCTAGGCCTACCCCTTTTAAAATTTCATCATTTCTTTGGTTTTTATCCCAGGGGGGAGGTTTATTCCGAACCGGACCTTTCTCAGCTCCTGTCAGGTTTCCCCCCTCAGTCAGTTTAAAAGCTGCTCTGCTACCTTTTTAATTTTAAGTGCCAGCAGTCTGGTTCCATTCTGGTTCAAGTGGAGCCCATCCCTTTTGTACAGGCCCGGCTTGTCCCAAAATGTTCCCCAGTACCTAACAAATCCGAACCCTTCCACCCGACACCATCGTCTCATCCACGCATTGAGACTGCGAAGCTGGGCCTGTCTGGCTGGGCCTGTGCGTGGAACCGGTAGCATTTCAGAGAAAGCCACCTTGGAGGTCCTGGCTTTCAGCATCCTACCTAGCAACCTAAATTTTGCTTCCAGGACCTCACGGCTGCATTTCCCCATGTCGTTGGTGCCAACGTGCACCACGACCGCTGACTCCTTCCCAGCACTGTCTACCAAACTATCTAAACGACGGGCGATATCCGCTGAGATTGAGATAACGAAACAAACCCTGCGACAGGGCAGTAAGGAGCTGAAAATTGAACTGAGCAAAATGACGCAGGAGCTTAAAGAAATAGGGGATCCTGTGAGAGAGGAGAATGAGATCAGAGATGAGAAAAGAAAAAATAAAGGGAAGATACAAGCCCTGGAGATTGGAACAAATGTGGAATTGGAAAAAGATCTGGAGTTTATGGATATTAGAAATAAAATCTACTGTTTGGAATTTAACGTTATCTCTGAAGAAATTAATGAAGATATTAGAGATAAAGTTATCAATGGCTTGGATAATCTTCTGGACTGGAATGACGTGATGGAGCTTGATATAGAGAAAATCTATGGAATTAACTGCAGCCATGTGACAATGGAAAAACTCTCAAGAGATGAGCCAGTGCATTTTGTAAAAAAGAAGAACAGAGATATGACTTTACAACAATATTTCAGCAACTTATTCAGAATCGATGGCAAGAAAATATTTGGGATAGAGGAAATTCCCATCAGACTCTTATTATATGACTATGGCTATGACAGCAAGATTATTATGGAATACTGATAATGGAAGATTGGACTGAAATTACTGGACTTAACAGGACTATTGAAGATGGAAGATGGAATTAATAGGGATAATGGAATAATGGCTATTGAAATTATTGGACCTAACAGATTTTGATGAGATGGATTAATCGATATGTTTATTTGGACTATGGTTATGACAATAAGATTATTATTATTATTATTAACGAGATGGATTAATCGACATGTTTATTTGGAGAAAAATTGATAGATATATTTCTTAAAGAATTGAAACCTCTCTTTGACTTTTTGTGGAAAGAATAAAGTAATGTTTATGAGATTTGATGATTAATTAAGATAACTACTGGAGGAAAGTGATTTTATAATATAATTTAAGAGACAGGATTGTTATATATTGTAGACCTATAACTGATTTGATCTGCGACAAATGGGAAGTCAACATTTTATTTTTTTGTTTAATCATTTTTGTTTTGTTTTGTTTTTTGTCTTTGAATGTTTTATGATTTTGTTTTGTATGTTTTATGAAAATTTGAATAAAAATTATTGTAAAAAAATAAATAAATAAACGATGGGCGATATCCGCAACCTTCGCACCAGGCAGGCAAAACACCTTGCGGTCTACACGCCCATCACACACCCCACTGTCTATGTTCCTAATGATCGAATCACCCACTACAAGGATCCCTCCACCCCCTGCCCTGGAGATATATCCTCGGCACGAGAGGATAGCTGCTCATCCCCCAAGGAATGGGTCCCTTCTAAGGGATCGTTTCCCTCTTCCTCAGCTGGATGCTCTCCTTCCCCAAGACCATCGTTGTCCATGATAGCAGGAGAGGTATCATCGTTGGAGTGGGACACAGCTATAACGTCCCTGAAGGCCTCCTCCACACACCTCTCTGCCTCTCTCAGCTTTTCCAGGTCCGCCACCTTGGCCTCAAGGAAATGAAGTCGTTCCCGGAGAGCCAGGAGCTCATTGCACCGAGAGCACACCCACGACTTCTGTCCAACAGGCAGATAGTTGTACATGCTGCAGGCGGTGCAAAACACTGGAAAGCCCCCATACCCCTGCTGGCTTCTTACCTGCATAGTTTTGTTTAAGGTTTATTACATCAATGGGTTGGAGACTGCGGTTTAGTTGAGGTCAGGGAACAGACGGGCAGAGTGGGGGGCCCTGGCCTCCTCGCCCTGCTGCCGAACTCGCTCTGCTGCTTAACTCGCCTTGACGCTTTGTCAGCTGGGGCTCCCTCTAGCTCGTGGAGCAGCACGATAACAGTGGAGCAGTGGATAACAGTAGTAGTAGTAGTAATTAATAGTAGTAACAATATTAGTAATAGTAGTAGTAGTAGTAGTAGTAGTAAGAATAATAACAGAGGGAGTGCAACCCATCCAGAACAGGCAATTGACCTGGTCCTTACAGAGAGTGCAACCCCATCCTGAAAGTTCAACAGGCCTATCTTCCAGACACGTGAACCACTGACTCACAGAGCCTCCATCTTCCCAGGATTCAAACTACTTCATTGGCCCTCATAATAACAATATAATAATAATAATAATAAACTTTATTTCTACCCCGCCCTTTTTCCAATAGGACTCAGAGCGGCTTACAACTAAAAACAACACCAATTAAAACATACAGAAGTATACTATTAAAAAAGAATTAAACTATGAGAAAAATTAAAACCATAAAACATAGGTTAAAAACAGCGGACAATTTAAAATAATAAAATCATATAATATAGTCACCAAACCTATGACACTTAATCCTGGTTGTTCTCTATCCCAAATGCCCGTTGAAATAAAACAGTCTTTACTTGTCGCCGGAAAGACGGCAAGGAGGGAGCTGATCGCCCCTCACTCGGAAGGGAGTTCTACAGCCTAGGGGTGGCCACCGAAAAGGCCCTATCTCGTGTCCGCGTCATATGTGCTTGCGAAGGTGTGGGGAACACAAGAAGGGCCTCACCTGAAGATCTCAAATCCCGGACAGGTTCATGTAGGGAGATACGATCTGTCAAATAGTCTGGACCTGAGCCGTATAGGGCTTTGTAGGTCAAAACCAGCACTTTGAATTGTGACCGGAAACAAATTGGCAGCCAATGGAGCTGTTGTAACAGGGGAGTTGTATGGTCCCTGTAACCAGCTCCAGTTAGTACTCTGGCTGCAGCTCTTTGTACCAATTTAAGTTTCCGAACAGTCTTCCAAGGCAGCCCCACGTAGAGCGCGTTACAGTACTCTAAGCGGGATGTAACCAAGGCATGCATCACCCTAGTCAGATCAGGCAGGTCCAGGAACGGGCGCAGCTGGTGCACCCGTTTTAATTGGGCAAGTGCGCTCCTGGATACAGCAGCAATCTGGGCCTCCAAATTCAAAGCTGAGTCCAGGAGTACACCCAAACTGCGAACCTGAGACTTCAGGGGGAGTGCTACCCCATCCACCACCGGTTGAATCCCTATTCCCTATTCATCTAATCCACCACTGCATTAAGACACCAGTCCAGAATTTGCACAGCTTCTCCCAATTCAGATGTTATGGAGAAATAGAGATGTGTGTCATCAGCATATTTCTGACACCTTGCTTCAAAATTCCTAATGACCACTCTCGACAGTTTCATATAGAAGTTAAATAACATAGGGGTGAAAATGGTGCCCTGCAGAACCCCATAGCATAAGTTCTAGGAGCCCGAAGAGTAGTCCCCCAATATTATTTTTTGGATTTAACCACTAGGTAGCGATGGGACCTCTGTAGTCCAGTGCCTCTGGTACCCCTTCCACTCCGTCCATCCAGGAGTAAAAAAGCGGCTGAAAGATTGAGTAAGAATAACCGTAAGAGTAATGGGGTCATATTCCCCCATCCCTTTCCTGATACAGGTCATCCATCAGGGCAACTAAGGCTGATTCAGACCCAAAACCAGGCCGGAACGCAGATGGAAGTGTATCCAGACAGTCAGTGTCATCCAGGAACGCTTGGCATATCCCTGTATGGTTTGGGGCAGGGTTTCCCAAACTATGGTCCGTGGAGCTTCATTCAGGTGGTCCACAGCATGTCTGCCTTAAATATTCATATTTATTTGTAGTTTGTTTTGTTGCTTCTTTTATTTCTTATATTGTATTCATTGTATTATAACTTGAATTCTATGGAATGCAAATTGAAATACAATAAAGTACAATATGAGAAATAAAAGAAGCTATTAAAACACAATGCAAAATCACACAGCATTTTTGCACAGCTCGTTACAATTGCTGCAACGGGGCAGAGAAATCATTTAAGTGGTCCACCAAGACCATCAGCCATTTTCAAGTGGTCCATGGGGGGGAAAGGTTGGGAACCACCCACGAACAGTGCTTTGGTCTTCTCTGTATTGAGTCAGACACTGGTCTAGCACATTCATTGCCATGCCTTCAGATGCAAAAGAGAAATAGAGCTGCGTCTCATCTGCATGACAATGACAACGCACTCCAATGTCTGGATGACCTCACTTAACAATTTCCTGAGGGATAAATTGACCCCTGCAGCGCCCAACATTGAAAGGTTCATGGAGCCAAGCAACATTTCCCAAGCACCATCCTCTGGAGACAGCCATCCAAGGAGGACTGGAAACACTGTAAAGTGGTACCATCCACTCTCAACTGAGACAGCTACTCTGGAAGAAGACCATGGTCAATAGTGTTATAAACCACAGAGATCAAGGAGAATCAGCAGGGCTGTACTCACCCTGTCTCTCTCCCAACAAAAGTAATAATACAGGGTAACCAAGGCAGTTTCCATGCCAAAACCAGACCTAAACTCCAGTTGAAATTGATGTAGAAAATTGGCCTCATCCAAGAGAGACTGGATCTGATTAATGACCATCTGCTCAAGAACCTTGTCCAAGAAGGAGACATTAGCAACTGGTTGGTAGTTGTTTAAATTTTCTGGATCCAGGGAGGGCTTCTTAAGGATGATCTTACCACCACCTCCTTAAGCAGGCAGAAACCACTCCGTCTCATATTAATCACCTCCCTGGCCCAACCAACTGCTCTATTTAGTAGCTTTTTACAATTACTAAGGGCATGTGGCCACCCGCACCAATCTGAGCACCTTGACCATATCCTCAAGCCATACAAAGTGAAACTCATCCAAGCCCTGTCCTCCATAAATTTGCCTACCCCTTTTTCAAGCACATCCAAGCGGGTGGCCATCATTATATCATGTGGGGAGTGAATTCCCTAGTTTAACACTGGACAGCTCTGTGAAGAAGTCTCCTGTTGTCTGTTCTGAATCTTCCAGCATTCAGCTGTAGACCGTCAAGAGCAGCATAGAGCTGCTTTGATGATGTGCAGTCACAAACTGACGGAATGAGTGGGGTTTTTTAATGATAAAATACTGGAGTGACTTCCTTAGTCTTGTAATCTTGAAGCGTTAACAGCTAGGTATTTGTTAAGGCATATAACTTCAAATGCTCCTCATTTAATGACATGGCATTCTGCAGTCTGTTTAAAACTGACATAATCCAACTTTTTACCAAAAGTGCAGTGCCCTGTTTAAATATCGTATCTTCATTATGCTTGACAGATTGCTCCTAACATTCATTTTTCCTGTTATTCTTCAGAGTGATATTCCAAATAAGTTGGAAATGAAACTTCATCGTGCCACAATATTTGAAGACTCCTACAGAAGAATTATTGCTATAAAGAAACCAGAGTATCTCAAAGCCAGGCTTTGGATTGAGTTTGATGGTGAAAAGGGCTTAGACTACGGAGGTGTTGCCAGGGAATGGTTCTTCTTCCTCTCCAAGGAAATGTTTAATCCTTACTATGGATTGTTTGAATATTCTGCAACGTAAGTAAGAGATGGCTCTGATTGAGATTCTGCTGTTTTCTGCAAATGTGAAATGGTAAACAGCTTAAACAACAAATGAGGCACTCTGCCAGCCAGAATCTTCATACTACTTTTAAATTCTCCAGTATTGGTTCTCTCTCTCTCTCTCTCTCTCTCTCACACACACACACACACACACACACACACACAGAGAGAGAGAACCACTAAGGTTCCTCACTTGGCTACTCCACCCGTCCCTTTCTTGAAGAATGGCATCAAACTTAGGAGGATACAGTTATGCAATCTGAGTTTTAAGAGACAAATTTAATTTGAGCCACAACTTCGGGGGGGGGGAGGGGAACCCAACCTCTGTTGTTCATCTTTGGACTTTCCTCATGTGGAAGTGCGACGTGAGGAGGCAAGTGCTAGACTGGATGGATGCCAAGTTCTGATGTGCTAAAAAAAGTGGGTGGACATGAAAAGAGAATACAATTAAATAAACTAAGAGCCTTACCTTTTTTGAATACTAAACTACAGCAACTAAAAGAAATTAATAACTCCTTTCTTAAAAATACATTTAGTGTATGGTTTAAAAGAATAAAAGAGTGGACTCTAATATATCATTCTCTTTTTTATCATTCTGACAAATGTCATTAATTTCTAGACTGGGAAAAAGAAAGGTTTGTACTATATCAAAGACTTATATAATGGTTTAGAACTCAAATCAGGACAACAGATTGTAGAGCAACTTCAAGAAATCAAAAGGTGATGGCTCAATATCCAGTAGGTTCTCTATTTTGGAGTAGTACCTATTGTAAAAGCACAAGCTGCCAGGTCTTTGACAGGAATGGAGTTAAACATAACACAATAGAAAACTTGGGTCTGAAATACATGCCTTGTTGGAAAAAGTTAATTCTGAGAATTTTGATGGCCTTAAATTGTGTTGGGGAAAAAGAGTTAGGCTGTGATATTTTTATAAAAAATGGGAGGATATTTGGAAAAAATGACCTCTCTGATCTGTATCTGCAAAGGTGAAAGAGGGTACGTTTAAACTTATACACCACTGTTGCTTAACTCCAAGGAAATTAAGTCTAATGTATGCAACAGTAGATACGACATGCTGGTGCCAGGGCTGCTCAGACACTGGTACGTATATTCACATGTGGTGGGGCTGTGAAGTGATTCAAAGCTTTTGGAAAAAAATTTTCTCTGAATGTAGTACTATAGTCAAGCATAGCATAGAACCAACACCTACTCTTGCATTTTTAACTGGGTTTGATGATGTAAATAAGGATGTACCATACAAAGAGATGCTCTTCACAGCAGCTGGGCAGGTTATAGTTCACAACTGGAAAAAGGAAGGTGGAGGCACATTCCAGGTATAGAAAATTTAATTTGGCCATATGCTTTATTAGAAAACTGACGAAACAAATGCAGGTAGCAGGATGTTTGAAGGGGTAAGATTATTTTGTGGCACAATGGTATGGCTTTATTACATGGTCCACTGAAGATGTTGATAATGCTTTGGCACCTGCCTCACTGGAGGATCTCATGGAGGGACTTAGTGGGGTGAAAATGAAACCAAACTGGTTATTCTGCTCTGTTTTTTTTTCTTTGTACATCTTTAAGTTAAGAAATATGAAACAAAGGGTTATGTACACCTTACTTACTGGTTGTATATTCTGTTAACTCTTCTGGTTCTTATCTTTGCATTTTATGTGCTGGGGAAGGGTCGTAGTTCAGTGGCACCTCATCTGCTCTGCGTGCAGAAGGTCCCAGGTTCAATCTCTCTGTGAGAAAAACTTTCTCAGTGGAAATATACTGTACGTCCCACTGCTGGGTAGCGTAGACAAAACTGATCTTGTTGGACCAATGGTCTGGCCCAATATGGCAGCTTCAGAGATGATTGAAGAGATGTCTAATGCTAGTTTTATGAAACATGTGGCCTCTTCTTCCCTTGTAGGGATAACTATACTTTGCAGATCAATCCAAATTCTGGCATGTGCAATGAAGACCATCTTTCATACTTCAAGTTCATAGGCCGTGTGGCAGGGATGGCTGCCTACCATGGGAAGCTCTTGGATGGTTTGTACTTGACATTATGGAGGCTACTTTCTGGGCACTCTGCACTGCATTTCTTAAAATAGTTCTTTCTCTTCATCTCTTGCAGGTTTCTTTATCCGCCCTTTTTACAAAATGATGCTTCAAAAGCCAATAACTCTTCATGATATGGAATCTGTGGTACGTAATGCTTAGCCCAAGATGCTGCTGTTGCCTCTCATTTTTGTGGTAAATTACATTGGTGCATATTGTTATTTATTTATTATTTATATTTGTCAGCACCTTCCACCAGAAGAACTGTTTGCATTACTGGTCCTAAACATTCATCCCTTTCATGTTCACTCTAGGACAGTGAATACTACAGTTCTCTGAAATGGATTCTTGAAAATGATCCCACAGAACTGGACCTCCGGTTCACAGTTGATGAAGAACTTTTTGGGCAGGTTTGTATCCACACAGGGCATAAATTAGCACATTTATAAAAGAAAGACTGGAGGAGGGCTAATGTTGTCCGTATCTTCAAAAATGGCAAAAAGGAAGAGCCTGGGAACTACACACCAGTCTCATATTAATCCCTGGGAAAATTCTGGGGCAGATTATAAAGCGGTCAGTCTGTAAGCACCTTGAAAACAATGCAGTGATTACTAGAAGCCAACATGGATTTATCAAGAACAAATCCTGCCAGACTAATCTTCTCATCTTTTGATCGGGTAACCTCCCTGGTAGAGTGTGGGAATGCTGTGGACATAATATATCTTGACTTCAGCAAAGCTTTTGACGACGTGCCCCATGATACTCTGATTAGCAAGCTAGCTAAATGCGGGCTGGATGCAACAACCATCAGGTGGACCCACAGCTGGCTACAGAATCATACTCAAAGGGTGCTTATCAATGGTTCCCTCTCAAACTGGGGGGAGGGAACAAGCAGGGTACCTCAGGGCTCAACACTTTTATTAATGATGGATGAGGAGGTGTGGGGAATTTTTATCAAATTTGCAAATGATACAAAATGGGAGGGATAGCTAGTACCCTGGAAGACAGGAACAAAATTCAAAGGGATCTTGATAGGCTGGAGCATTTGGCTGAAAACAACAGAATGAAGTTTAACAGGAAAATGCAGAGTTCTACACCTAGGAAGACGAAACCAAATGCACAGTTATAAGATTGGGGATACTTATTTATTTGATTTATTTATTTAAAATATTTCTATCCTGCCCTTCTACCCTATAATAGGGCACTCAGGGCGGCTCAGCAATACTATATGCAAGAAGAATCTTGGGATTGTTGTTGATCACAGCTGAATATGAGCAAACAGTGTGATGTGGCTGCAAAAAAGGCAAATACTATTTTAGGCTCCATTAACAGAAGTATAGTTTTCAAATCACATGAAGTATTGGTTCCTCTATACAGGCACACCTCTCTTAACGCTGCCCCGCTTAACGTTGCCTCGCTATAACGTAAATGCTCTATTTGTCCCCATACCCCACTTAATGTTCACGCGCTTCGCAATAACGTATACTTTATTGGCATGATGTCGCTGCCATCTAGTGGTGATTGCATGCACTACAATTGAAGACAATTGCTTCACTTAACGTTTATTTTCGCTTTACATATACTGTCCGGTCCCATTGCGAACGTTAAAGCGGGGTATGCCTGTATTCGACACTGGTAAGGCCTCATCTGGAGTACTGCGTCCAATTCTGGACACCGTACTTGAAAGGATGCAGACAAACTAGAATGTGTTCAGAGGAGGGCAACAGGGATGATCAGGGGACTAGAAACAAAGCCTATGAGGAGAGACTGAAAAGCAGGAAATGTGTAGCCTTGAGAAGAGAAGACTGAGGGGAGATATGATAGCACTCTTCATGTGCTTGAAAGGTTGCCACACAGAGGATCTCTTCCTGATCATCCCAGAGTGCAGGACACAGACAAATGGGCTCAAGTTACAGGAAGCCAAATTTCAACTGAACATCAAGAAAACCTTCCTGACAGAGCAGCACAACTATGGAACCAATGACTAGGGAGGGGATGGGCTTTCCAGCACTGGAGACATTCAAGAGGCAGCTGGACAGACACCTGTCAGGCGTGCTTTAATTTGGATTCCTGTGTTGAGCAGGGGGTTGGACTCGATGGCCTCATAGGCCCCTTCCAACTCTATGATTCTATGAAAGGATATCTTACACAGTTGCTTCAGTCTTGTCTTAATATTTGTTCGTCTTTTTTTATAATGGAGCAGTTGATTGATAAGTGAGTTGATTTAGAATTTTTAGATTACCTCCTCAATATTTCTTGTCATTTATAATAATAATAAACTTTAATTTGTTAGTCGCCTATCTGTCCAATTTTTGGACACTCTAGGCGACTTACAGCAGCAACAAATACAATATACAATACAATAAATACATTACACACTACAATAAATAACCATATTCATCAATTTAAAACTAGCATCAAAACATCAGTTAAAACATTACAACTAATCTAGCTCTAATTCCTGTAGGCCTGCCTGAAGAGCCAGGTCTTTAACGCTCGTCGAAAGCTCATCAGGGAGGAGGCATGTCGAAGATCGTAGGGGAGGGAATTCCAGAGGGTGGGAGCCACTACTGAGAACGCCCTCTCTCTGGTCCACACCAGCCGAGCTGTTTTGGCCAGTGGGACCGAGAGGAGATCCTGCGTGGCTGATCTTGTAAGGCGGCTCAATTGGTGATACTGGAGGCGGTCCTTTAGATAAACCGGGCCGAAACTGTATAGGGTTTTAAAGGTCAATACCAACACCTTGAATTGGGCCCGGTAAACCACTGGTAGCTAGTGAAGGTCTCTCAACACCGGAGTGATGTGTTCCCTGCGACGGCTATGCGTAATCAAGCGTGCCGCCGCATTCTGCACCAGCTGAAGTTTCCAGACCGTCTTCAAGGGTAACCCCACGTAGAGCGCATTACAATAGTCTAAGCAAGAGGAGACCAGGGCATGTATCACTCGCGGGAGAAGCTGTACAGGAAGGTAGGGTCGCAGCCTCTGTATCAGATGTAATTGATACCAAGCTGCCCGGCTCACTGCCGAAACTTGAGCTTCCATGGACAGCTGGGAGTCAAGAATGACCCCGAGGCTGCGGACCTGATCCTTTAGGGGCAATCTTACCCCGTTAAACACCAAGTCGATGTCTCCTAACCTCCTATCACCCACGAGTAACACCTCGGTCTTATCAGGATTTAGCTTCAGCCTGTTCTTGCCCATCCATCCACTAACGGACTCCAGGCACTTGGACATGGTCTCCACAGCCACCTCTGGTGAGGACTTAAATGAGAGATAGAGCTGAGTGTCATCCGCATATTGGTGACACTGCAGCCCAAAACTCCTGATGATGGCTCCCAGCGGCTTCACATAGATGTTAAATAGCATGGGGGAGAGGATAGAACCCTGTGGCACTCCACAAGTGAGAGGCCAAGGGTCTGAAACCTCATCCCCCAATGCTACCCGTTGGTACCTGCCTGAGAGATAGGAATGGAACCACCGTAGAACGGTGCCCCCCATCCCCAATCCCTCTAGGCGGCTCAACAAGATACTGTGGTCGACAGTATCAAAAGCCGCTGAGAGATCCAGGAGGACGAGGAAGGTATGTTCTCCCCTATCCAACGCCCTTCTCATATCATCTACCAGGGTGACCAAGGCTGTTTCAGTTCCATGTCCAGTCCTGAAGCCCGACTGGAATGGATCTAAATAATCCGCTTCATCCAAGTGCGTCTGTAGTTGTTTAGCCACCACTCGCTCTATCACCTTGCCTAAGAATGGTAAATTAGAAACTGGGCGAAAGTTCTTCAACTCTTGGGGATCCAAGGAGGGCTTTTTCAAGATGCGCCTTATCACTGCCTCCTTGAGGGCTGATGGCATTGCACCCTCTTCCAAGGATGCATTTACCACCGCCTTGATCCCTTCGCCCAGTTTCTCCTTGCAACTCACAATGAGCCACGAGGGGCAAGGGTCGAGCAGACAAGTGGTTGGCTTCACAGTAGAGAACACCTTGTCCACTTCCTCAGTGAGAAGAGGCTGAAACCGCTCCCATCGGACCAGAATGCAACTGGCCGATTCTGGCCCACTACTTTGTATCCACGGCGTGCGGAATCGTGCACTTCAGACGCTCGATTTTATTGGCAAAGTGCTTAGCAAATATGTCACAGGAGGCTTTAGAATGTTCCATGGGTTCCTGCGCAACTGGACCGACCAGGCTTCGGACCACTTGGAACAACCTCCTGGGACAACATTCTGCCGACGCAATAGAGGCAGCAAAGAAATCCCTCTTTGCTGCCTTTGTTGCCACATGGTAGGCCGCTATTGCTACTCTAACCAGTGTCCGATCGTCTTCAGCGCCAGACTTCCGCCACCGGCGCTCTAGTCGTCTCACCTCCTGTCTCAGACCTCGCAACCGAGGTGTGTACCAAGGTGCTGTCTGAGTTCTATTCAGGGGGAGAGGGCGTTTCGGAGCCACTTGGTCTACTGCCCTGGTAATCTCCCTATTCCACTCCACCACCAGGGTTTCAACCGAGTGACCTTCTGACAGCTCCATATCTCCCAGCGCATTCAGGAATCCCTTAGATTCCATCAGGCGTCTGGGGCGGACCATCCTAATAGGTCCTCGACCCCTGCGGAGGGTGAGCGGCATTGAGAGGCCTATATTTACCAGATAGTGATCTGACCATGACACGGGGTTAGAAGAAACAGCCCCCATTTTCAGAGCACTATCCTCCCCTCCCGAGACAAACACAAGGTCGAGAGCATGACCGGCTACATGGGTAGATGCTATATTACTAAGGTGCAGTTCCCAAGAAGTCATGGTTTCAATGAAATCCCGAGGGGCTCCCATGAGAGTGGTCTCAGCATGCACGTTGAAATCCCCCAAAACCAACAAATTGGGGGAGAACAACTGCTCAGCCGAGACCACCTCCAGCACCTCGGCCAGGGAGTCTGCCGTGCAGCGAGGCGGGCGGTACACGAGCAGGATCCCTAAACTGCCCTTTAGGTCCAACCTCCAGTACATGCAGTCGACAAACTTGGTCTCGTGGAGGGGAGGTCTGGCAAAAATCAAGGACTCCCGATAGATGACTGCCACTCCCCCTCCCTGCCTACCAATCCTCGGCTGCTGTGCATATCGGAACCCAGCTGGACACATGGCCTCAAGTATGGGAGCTGAGGCCTCGTCCAGCCAGGTTTCCGTAATACATGCCAGGTCTGCGTCCTCATCCAAGATGATATCATGGATGAGAGATGTCTTCTGTACCACAGACCTGGCATTACATAACAGCAGTCGAAGATTGGATGGAGTCCTGCATCCCCCAGTTTTCGTCTGGTTGTGAACAGGCCCGGAACAAGGGATGGGTATAACGTATCTATCCCTTGTTCCCCTAGATTGGCGTTGATATTGTTCTTAAACATACTTGCACAACAACACACAAAACAGCTCTACAAGTCTTTCAAGTAACAAAGAAAAAGGATTTAATCTTGTGAAATAGATGTCGGTATCAGGGAGAACTTTGCCAAGTAGTGACTGGGTTTTTGTCATCTGGCCAGAAGAATGTTGTTCTGACACCCTCAAAAACCTCCTGTGACAATTATGTGAGGCACTTCAGGGATAAAATGCTCAGGTTAGGACAGTATTGCATGCCATGGGTAGAGCAAGTCCTCTGGAGGTATCCAGAGCGCCGTCTATCCCACCTGCACTGGATCACTTTCATTTGTTGTGGTCTGAGGATGTGGACAGGCTGCTTGCAGGGGTGTGGCTGGCCACCTGCCCCCTTGCCCATCTTGGCTTACCAGAGCTAGCGGAAGGGTGGGCCCTGGGGGAGGCACTATCCACCTGGAAGGAGGCAGTGGCGCATCCCCTTCCCTAAGGGACCTCAAAGTATTTAACAACTTTCACCCAGTGGCAAATACACCTTTTTGGGGCCATGAAAGGCGGATCAGGGAATAGGGGTTCAGCCTGTGCTGGATGGGGTTACACTCCCCCTGAAGACGCAGGTTCGCAGTTTGGGTGTGCTCCTGGATTCAGCCTTAAACCTGGAGGCCCAGGTTTCTGCGGTGGCCAGGAATGCTTTTGCACAGTTAAGATTAGTGCGCCAACTGTGCCTGTTCCTGGAGTCGTCTGATCTGGCTATGGTGACACATGCCTTAGTTACATCCCGCTTAGACTACTGTAACGTGCTTTACGTGGGGCTGCCTTTGAAGACTGTTTGGAAACTTCAGCTGGTGCAACGAGCTGCAGCCAGAATATTAACTGGGGCTGGTTACAGGGACCATACAACTCCCCTGCTGCAACAGCTCCACTGGCTGCCAGTCTGTTTCCGGACACAATTCAAAGTGCTGGTTATGACCTATAAAGCCCTATACGGCTTAGGTCCAGGCTATCTGTCAGACCGTATCTCCCTATATGAACCTGCCCGGGCCCTGAGATCTTCAGGAGAGACCCTTCTCACGATCCCAACACCTTCACAAGTGCGACTGGTGGGGACACGAGATAGGGCCTTTTCGGTGGCTGCCCCGAGGCTTTGGAACTCCCTCCCTAGGGAGGCAAGAATGGCCTCCTCTGTGCAGTCTTTCCGCCGACAGCTAAAGACTTTTTTCTTCCGGCAGGCCTTTGGAACTGAAGGTTTTAAGGGTAGTGACTGAAGAGGATGCTGTATGTTATTGTTTTGCCTGTATGCTCCTAAACTCGGTTGCAGTATTTTAAGAGTAATTGGTTTTAACATCTTAATAGTTTAATCCTGTTTTAATGCTGATTTTATATGTTTATATGTTTTATATTTTAATAGGTTCTTAATGATGTGTACTTGTTTTTATCTGGAAGCCGCCTTGAGTTCCAGTTTGGAAAAAGGGCGGGGTATAAATAAAGATGATGATGATGATGATGATGATAATAATAATAATAATTGAGAGGGTGGTGGCAACCCAGTTTCAGGCATGCTTGGAGGAAGCTGATTATCTGGAGGCATTTCAGTCTGGTTTCAGGCAGATTACCTTTGTTAAGAGAGGTTTGGGAGGATGTCTCTGCTTGTCCTCCTTAACCACTTGGCAGCTTCTGATACCGTACCCTTCTGGAGTGGCCCTGTGAGATGAGGGTTGTGGGCATCACAATCTTACTGTGATTCCTCTCCCACCTTGGGAGCCATTTGAGAATGTTGCTATGGGAGGCTATTTGGCACCATGAGAGTTGTCCTGCGGTGTCCCATGGGGTTCTATCTTGTCCCCCAGGCTAGTTAAACATCTATTTGAAGCCACCAGGAGCTTATTTATTTTAGAGCAGGACATAAGAGAGGCAATGGTCTCCAAGATGTGCAGTGACCATGCCATTTATTGTTGTTGTTATGTGCCTTCAAGTCAATTTCGACTTATGGCGACCCTATGTATCAGCGACCTCCAATAGCATCTGTTCTAAACCACCCTGTTCAGATGTTGTAAATTCAGGTCTGTGGCTTCCTTTATGGATCGATCCATCTCTTGTTTGGCCTTCCTCTTTTTCTACTCCCTTCTGTTTTTCCCAGCATTGAAAGAAGTGGATAAGAGAAAAATCAACTCATTTGAAATGTGGTGCTGGAGGAGAGCTTTGCGCATACCATGGACTGCGAAAAAGACAAATAACTGGGTGTCAGAACAAATTAAACCAGGACTATCACTAGAAGCTAAAATGATGAAACTGAGGTTATCATACTTTGGACACTTCATGAGAAGAAACCCTATAAATGAATAACCCCTGAAGCTCCACCAGTGAGCCCTGCAGCTGGTAACAGCACCCCCTGGCTGTTTCTCAACATTCACTTTGGTGATATCTTCAGGTGTCCAGCAAAAATAAGTTCTGTGTTTATGGCCTGTCCAGGGAGGAAAAGGAGGTTTTACTTTGCCACGTCACCTAATGCTCAGAGTTTGTTTTCGTTCTCTCTTTCTAATTTAGACTCACCAACGTGAATTGAAAAGTGGAGGGTCAGATGTGGTGGTCACAAATGAGAACAAGCAAGAATACATTTAGTAAGTAAGAGAGTGCAGAAGCCCTCCTCATGAGGCTTTTGTGTTCTCTTCCCAATGGCAACTCTTTGCCATAAATTCTCTCTTAAGTTTCTGGTCTGCCTTGCCTTACAGCTAATGCTATAGAGAACCTGTAAAACAGCTATAATCGTGCTAGTGTTTTAAACTAAATACTTCTTTCCATTTTACAGTCTTGTAATACAGTGGAGATTTGTGAACAGAATCCGAGAACAGATGGCTGCCTTTAAAGAGGTACTGTCATATGTGAATATGCCTTGTATTCTAATATTCTTAATAGTCTGGAGTCTTGTCTGAACGTTGACTTCAGTCCATTAAGCTTTGGGGCATAATTTTTACCTGTGTGTATTTGCATTTCTGCCTCGCCCTATAAGTAAAGTGGCTTGCATATTCTCTTGAAACGATAGCTGTGCAGCCATGCAAACACCATAGAAAAACCCCAGGAAACAGGGTTGAACATCTTAGATGGGGAACCTGTGGGGGGGGGGAGTTGTTGTCAGACTAAAGCTTCGATCAGCCCCAGCCAGTGTGGCCAGTGGCCAGGGATAGTGGGGGCATTGGGGGGCCCACGGGTCTCCCACCCCGTCTTAGATTCTCCTTCTCGACTCGCTTCCCAGTTTAACTCCAGCAACTCAGCAGGGTTCTGTGTGGGTGAAGTTTGTTGGAAGAAGCTGAATCTGTCTACACCCAGCTAAGAAGATACCTGTGTTGCTGCACATGTCAACAGATTCTTAATGTGTTTCTCCCCGGATAAAATAGGGATCTGCCCTAAATGCCCTCCGAAATGGAACAGGGTTGATGCTCAGCCAGGCTCCCTAGAGAGGGATTCCATAATGATGAGGCTGCGGCTACAAACCTGTTGCTGTGTCCCTGATGTGGCTCATTGCACGCATAGCCAGGACAGTGACTCCCAGGTTTGGCACAGCCTATGCCTCTTGGAGCTGAACAGGTAAAACCCAGCACCTTGATGTGCACATAGGAAACTACAGGCAGCCTGTGCAGATCCTGGAAAGCCAGCATAAGGTCCTTCCCCAGGTGGTTGTCCTCTTCAAGAGTTCTTGCTGTGTTCTGTACATGCCGTACCAGCAGTTCCCAACTTGGTGCCCTCCAGCTGGGACTTCAGCTCATGTGGCTTCCTGGGGCTGATGGAAACAGGTGGAGGGCACCTGCTTGGGGAAGGTTGCATTACACTTTGGAATGAGTTGGAGCATGATGGAGGGGAGCAGGTTCTCAAGAGCCTGCCCACAACCATGCTCATGTAACCAGTCGTCCAGCTTGTCTTAACCCTCTTCTGTATTTTCTAGGGTTTTTTTGAACTAATACCGCAAGATCTTATCAAAATCTTTGATGAAAATGAGTTGGAGGTAAGCATTCCTCTGCTTCCATCAAAACATGTTTCCTGCTGCAATTTTGTGTGTTATTATTTCTCAGAAATAATTTTTCCTCTCTCTTCCTTTTTCCAGTTGCTGATGTGTGGCCTGGGAGATGTTGATGTGAATGATTGGAGGGAACACACAAAGTACAAAAATGGCTACAGTGCAAATCACATAGTTATTCAGTGGTTTTGGAAGGTAACCAGAAGTGATGGTTGTGTTCTTCTGATAGGAACATTTAAGAAAGTGTTGGGCCAGGATTGCATAAGTGACTGTTTATGTACAGGTGTAAGTTGCAAGGAATGAGTAGGATGGATGAAACTCCACTTCCAACAGTGGCACCATTTTAACCACCCATTACAGATCCTAGCAGCCTCCTAAGGCACTCCTTTTGAGTGGTGGAAGCCAAAATAAACACTCAGCCAGCATGAAACCAGGCTATTTTGCTTTGAGCAGGCTCTTAATCTGTGGTTTAAATAAACAAGGTGGGTTGTATTCAACTGAGCCCTACTCAGAGTTGACCCACTCACGTTCATGAACCTGAATTAGTCATATCTATTAACTTCATTGGGTCTGCTCTGATTAGGACTAGCATTGAATACCACCCACAATATTGGCCACATTGAACAGCAAAAAACACTTGTGATTGATCATAATGTTAGCACTTTAGTAAGACTTTGTAATTCTGTTTAGGCTGTGCTAATGATGGATTCTGAAAAAAGAATCAGACTTCTTCAGTTTGTAACTGGCACATCCCGTGTCCCTATGAATGGGTTTGCTGAATTGTATGGTACGTACTTGCAGTAGTCATAATATCATAAGAATGATGTGGTGTTCGTATAAGTATTCTGGAGCAAAGTGCTTCACGCATGGAGCAATCCTTACAACAGCCCCATATTACAATGGTCATATCACGGATGGGGGTGAAGCTGAGATGGGTCTCTTAGTGAGTTTATGGGAGAAGGAGGGCTTCCAGGTCCTTGCCCTCAAAATTTCCTTGGGGTAAAATTACACATTAGAGTGAGTGAGGGAGAGGGGGAGAGAGAAGAGAGAGAGAGAATTGTGTGCAAGCAAGGCAAGTGCGGGAGGAGCTTGTAGAGGGAACAGTTAGCGCTCTTGCCACCCATCAGGTCTCCGTTGGACTGGGAGAACGTCTGCTCTTCCACCCAGTGGACCCCTCCCTTCTCCCAGGGCAGGACAAGGGGCACTCAGGCGATATCCAGTGTTCCGTGTGCCCCACATATTATTTATTTATTTGTTTATTTATTTATTAGATTTATATCCCGCCCTTTCTCTCAGTAGAAGCCCGGGGTGGCATATATATGTCGCTTCAGTGTGCGGTTGGAGAGATGCAGCTGACAAAATCTCTTGGAACACAGATGTTCTGGGATGCTCTGTAGCACCAGCTCTTGTTGATTCCTAATAACTGGAATTAAAATTAAAACCTACTGGAAAGATTGACTGACTTGTTTGCTTTGTAATTATCTATACGCAGTTAAAAAAAATTCCTTCATCTTGCTCCCTCAGAGCTGCTGCTGTGTGGCCGACCTAGTTTGTGGCTCTTGTAAAATATTTTGATCAGCACTTCTGTGAATTGTATATCAGATACCTTTAACTGTTTGGAGGAATGAGCACGTCTAAAGCCGCTTTGGGCTCATGGCACTGACCCTGGCATTTGTATGCTGATTTCGTGTTCAAACTGCCTCACCTTCATTATGTAAGGAATCCTTAACCACCTTCCTGCAAGGGAGGCTTTTGTCCCTATGTTGCAGGTGAGGAGAAATGGGGTGGAATAGTTTGCCAAAGGCTAGAGAACAATTTGTGATCGGGGCAAGGTCGTCTTCGCAGTACAGTCTTTGCCCCAGCCACATTCTCGCTCTGAATAGGTTTTCCTTTTCTGTGTAGTCTGTCTTGTGCCTGCCATTTCCATAGATGAGAGCTGCCTGCAGCCAATGCTTGTATTATGACCAGGTGAGGAGCTAAAATAATGAGACTTACTTATACATTCCTTGCAGGTTCAAATGGACCACAGTTGTTCACCATTGAATACTGGGGCAGCCCTGAAAAACTGCCCAGAGCTCATACTTGGTAAATATTTGTGAACATGAAGCATTTGGTTGGCATTATCTATCCCAGCACATGATTCAGCCTTTTTCCCCTTGTCTCTTCTGGCCATCCCCCCTCCCCGCCCATCACAGTTTTAACCGCTTGGATTTGCCTGCATATGAATCGTTTGAAGACTTGTGGGACAAGCTTCACTTCGCAATTGAAAATGCTCAGGGGTTTGATGGAGTTGACTGAGCCCCAGAGAGGAGGAGGAGAGGCTGCACTTCTTTTCTGTGCTGTAATTCGAGTTTACAAACCAATCTATTCCAGGGACTCTATTGCTGTATTTATATGGCAATTAAACCTTTATGATATCCTTTTTTTTAGATGTTAATTTCAGTAATGCTTAGTTGCATTTTGTATTTCAAACTCTTGCCTTTTTCAATGGGTGGTACAAATGACATCAGCCTTGTGTTACCTCTTACAAATATTTGCTGCCTTGGCACTCTGAACTACTGAAATCTTAAGCTGTGAAAAGCAGAGTTCGTTTGTCTTCCGTCTGTCTGTTGTCCGTGTGTGTTCTCTCTTCAGAGATAGCAAAACAGCCCAGGGATTCTGCTCTTGGGTTCCAAGGCACTTCTTTCGACTTTCCAAAGCACCTTACTATATTTTTTGAGTAAAACTCTTCAAATCTTTCCATCTGTTGGCAGTAAACTAGCTCTGGCTGCAGCTGGGCACACTGTTGCAAGAGTTGAGTTACAGGGGCTTGTGTGCTGGTACCTGTTGCTGAACTGGTTGCCTTAATCTCCAAGGGCATCGGGATGAGTAGGAGCGACTCCAGGGCATGCAACCGCTTTAGCACAGTTCCCAGCCATTCCGTGGAACTTGCCTAGGAGGGAAACGTATTCCTGGTTGATTGTGCCCTATGTTTTTAGTATTCATACTTCTATTTTTAAACTTGTTAACTTTTGAGACTGAAAAGCAGCATGGATTTAAATGAGATTATTTTAAAATCTGTTTGGATTTATAAACTATTGTATTTTTGGTAAATCATATTTTGATAAATTGTCTATTATTTTTAGCTTTACTTCCTCAAACCACAGTGTTAAGTTGTAACAAAATGCCTTTTCATATTCATTCTTACAGTATTGCACCACAAAAGTATGGGCATGTTTACAGGGTTTTGTGGGCCAAATTCAGCAATTAGATATGTGGAAACACTTTGCAGAATGCACCCAGGGCAGAATTTAGCCCTGAAATTACTTCACATGTTACATTATTCCCTTTCTATCCCAACTGCATTTTTATATTTTGTCAACTTTTAGTCTAATAACCAAATAAAAATACAGTATAACCAAAGTTGTAGTAAATGTGTAATTTATTGAGAACTGGCAGTTTTACATAAATTAGCCATAAAACCTTTTGTACATTTGTTAAATAAGAAATGTGGGTATTTTGGTATGACTGTCAGGGTTGGGCAGTACTGGGTTTAAAAGTTTTGAGAGAGGGAGTTTGCACGGCAGTTTCTGGTTTTGATTACCTCTTGAGCCATTTTGTCTTGCACACACTGAGCAGTTCCCCAAATCCCAAAGTCCTAATCCAGTTTGAAGGAGCTTGCGTCTGATCACACACACACACACACACACACACACACGAACCATCAGAATGGACACTCGGCTGCCACTGTGCATGGGGAGGTCGCATCCAAGATGTGGAGAAAAGATGGACACCACCCACCCACCCCCGGTGGCCGGCTGCTGCCCAAGACCTGCAACTTGCCTTAACAAATGGATCTAAAGGGAACTTTCCGGTCCTTTTTGGACTGGATCTAATGCAGAGGATTACAAGTATATAAAGAATACTGTTCGATCTACATACTGCTTTTTGTATTTTTGTAAAACTTGGAATGATCTGTCTGTATAGATTTGAATGTAACAGAGTACAAATTTCAACAACTAAGAACATGAATCAGTAAATAAAAAGTATATTCAATAAGCTCACTGGTGTTCTTTCAAGTCAATCTGGTACTTCAGGAATTGGCTAAAACTAGTCATCTGCAGCATGCTGGACCACTATCTCCCACTTCCAGCGAAACTCTTTCCCCAAATGCTTTTGCTGTCCTCCCACCTTTTTCCTGCCTTTTATTCTTCTCCTCTATTCCCCCCCCCCAAAAAAGCTTATTTCTAGAAAATGCATGACGGCAACATGGGTGGAATCTCTATCTGAGCCCTTCACTGCAGCCATCTCCTATATCCCTCCTTGCCTAATCTCAGCATTTGGACACTCCAAGCTCTTCACCCCAAACTTTGCCTCCCCCCTACCCCCCCCCAGCAATTCTAGAACCGTGGAGCATTTGGAGTGTGTTGGGCAAACCTATCTCTGAACAACCCTAAAGAGCTTTCCACCCTCCTGCCTTTCACCATGAGACAAAAGTGGCTGACGCATGGAGCCAGAGCTGTCTGAGAAAATGTGTTTTGTTTTTTCCACTGGATAAGAAGCAACGCAAACTACTCCCAAACATGCAGCTATATCAACCCAGATTACAGACTGTTTACCTTAATCAGTGGTTTGGAAGCCAGATTTCTAGGATGAAAACCAAGTTTATTCCTAAAATCAAGCAAATCCTTGAGCTGCAGCCAGCAGCAGCTATAAGACGTCTGCCTCAGCATCCCTCTGAGCCTATCACAGTCCCTAGAAATGATCTGGTGAGACTATTTAAGTGGGTTATATTCACCTTCCACATAGCCAATGCGTGTCCTCAAGTATGGAGTTAGGTGAAGAGTGAAACACACACTTCATAGGCTGATCACAGATTGGAACCTCGATGGGGTTCAGCAACTGCATAAGGTATAGAAAATTATGGAATCTTCTACCTTTTAGATTCCTTCAAGAAAAGAAGTGAAAGATTGTCCTGCAGCCACAGGGGTTTGGTGAGTCACATGCAGCGATCACTTTCTATCTTTGGTTCATATGCCATCCCATCTATATCAGGAAATCTACTCATTTCTCATCAAAAATAAAAGGGGGGTTAAAACTGCTTGCTGTCTGATAGGTCTACACCAGGTATCTAAAACCATTTTTGCTAGCCTCTCTTACTAATATAGCTTCCTATCACTCCACCCAAATTGTTAATGGTAAAGATTTTCTGGCACCTTTACAAGCAACGACAGTACTAGTTCCCCCTTGGGAGATGGAGGCAATCTTCATTACTCGTCAAGCTCCACCAGAGGGCATAATAAGCCAGGTGACATTAAAAAAAAAGTGCAGTCTACCGGATTATTATGAACTAGCAGGACAGCTTCACATTCTAGATGAGTTTGGGCATACCAACTAATTTGTCTTGGTCCAAAAAAGCCATGAGTTTCTGCATAATGGGATTTAAGCAATTGTAGTATGCAGCTGACTCTTTAGGAATGAACCGAAGTTCCATTCTGTCTAGCTCACCTCTGAGCAAATACAACTGATCAATGGCCAAGTGTCAGCTTAGAGCATCTATAATCAATTACCAAGTTGACTGCTTGTATGAAGACAGACTAACACAGCTCCTGTTTGTTTCCTTGAGGCTTCTGTCAGAGAGCTTTGTTGGTAGGTTGCACCCATACCTTACAAGAGGCTGCACCACAAAAGGGAGACACTAAATCCTATGAATATAATCTATAAAATAACCTACAAAGGCAACCTTCCCAAACATTGTGCTATGCTGGTAAGGGTTCTCCAAATCTTCTGGCAGGCCCTAGGCTGGTGAAGGCTGTACTGAGTTTGCTAACAAGGCAAGAATGGAGGTAGTTATGCATTAAAATGTATTTGATGTTTTTAATGAAATGTCCACCAAATGGTGAAAATATGCATGAAAAGGAGGCTATAGCTCTGGGAACTATTTGAGGTTTGCAGGCAAGTGCTAGCCTGAGCTATTCCTTCCTGTACTATTGGATTTACTTCACCTTCCTTTCCACTGCCCCTCTAATCAGTCACCCCCAGCTCTGACTCTCATTTTGTGTATCACTTTATACTTGCATAAAGTGCACTTAACTGCATTTGTGACTGTCTTGCCCATTCATCTAGCTTGGAGAGGCTTTTGGAGTTGCATTCAATCCCTTTTGTTTTTACCACTCCAAATAATGTGGTGTCATCCTCACACTTTGCCACCTACACAGACAAATTTATGAACGAGTTAGCACCAGTCCTGATCCAGCTCCTTGGGGGACTTCCTCCATTGATCCCTACTCCCTGCTCTTTCACCAGTTACTGATGCATGAGAGGGCCTCTCTTTTTATCCCACGACTGCTAAGCTTATTCAGAGCCTTTTTTGAAAGTCCAAAACAATGATTTGTAGATTGAAGTCACGGTCAGAGCTCTTCTGTGCTAGAAATGTCAGATTTAAAAAGGTGATGAAACTAGCAAATGTATGTGATCTGTGCTGTATGTAAAATCCTATCAAGTTGCTGCATCTGTCATTGTGGCACTTTCTGCTGTGGTGCATTATTTGGTCCCATGAAAGCAAGCACCATGCAACTGCAGAATCAACAAAAGATGCCACATGTCATTTTGCCATACTGTAGGCTTGCTAACCATTTTGAGAGATACCCACATAGGGACTCTGTAAGAGATTCTTCATTAATTAATTGAATTTATATTCCACCCCTCCTCCCAATAGGAGCCCAGGGCTCCAGTTTGGTGGCAGGCAGAAAAAGGTTCAGCTGCAAAGATCACTGGGCTCAGCGGGCTGAATCCCTCCCTCCCCTCCACACACACGGTGCCACCAATCTGAGCTAAGCAAAAATTCCAAGAGTTTCTAGTGCCAAGTAGAAAGGATAGTCTTTGTTAGGAAAGCAAGTGCACTTTAAGCTCTCATAGACTATTTTGCAAATAGACCTCAAACCACTTCAGAAGATCTTTTGGGTGTGATCTGGGCCCTCTCAAAAATATTAGATTTGTTGGTGGTAAGAAAGATATCCAAGATAGACGTGTAGTCTGCGTGTGTGTGTGCGAGAAAGTGAGGCCGGGAGGGGGCTGGGGAAATGCTCCCCTCTGTTTATCTTCACACTCCTGAGAGGTCATTGCTCTTTTGCTGTGACAGCAGCTGGTAGGTAGGAAGAGTCCTTTGGAGAGAGCAGGGAGGGGAGGTGAAGATAAGGGGCCGGGCAGTGGAGCCTTCCTCTGGCTAGAGGTCCTTCATATCTGTGAAAGATAAAATGGGGCAGCAGGAGGCGTTGGACATCTATCCTTCGGCTGAGGGTGAAGATAAAAAGGAAAAAACAAGCGAGTCCTAGAAATTTACAAAAGGGTAAAGACAAGGATAAAACCTCTTTACGTACACCTCTGGGCCTCAGTAGGCCTCTTGGTAAGCTTTCCACCTTTAAATGCAAGTTTATCAGGAAACTTAGTACGTGGACCAAATCCTACAAGGACAGTTGTGCAGTGGCCAATGCAGCAGTGCAGGGCCCCTTTGTGATAGTTACAGCCACACCCCCTTCTAAGAGGCTAGAACAATCTGGCCAGGCTGGAGCCCTGCTTTCTGCTTCTCTCTCTGTGTCAGAGATATCGCCTGAACGACTGAATTCAGAGTGGCTCCACATTTTACCTTCTGCTGCTAACCAACCCAATCAATCTTTATTACAGTCAATGGCCAGCATAAAATAAAAATAGAAGGAAACAACAGAAAACAGAAAATATATAAAATGAAGCAGCATGACCTAAAATAGAATAAAAATATAGCCATAAAACGAGCAATATTACAAGAGTCCCAAACATATTGCAGACTCCAAAAGGGAAGACTATCGGATGGCTAGAATTAATTCCTGATGAGTTTTACATGCTGTAGACAAAATTTAGCTACCCTAAGTAGCTGCATTTTGATCAGAGTAGAAAAGCATAGAGCACATCCAATCATCCTGGCAATTTTAACAAAGGTTGATCAATAAATATCTTATGTAAATCACGGTAAAATAGACAATACAAAAGAACATGGGTCACTGATTCAACCTCACAGGGACACTTGCATTCACAGCAAGAGTTTTTTATGTATCTTCCCTGCAAAACAGCTGAGGGAAGGACATATAAGCATGGCTGATACCAAACTGTTTGATGATGTAGATGGGATGCTATCATCAGGACTGTCTCTTCTTCTGCAATTACAGAATTCTCACTCCCCACAACTTGGCTTTTTGAAGAACTAATAAAGGCTTGCTTGCAGTTGACACTCATTGGAGCCTGCACAGCTGCCTCAGAAAGCCCTACAACAATAAATGCTGCCCCCCATTCTCTTTCTCTGGGGGATTTTTTGCTGCTGTTTTTTCTAAATAAAGGAATTCACACTCCCTAAGCAGGCCATTCTTTTCGTAGAGGAATTTGTAACCTTTTTTTTTAACTTTGCCACCCTCTAGAAGGTAGGGATTTTTGCACCCCCTCCTCCTTCCACACATACCTAGAATGTTAGAAAGAAGGCAGAGGTTTTAGCCCATTCAGGCTGTTTTCATCACCACCACAACCACCATCATGCTGCAAGATAAGGAACTTCCTTTGCTGAATTTCCCTCGGCTGCCACACTAACTGCATTTGGGCAGAGCTTATGAGTTTTAGGAGGAAAAGTAAGCATGGAAGTTCCTGATCCTAACCTCTGGTTTTGACTACACACCTCCACACACCCACTTAACCATATTTATTTGTGTTTCACCTTGCCATGCACACCACAGATACAGAAAATATTGTTAAGATCTGAAACACCGTCATTGCTCTGCTTTGGACCAGAGGTTAAAGAGATAGCCGTAGGGAGCATCCTTAGTGCAATTAGAGGATTTACTATAATACTAGGATAATAAAATCCTGGATTTTATTTACTAACCTGTATCTGAATTCCAGTTGCTGGGGAGCACATGTCCTGCTTTCAGGCTTGCCAAAGACATGTTTGGTCACTGTGAGAAGAGGATCCTGGACTGAGCAGCCCGAACTTCGGTCTATCCAACAGCCAAGCTCTTCTGATGTTCTTATGCAGGAGTGGGGGCCCTGCGGCCCTGCAGGGGTTACTGGGTTCATGGCCAGTGGCCAGGGATAATGGAGCTGTAGTCTAACCACACCTGCAGGGCCAAAGGTTCCCCACACTCGTCCTTATGGAATGAAGCATGGTTCTGTTGTCCCTTGTCTATGTGTGGTGCTGAACCATTAGTGAGAAGCAGCAGAAATTAAAAGAAGAGCTTCTACTGATTGCTATTAAGAATGTAAAACAGTGTTATGCTGGCCACACGCACCAGTGATGCTAGATCTTTATCAGGCTTTAACTGTTGCACTTCATACCTTGCATAGCTTCCACAAGGTCTCCAGTTATACAAGCAATTAATCAAAATCAGAGATAAAAGGGCAGCCATAAATAGAATGCATCCCAAAAAAATCTACATGGAAATGGCAGCTAATTAAATGGTTTGGGCTTATATGAGTTGTTGGTTTTCTAAAATGAATTATGTACATACAGTGGAAGAAGTATTTTGGTCCCCAGGAAAGGAAGTTGTGCTGGTCAGGGCTCAGGAGTGAGGCAGCTCTTCAGAGACATATTGCCGAGGGCGTCTGGCTTGGATGGAACTCAAAGAAATGGCCAGCGAACTCATTGCGCTGGGCTAGGAGCGTCGACGCCCCGCCTTTCGGCCCCCGCGGGACCTCCCAGGCTCTCGTAAACGCGCCCCCCCGCCTTGCCTCTCGAGCTGGAGTGGCCCCCGCCAGGGGCTCCTGGGCGCTGCTCCTGGCCCGGAGTAGCCCCGCCCGCCAGGTGGGGGGGCAGCCTCTAGACGACCCGCCGCGCCTGCCTGGGTCAGCTCCCATCTGGCCAGGCAGCCCCCCGTGGGCGGCTGCCCCTACCTGGGATGGCCCCTCTGAGCGGCCAGGGGGACCTTGGTGGCCCGGAGACTGGGGCACTGGCTGACTCGCACCCAGCTCCGCTCCACCGGCCGTGGCCGGGGTTCCCTTTGGACGGTGAGCCCGCCTAACCCGGAGCCTTTCGCTTGGCCTGCCAGTCACTTGGGCGGCCCCTTGGGAGGGCAAAGGCAGGGCGGGAAGCCCAGGAGGGCCCGGCGGCGGGGGGTCCCTCCAGCCAGCCAGCGCCCGACGGGAAGCGGCTCCTCGGCATCAGCTCTGCCATGCTGCGATATACTGCTCCTGAAGCGGGAGGATCTACGGAGCCGTCACGGGGTTGCTCAGGCTCGGGGGTGGCCAGCGACGCGCAGGGCGGCCTGAAGGCGAAGCCGACCCCGTGCCCTTGCCGAGGCCCCCCTCGGGAACCCAAACGGGGGGCCGTCTCTCCCCGCCGGAGGGCATCGGAGCAGGGGGTGGGCGCCCGGCCCCCCAGGGCCCAGGAGCCCAAGGCGGGTGGGCAGGAAGGCCGGCCGGGGTCCCCCAAAGGAGAGGGAACAGCAGCGAGAGCCTGCCCGGGTGGGCGCGCCGTCCGCCTTCGGGTGGCCTCGGAGAGGGAGCGAGGGGAGAGCCCCCGTCGGGCCGAAGCCCAGGGCGGGAGGGAGCGCCCGCAGCGCAGGTCGGCGCGCCCCCTCCTCGTCCCCCGAGGCCGCTTGGGGGGCAGGCGGCTGACCTCGGGGGCCGGCCAGAGCAGAGCCCCCCCGGCCCAGCCAAAGGCCAATGATGAGCCGCAGAAAGTAGCGCCGGGACAGCTGCGCGCCCGGGGAGCCCCCTCCCCCGCCCTGCTGGCCCTTGCAGCCCCCTCCTCCCTTTTGTGTGTGAGTCTGCTCACACTGTGTCCGTGCGCGACCCGGAGGGGGGAGAAGAAAGAGTCCCCCGGCGGGAGCGAGCGCGGGACGGAGAGGCGGGCAGAAGCCATTCGGCCCTCTGGACGGACGGACACGCGGCTGGCCCGAGGCGAGAGCATGCCCCAGAGAGCCGGCTGCTAAATGGCGCCCCGTCGGAGACCGCTCCCCGCCTTCCTCTGCCTCCTCGCCGTCCCAGGTGAGTCAGCGGCCCGGGCGCCGCGCATCCCCCGACCGGCCGGCCAGCCGGGTGACTGGCTGCGGGCCGGCCGGCCGGCCCTCCCTCCTGGCACCCGGCCCAGTAGAAGCGTCGGCGGAGGAGGAGGCGGCCAGCCGGCCGGCCCCTCCTCTCCCCTCGTGGCTCTTTCCCTTCCATTCCGAGCCGCCTCGGGCTGCTGCCGCCTTGACGCCGCCCGGAGCGCGCTCCCTTCGCTCGGAGCCCCTGCCGTCCCTCGGCGCCTGTCTCCGTGCTGCGTCGGGGCGCCCCGTCGGCGCCGGCCTTCGCGGCGGTTCCTCATAGCCCGGGAGAGCTCCGTTCCACGGCGGAGCCGATCCGGCTTTCCCCGTCGCTGCGAAGGCTCGCCTCGGGGAAGGGGGGGCCCAGGAGCCTTTCCCACGCCGGGCGGCCCGCAGGGATGGGCGCCTCGCGGGCCCGGCGTCGTCGTGGCTCGTGGTTCCTGGCAAGGCTGGCGTCGACACTCTTGCCAAGTGCGCCGGCGCTAAGACGTGGCCCACGAACGCGGCGCTTCTCGGCGAGCGGGAGCGGGACTGACTTGCCGGGTTTGCCCAGGCGGCCTCCGGCCCGAAAGACCACCCCATCCCGGGGCGTTTCCCTCCCTCGCCCGCGTGCGGCGCCCTCGAGGGGCAGCGCCGTGCTCCTTGGAAGGGGAGCCCCGACGGGGAGCCGCGCCGGAGAGCGCGCTGCTGCGATCGCCTGGCGTGGCTTTCCCAAGGCAGAGCCCTCCCGCCGCGGGGCGGCGCTGCCCGGCTCCTCTGGGGGTGGGCTGGGCTGCCATGGGGTCCGCTGGCCCCGGGCCTGTGGGTGGCAGGTGCCCCTTGGCCCCCCTTGGCGGACTGCCCAGCACCGTGCTGGAGACGCACACAGCACACGCCTTGCAGACTTGGGGGGGGGGCTCTAGTTTTCGCTGCCGGGAGGGCGAAGAGAGAGGAGGAACTTTCTTCCCGAAGGTCTTTTCAAGGAAGTTTTCCGCGGGTCGCCCCTTGCCCTCCCTTTGATCTGGTTGCCACCTGCCGAAGTGGCCTGTTGCAGAGCGCAGCGTTCCGTCAAGTACCCGGCTAGATTAATCTGTTTGGCAAAATCAGCTGGAAGGAAACCCTTTAAATGCTTTAAAACACTAATTTCTGAGGCAGTACAACTGGCAGGCCCTGCCATTAGGATACAGGGTTTTTCTCGGTTTCTTCTTTTCTTGTTGGGGGGAGCAGTCATTAGAGCCTTTCTGCCCTTTAGGCCATGTTTGATCCTCCTGTTTCTTTCCTTTTCCTCTCCCTCTTTCTTGCACTCCCAGGAATATGGTGCTCTAGTGAACTGTTTTTTGTGAAAGAACCCCAGGATGCTACTGTGGCTAGGAAGGAGGCCGTGGTTTTCGACTGTCAGGCACGTGGCGAAGGCCCCATCACCCTCACGTGGCTCAAAAATGGGGTGAAGGTTTCTGACACCGAACGGATCTACCCATTGTCGAATGGCTCTTTGTACATCAGTGAGGTGGAGAGCAAACGGGGTGAGACGCTGGACGAGGGCTACTACCAGTGCTTGGCCCTCAACAAATACGGCGCCATCCTCAGCCATAAGGCCCACCTTACCTTGGCCAGTAAGTCATCTCGGTTGCTTGTCTTCACTGTTGATAATTTTCCTCCTTTGCAAGCCTGTTCAGAATAGAGCGAAAACTTAAATTCACGCAGGATACATAAAATGCATTGCTTTTATTTTTTCTAATGTGATTTAAAATTTGCAAGAATTTCAGTGGCTCTTATTGGTCAAGTTTGTGACCGTGCACAGCGTTCTCTTAACCTCTGCGGTGGGGAGTATGGAGAGGCTGGTTTTGCCTGGTCTGCTCCAAACAGGACCCCTGGCATTTGCTGAAAGTGAGATTTCTGAATGGACTGTTGGGTCAGACTCCCCCAATTTGGCCCCTCTGGCTGTTTGGACTGCAACTCCCATCAGCCCCCACCAGCACAGTTGTATTCTGCTGCTAAACAGCTGGAAGGGGCAGCAGGTTGGAGAAATTTGGTGTACAGTGACCTAAATAATGATGCGGCACTTACCTCCAAGCGCATAGTGGCTCTGTATTTTGTTAATGTGCTGGTTTCAGAGTTGGGAAAGCCCACCTTTGCTGCCATCTTGCTCTGAAGGGGTAGAGCCTTGCACATAGAAGGTCCCAGGTTCAACCCCAGCTGGGGCTGGAAATTGCACCCTCTCTGGAACCCCGGAGAGCCCCTGCACATTAGTGTGGACAGTGCTAAGCAAGATCAAACAGTGGTCTGACTCTTCATAAGGCAGCACTTGCTATGAAGGAGGCTTAGATTGGTCTTCTGAACCCTGCTGCTGCTGTTCCTCAGCGTAAGGACATGAGAAGAGCCTGGCATCTAGTCCAGCATCCTGTTCTCACAGTGGCCAACCAGTTGCCCATAGGAAACCCGCAGCTTGGCTGGGAGAAGAGCACTTTGGGAGGCAGGGATGTTACAGGGAGGAAAGCTGCAGAGGTAGGGAGACCTCTCCCCTCCCCTCTGTGCGTCCTTTTCCCAGCTGGCTGTCTGATTTACTGCAGTCATGTGTAGGTTGAGCCTTGAAGGGTTTGGGAGCTCCGGTGGCCTAGGGCAAACATGGCTATACGGTGGCTGGAAAGGGCTGCCATTTATTTTGAAAAATAAAAACTCCCAAGAGCACACCCAGGGCTCTGTCTGGACAAAAGCCCCCCCCTGCTTCCCCCCCCCCCAGTAAAGTGGCTCTTGCAAAGGAGTCAGTGTGTGAGGTGTGTTTCCTCTGGACTGTCTGTGGAGGAGGAATTGTTGGGTTCTGGCCAAAAGATTGCTGCTCAGAAGCAAACGTCTCTTGAATGTATATATAATTTTGCTCCTGGCCTCCTTCACTCTGTCTTCCATGTTCTGTGGGATGGAAGTGGCTACCAAGACTCGGAGTCTGGTTTTTTGGTCTTTATGGGCTTATTCAGGACTGTTTCTTCCAAGTAAGAGCACAGCCTTTAAGTCAAAATCACTTATTCATTTAAACCATGGTGGCACGGAATATCTAAGAGGAAGCTGCGGTGTGATGTGATCTTCTCAAGCACGCTGGTGGAGGAGAGCTTCTGCTGAGAGCTTGCAATTCTGTCACCATGTTCCCTGCTTGTTTCTCTATCCCAAGAGAAGCATGTTTGGCCTTGGGGCTCCCTCTCTGGAGCGAAGGGTCTGTACTTGGGAAATTCCTAATGGTTTGCAAGGGTTCCTCGAGAGCAGCATTTCCCAACTAGTGGGCCACCAGATGTTGTTGGACCACAATTCCCATCTTTCCTGACCATTGGCAATGCTGGCTGAGGCTGATGGGAGTTGTGGTCCAACAACATCTGGTGGCCCACTAGTTGGGAAAGGCTGCTCTAGAGTCTAGAGGGTCTTGAAGCATCCCTGAGTCCTGTACCTGTCTGCTGCTCACAGCCTTGGCCACTGTTGTCAGGGCAAGAGTGAGCTCTGACAGACAACTCCTCTTCCCAGCAAGGATTTGGGGGACTTCCTGCACTTTGCAGCTTGGCTTGGCTAGTGATGGCGAAGTTGGGGGAAAAACCTTCTGTAACTCACTTAATAAATAGAATATCCAGCATCAAAGTTCTTGGGTTCCAAATGGGGAGTCAGTCACTTGCTACTTTTTGAGTTCGTGGTTCAACCTGCATATCTGCTGATTCTGGAAGAACACAGCCTTGCTACTCTTTGTTCGTGTGTGTTTTTAATCTCCCAGTGACCTGGGCTTGTAATCAGTTCCCGCTAAATCTTGGATTGCATGGCATTGGCCTGTTATAGAAGAAAGGGTTAAGGGGGAAACAATTCTTGCTCTGAGATTTGTTTGTGGAGTCAGCAGAACTTTGAAGCGATGGTGGTGTTAAACCTGTGTAGAAACAGGGTGTGTGGTGGTGGGATCTCAAAGGCACGTTGTTCTTAATTCTCAGAAAAGGTGGTAGATGCGGCTCCTGAAGAGATCACGCCTCCATCTTTTCTGATGCGTTTCACAAAGCCTAGTCTTGCCTAGGAAGACACTTGGTGGCTGGACTGGCACCGCCCTAGACATTGATACACTTCATCCGATGTTTTGCTGTTAATTTATTCTGGATCTGGTGGGGTGACCCAGTCACCTTATTTCTGATCCACATGTTTTAGTTTTGAAAGATGTGGTTTCACTCCCTTCTCATGTTTCATGAAGTGGTGTTTGGGTCACCATAAGTCTAGCTAGACTAATTAGGACAGTGGACAGGCTAGCTAGCATTAAAGGAACTGAATAATATGTGGCAATTGCCTGACTTCCTGAGTCAGTGTTTATATGGAATTTGTCATAAAGCTTAAAATATATCCAAAGCTTGCAAGTCCCTCCCTAATATATTCATATCTTACAAGGCTAACATCACAATCCTGTACATGTTTACTCAGACGTAAGCCCTGTTAAGTTAGATGGGGCTTACTTCTAGGTAAGTGGGTGTAGGAGTGCAGCTTAAATGTGATAAGGGGTCAAGTGCTACTTTTCAAACCCCAAATTCAGGGATCAGAAATAACCAAAGCCCCCTTTCCTGTTTTACAGAACCTCAGGAAATGTGAATAAATTTCCAGTCTTTTGCAGTCAAAGGAAATAGTTTTAGCTGGGCTCATGATCGTTTTATAGCCCCAAGGAACAAAATGACTTTCTTTGTGGCCATGGCAAAGCTGAAACTATACATCCTAAGCAGGTGGTGGATGGGCTTGCCTTTCTTCTCTTTCTTCCTTTGGAAAGGGTGGAAAAGCAAATGGTGGCTTCTCCAGCCCCTGAGAGCAGCAGGACTGCACGTTCTTTCCCTTTTGCTTGCTCAAATCTTTCACCACCTTGATCTATCTTTGATTTCAGAAGTGTAATGACGGGTGCTGCATTTGGAAATCAGAAACTTTAGTCGGCCCCAGAGTTTGAGATTTGAGCACATGAAGAGCTTAGATCTTGGTTTCTAAAAAGTTAGGGGGGGAAGCGGAGGGTTGTTCTCTAGGCAGTCATTCCATTATTCATGTGCAAATTAAGAATTCACAGGGTTAAAAGGTTAGAAACTGGCCAGGATGAGGTTTACCCTCCTGATAAAGAGCAGATGACCCTCATTCACCGGCCAAAGCTTTCATGTGAGCGCCTCTGCAAAGTTAGTGATTGCCATGAATTGTTCTTGAGGAATGCAGAGATCCGAATGCATCCAGGCCTTCCCATCTCTGCCCCTTTGGAGCCTTATCTCAAGTGCTCATCAGGACAAGCCTGCAGGGATGGACAGGATCCCTCCCAGAGGCCCCAAAGCTTTGCTTCTCTGCTGTTCATCCATGCACAAAAGAATCTGACCGGCTTCTGTCTAGCCTCTTTTTCCCTCTAGCACCCCTTTCTGCCCTTCTACTTATCAGTTAGGCTTCCAAAAAGTATTTTCGGCAGAGGCCTGTGGTGGCCCCTAATGCAGCAGGCTCATTTAAATGTGGGGGGGGGGGCAAGGGGAAAGGGAGGAGGTGCCTTCCTCCACAGCTTCAGGGTGAGGTGCCAGGTAAAATGCTCATATCTGACAATTAAACAGTTTATTGGAAATTCAGGCTAACGGTGCCTCTTTGACTAACAGGATTCCAAGTTGCTTGAGTATTTGGGTGTTGTGGCCTTTTCAAAAAGGATGAAGGGTTGGGACATCAGAACGTAATGTTCAGTTTGGAACAAAAGCTTTGTAAGGTTGGATGGATCCCTCGGAAATTATTTTCTTTTTAAATACAACTAGCCTTTGGGTAAGGGGGAATTTGTAAGATAAAATAAAAAGAAATGTGTCAGAAGTTACTAAAATCAGTTTGGGGCAGATTAGAAATTCTTCCGCTGATTGAAGTTTGGAGATGGATGTTAATGGCAGTTGCCTGGACGTTTTTCTAGAGAGCTTCTTATGTGTCTGTTTTGTTAAATTCAAAGGACACATGGACATAGTTGGCATAGTCTTGATTTCTGCACTGCAGGTCACAGATAGTGCTCAGAGGATGCTGACTGTTACAATCACTCCAGACCTTATAATTGATTATGTTAACACAAAAGCAGTTTGTGGAGCTTGTTTGTTTATGTTTTGCTTTTCTGTGAAGATTCCTTTGAACAAGGCTGGCTGCATTTAGTGGAAGGAAAGTTCGAGCCTCTAGATTGCCTGTGTGCTTCAGACAATAAGGTGATGGACTTCTGCCTCTCCCACATCTGCTCTTGCCTCCCCAGGGGCTGAAGTTAGTGCCCTCCCCCCCAGGAATACAGTCTTTGCTTTCTGCTTGTAGTTAAAACTCTGTTTAGAATAATGATGGGCATGCAGCCACTAGAAACGGTGCCTGCCCTCGTTTTCAAGTAAAAAGCTTTTTTTGTTTAGTTGTGGTGTGTGTGTGTATGCGTATGTGTGTGAGAGGGGGGGAGGGAGGGAGGGAGTCGCACAAACTTTAATTTTACTAAAAAGCAAAGGTAGCCATATTGGTCCATAAGGAAAAAACCAAACCAAAACTTTCAAAAAACCCCGCTGAATATTGGGGCCAACCAAAATGTCACAAAACAGTCCATCTAGCCTGATTTTTGTCCTTTTATTTTTTTATCTGCCCCCCCATTCCCCAACCCACTTCTCTGACATTTTGGTTGATCCTAATAAAAGCATTGCCCAACAGTGGATTTTGAAGTTTTAAAATGTTACTACAAAGTATAATACTCTGCAGGATTTAAAATAGAGAAGAGTATGATAGGAAGTTAAGGAGGTCATATCAGAGGGTGAAAACTGAGGCACTGGCAGGGAAGCAACAGGAACCTTTCTTGGATGGGGGGGAGAGAGGCTCCCCAGGACCAGTGCAGATGGAAAGGGACGGAGGGGCCAACATCAGCAACCCAAAATATGGGAAAGAGGCCATCATCTTTCCATGATAAAAGTGTCCCTTTCTGGTTGCCCTCAGGCAGTTGGACTCCTCATAGGTACTGGATGAGTGGCTGTATGCACCAGCCTCCTTCAGAGTTACATTGGGAAAATCCCAAGTAAGGAAAACCCCAAAATCCATATTAGGGTAGTGCCTTTATTAGGGCAGTCAAAGCCAGCATGGTGCAGTGCTTAAGAGTGTTGGACTGGGAGAGCAGGGTTCAAATCTCCACTTAGCCATGAAGCTCTCTGGATGACCTAGGGACAGTCACAGCCTCTCATCCTAACCTACCTCACGGGGTGGTTGTGAGGATAATATCAGGAAGGGGAAAACCATGTTTGTATGCCACCTTGAGGAAAGGTGGGATATAAATAAATAAATAAATAAATGTGATAATAAAATAAAAATTAAAAAAAATAGTGTGCCAGCTGTCAAGTTCTCTAGAACCCTTCATCAGGTTAGATCAAGGGCTCCCAACCTTTTTGCACCCAGGAGCACACTTAAAAATCTAAGGCACAGTCCAGCTCGCATTTATGATGGGCTGAGGGGAATTGGACGTGGCAGATCTGCAGCTGAGCCGGCTGGGTCCTGGTTCACCTGGGCTACACCCGCATAAGTCCCTCAGCCCGGCTCAGCTGGGACTGGCGCAAGTGGAGGTGGCGTAAGGCCAGCAAAAGGGGTGTGTCAGGGGAGGGGCCGGGGTGAGGAGACAGGCCACATCCAACTCATGTTTGGAGCGCTCCTGCAGGCGTCAATCTGGGTGAAAGTTACACTGGGAGAAAGGTCACCCTAAGAAAATAATTGCAATAGAAGTCAATGGATAGCGCTTACTCCCCGGTAGGGGTATTTGCGAGAGCAGGCGTTTACTTTCTGGTCCCTGCATGCAGCTCCCAGCTGAGTCGGCATTCAAGTTTATGTCAGCTTCTCATGCTCCAGCACAACTTCTGCCGGCTTCCCTGGAGTTGGATTGCTCTGAAAGTGATTGTGGTGGGTGTGATAGAATATCCATTTTGTGGAAGAAAGGCTCATGAGACTCAGAACCTACCCCCCCAAAGAAAAACAGGCAAAACACACTCAAGACAAATAAAACACTGTCCATAAAGCAGAACCCCCCACAAATCGGGCAACAGCTTTTCAAAAAGCCTCTACCCCCTTCATGTTTTTTAAAAATAACAAATGGTTGTGGGGTGGTTGGCAGGCATGGGGAGTTGGGTGGCTGGTGCTCACAGATACCATGTTGTGGACCCAGGACCAGATGGTAGCCACTGATGTGAAATGCAGGTAGCACTAAATGGGGTCTGAAGCCAGTTTGAGAGGCAGCGCGGGGGGGGGAGGCGGGTCTGACTTCATGGCCCGTCTTTGGTCTTCTTAGCCCTCAGGAAGGGAGCACCTCCCCGTGTCTGTGGCAATCCCTAGAGGGCGAATATTTCCACCTTATTAAGGCTGCAATCCTGTGAGTAAGTCCTAATAAGCTCAGTGGGACTTACTTCAGAGGAGCCACCCTGGGCTCCTGGGAGGAAGGACAGAACATAAACGAAATAAATAAATAAATTCACTGCAAGGGACCAGTTCTACATTTTAGAAGGCAGGTTGTTTGATGCCTAACATGCAGCCCCGTCATGGCAATGAGATTGCTGATTTCAGTGGGGCTTGAGTTTGGGTAAGTGTGCTTAGGGTCGCAGTGCTAATATTTTTCTCTTGGACATTTTTTTTGGAATTTTGCCAAAGGATAAGACATCCCAAACTGCCCCCCATGGCAAGTACAGGGGGCGCTTCCTGCTTCTCCCCCTCACCTGCGCAGGCGGATGTTCAGGCCCTGAGCGGCAAGTGGCTTTATGGCCCTTTAGGGCTGGGCTGGGCTCCGTGTTCCCCTTGTTGCCCCTTTTGCCAGCTAGCCAGGAAGAAAGGCAAGGGACCTCCTTGCGCTGCGGGACAGTTGCCTTTGCAGCTCCTGCCTCACCTTTCCTCAGTTTAAGGCTGGGGAGCGGAATATATTATAAAGGGATCACAAAACAGAATGTCTGAAGGCGAGTTTGAAATGGTTGCACGCTCTCATAGGGAGGCGCAACCATTTCTGAAGGGGTTGATCGTGGAGTGTGTGCATCCTGTTCCCAACGTCCTGACCGAAATTTCAGAAGAAGCTGTTTTTGTCCCCCAGTTTGGCATTGTTTCCCTTTTGTTCCCTCCCTCAGCAGGCCCAGCTGTTAAACTGGGATTGATTACTTCCAGTCTTTATAACTGGTAATCACCACCTAAGTGAAAATGACTAGTCAACACAGCTCACATTTTGTTGGCTGCTCAACTGTAGTCGCTGTCCTTTCAGGAGACGTTAAATCAGGCAGCATGGGGATGTTTGGGGAAGGAATAAAAGCCCACCAGCAGATCCCCGACGTTTTTGAACAGGCTAGCTAAATTCCAAGCTTTTTGTTTTACCTCCCCCACAGCAGAGCTCCCTGTTTTTAGATTTTATGAAAACCTAATTGAATAGCAAGCCAACGGAAGAAGAATGGATAGAAATGGTGTCTGGGCTGACACTGAAACAGCTGGGAATACAAAAGACAAGTATTTGGTTAAATGATTAGAGAACATAGGGAAAGGAAGATCCTCTTCTGCCCTGCAGTTAATTAGTTCGCTGGGTGTGTGTGTGTGTGTTTCAAAACAGCAAGTGATTCTTGGGAAGTTTGGTCTTTTACCATGATAAACTACTGGGGCTGCAACCTGGCTTTTAAAGAGCAAATGGCAGTGGTGGCTCTTTAAAGGACCAAATTCCTGTATTGTCTCTTGTGAGATTAAATAAGATAACGAAATAAGGCTTGCTTTTGTTTTATTCTTGGATGGTTTTTCTTCTCTCTCTCTCTCTCTCTCTCTCTCTCTCTGTGTGTGTGTGTGTGAGAGAGAGAGAGAGAGAGAGAGAGACGTGAAGAATCGCCCAGGCCAGTGAATGGGGTGACATCTGGACGCTACTGCTGCAGCCATTGCAGCCAGCCCTGCCTGACTTGATCTGGGCCTCCTGGCAGGAACATGGGGCGACTGGGATCCAGCCATTGTTTGGTTTGGCCTCTACGGCTCTGGAGGGCAGTTGAGGGCAGCTTCTGATCTGCAGGGTCCGCGTGACCTCAAGGCACTCTTTGCAGCCCACGAGCTCTTTCTTTATGGTTAACAGTGTGGAGAATCCAGGGCCGCTCGGAAAGAAAATGTGTTTTCTTCAGCCAGCCGTGTTGCTAAAAGGGATGGCAAAAATTGTGAAAAGACCGGAAGCCAGTAGAGAAAGGAGGAAGACCAAATTAATTAAGCTATTTACTTACAGCATTTTTACTCAGCTCTTTAACAGAAAAGACTCTGAGTGAGGCTTACCACGACCCTGCTTACAATGTAAAAAAGACAAGGCACACAAGGAAAACAGGTGTGGGGGGAGGAGGAAAAAAGCAAACTCAGATGCCAGTTCTTAAAGTTACAGGGTGGTATTCAGTGTTATAGTCCTACTTGGAGTAGATTGATAGAATAGTAGAGTTGAAAGGGGCCTACAAGGTCATCGAGTCCAACCTGCTCAATGCAGGAATCCAAGTTAAAAAGAATCATAGAATGGTGGAATTGGAAGGGACCTATGATGCATTGAGATGTTAGATGCATTGAAGCTAAAAGACATGACTAACAAGTTCATTAATTTTATTAATTTCAGGGGGTTTGCTCTGAGTAGGACTAAGTTGAATAGAACCCACAGTTCTCATGATGACTTACTGAGTTGGAAATAGGTAAGGTAGCTTGATGGAATGGCTGTTGTTGAAATGTTTATGAGTCTCTTTCTGTTTTGTATGCCATGAATGACTTAGCAGTTCTGCAGAAGGAGAAGGAAAATGATGTGTACGTAGCA
This sequence comes from Rhineura floridana, assembly GCF_030035675.1. NCBI lineage: Eukaryota > Metazoa > Chordata > Lepidosauria > Squamata > Rhineuridae > Rhineura > Rhineura floridana. The sequence goes on from NC_084493.1 coordinate 39,284,837, forward strand.
AGTAATAGAACTAGGGTGGCCTTTTATCTTAACTGGGTCAGAAATTTGAGTTGTTGATTACTGATGACACTCAGCTCTGTAACTCCCGAATCAGGAGAGGCTGGAGGGGCCCTGGACTGGAACCTGGGCGCAGTAGTGGGATGGATGAAGGTAAATAAACAGTGCTGCTGAGGGCAGCTTATAGAGTAAAAATACAAAATACAGCAATCAAAATTATACAGTTTTGTTGGAACTAACATTTGCCTTCACTTCAGCACTGAAGGCATTGTGGGAAGCTGAGATATGGGTGAAGATCGATCAGAATTTTGGAATTGCTTTTGGACTTCCAAACCATCTGCCTCAGTCTCTGCAAATATTAAGGAAAATTCCTTTAAAATGCTGCACCGGTAGTATTACACCAGTACGAATGACACGGATTACACAAACCTCCAATGCTCTGTGTTGGAGAAAATTCAGGGAGGGAGGTGCCTCCTTCCACTTGTGGTGGTGGTGGGCTTGCCCTGTTGTGAAGAGTTTCTGGGATTTGGTCTTAGGAGAAATGGGGGTTATTTAACATGCACACACAAGGACAGCCCTTTCCCTTTTTAAAAAAAAACATCATGCCTAGTATTCCAGACTTCTACTCTTGTGGGAGACTAGAAGTTAGATGACAGGAAGTATGAAACTACAGCTTGTCCCAGGACTCCCTTTGCTAACTGCCATGTTTCTCCTCTGAAATGAGCTCACCAAATGAAAGTGCACACCAGTCAGAAGGAAATGGCACAAAACGGATGTTTCCAAAACCTCACCCACCAAGTCCCACACCCTCCGCACAGAAACCAAGACAGCGTCACACAAATGAAAACATTGAGAATCCATTTCAGAGCTTTCACAAAAGTTGGATATTTTTGTGGTAGAAAAAAAGATTTTTTTTGTACATTATTCCAGAATACTGAAGTCATGTGGCAGCATGCCAAAAAATCCAAAAAAAACCAGCAACTATACCACTATAAATGTTATGTAAGTGTAGAATGGACCTAGGGAAAACTCAGTAAAACCATGTTACTCCTCAACTACTTAAATGGGTTAAAATGCCTGGGCAAATGAAAAGGTGAATGCCTGGCACTAGGATGACATTAAAGTCGGTGCCAGGAGAGCCTCCGTGGGCAGAACATCCTGCTGGCTGGGCTGCCACCACTTGGAAGGCACTGTCCCAGTAGCCACTGAGAGGACAGGGAGAGAGCCTGAGATGATGATCTTGGTGATGGGGCTGGGAATGGCACACCAGGGCAAGCTGGTCCAGCAGCTCTCCTTCATCTCATGCCAGTCTCGAACCAGAGATGGAAGTTTGTGATTCATAGGAACATGCGAGGCTTCTGTTAGAGCCCGGCAGCAGCAGCAGGCCAACAGTGGCCAGCCAGATGCCCATTATCAGAAGCCCAGAAAAAGGACGTGAGCGCAGGAGCTGAGTATGGTCCAGCTCAGCATTGTGTTGACACTGACTGGCGGCAGCAGCAGATCTGTAGGGATTCGGTGCATGGTTTGGAATGAAGATGTGGTTCCCTGCAAGAGGAAGGTCTGGTCAACACTGGCAGCAGGATGGATTTGTGTAACTTCAGACAGCAGGTAGGGAAATCACATTTCAATGCGGCCCTACATGTACACACACAAAATCTCCCTGCAGAGCACAGACTGGGTTAGAGCTTAATACCCTGGTATGCTAGATTTTTTTTCTTGCAGAGAGTTTTTTTTTAACCATGGGGAGCATTAAGAACAATAGGAAAAGCCTTCTGGATCAGGCCCAGAGCTTGGAAAAGTGACTTTTTTGAACTACAACTCCCATCAGCCCAATCCAGTGGCCATGCCGGCTGGGGCTGATGGGAGTTGTAGTTCAAAAAAGTCACTTTTCCAAGCTCTGATGAGGCCCAAGGGGGCCATCTAGTCCAGCCTCCTCTTCTCACAGTGGCCAGCCAGAGGCCCCAACGGGAAGCCTACAAGCACCTGAGCGCAACAGCAACTCTCTTCCCCACTTGTGATTCCTCCCAGCAACTGGTATTCAGAGGCATCCTGGTTCCGGCATAGACTCTCTCTTTCCCTGCCTCTCAACAGTTAAACCGCATTCGTTGACTTCTTCAAAATAGTTTTGTTTGGTCCTGGCTTTTTTCTTTTTTTTGGAATACACTAAGAGGAAGCCGAGGGGGGGGGAAGCCCTCCAGATGCACGGGAGATGGAACAGCCAGTTGTTCTTTTACCCCCTCCTTGCTCAGAAGCTATTAAAGAGCAGCACAAAGTTAGCTAGAGCTAGAGGGAGCCCCAGCTGACAAAGCGTCAAGGCGAGTTCGGCAGCAGGGCGAGGAGGCCAGGGCCCCCCACTCTGCCCGTCTGTTCTCTGACCTCAACTAAACTGCAGTCTCCAACCCATTGACGTAATAAACCTTAAACAAAACTATGCAGGTAAGAAGCCAGCAGGGGTGTGGGGGCTTTCCAGTGTTTTGCACCGCCTGCAGCATGTACGACTATCTGCCTGTTGGACAGAAGTCGTGGGTGTGCTCTCGGTGCAATGAGCTCCTGGCTCTCCGGGAACTACTTCATTTCCTTGAGGCCAAGGTGGCGGACCTGGAAAAGCTGAGAGAGGCAGAGAGGTGTGTGGAGGAGGCCTTCAGGGACGTTATAGCTGTGTCCCACTCCAGCGATGATAGCTCTCCTGCTATCATGGAGAACGATGGTCTCGGGGAAGGAGAGCATCCAGCTGAGGAAGAGGGAAACGATCCCTTAGAAGGGACCCATTCCTTGGGGGATGAGCAGCTATCCTCTCGTGCCGAGGATATATCTCCAGGGGGTGGAGGGATCCTTGTAGTGGGTGATTCGATCATTAGGAACATAGACAGTGGGGTGTGTGATGGGCGTGTAGACCGCAAGGTGTTCTGCCTGCCTGGTGCGAAGGTTGAGGATATTGCCTGTCATTTAGATAGTTTGGTAGACAGTGCTGGGAAGGAGTCAGCGGTCGTGGTGCACGTCGGCACCAACAACATGGGGAAATGCAGCCGTGAGGTCCTGGAAGCAAAATTTAGGTTGCTAGGTAGGATGCTGAAAGCCAGGACCTCCAAGGTGGCTTTCTCTGAAATGCTACCGGTTCCACGCGCAGGATCAGCCAGACAGGCCCAGCTTTGCAGTCTCAATGCGTGGATGAGACGATGGTGTCTGGTGGAAGGGTTTGGATTTGTTAGGCACTGGGGAACATTTTGGGACAAGCCGGGCCTGTACAAAAGGGACAGGCTCCACTTGAACCAGAATGGAACCAGACTGCTGGCACTTAAAATTAAAAAGGTGGCAGAGCAGCTTTTAAACTGACTGAGGGGGGAAACCCGACAGGAGCTGAGAAAGGTCCGGTTCGGAATAAACCTCCCCCCTGGGATAAAAACCAAAGAAATGATGAAATTTTAAAAGGGGTAGGCCTAGAAGTAGGCATTGTGAGAGCAGGGGCACAGGATATAAATTCAGAAGAGCAAAATTACCACAGGCCAAACCACAAGTGCCAAAGACCCTTGAAGAGAGACACTGCTTACAAGTGCCTGTACGCTAATGCTAGGAGCCTGCGAACCAAGATGGGAGAACTGGAGTGCTTGGTCTTAGAGGAGAGCATTGATATAGTGAGCATAACGGAGACCTGGTGGAATGGAGAAAACCAGTGGGATACGGTTATCCCTGGATATAAACTATATCGGAAGGACAGGGAAGGACGTATTGGTGGCGGAGTCGCTCTATACGTGAAAGAAGGCATTGAATCCAGCAAGCTCGAAACCCCAAAAGAGGCAGACTCCTCCACAGAGTCGTTGTGGGTGGTGATACCATGCCCCAGGAGGGACTTAATACTGGGAACGATCTATTGTCCCCCTGATCAAAATGCTCAGGGAGACCTTGGGATGAGATATGAAATTGAGGAAGCATCCAAACTAGGAAATGTGGTAGTAATGGGTGACTTCAACTACCCGGACATAGACTGGCTGCATATGTGTTCCAGTCATGACAAAGAAGCAAAGTTTCTAGATATTCTAAATGACTATTCCCTAGACCAGTTGGTCATGGAACCGACCAGAGGGACGGCAACCCTGGACTTAATCGTCAGTGGGGACCGGGACCTGGTGCGAGATGTAAGTGTTGTTGAACCGATTGGGAGCAGTGACCACAGTGCTATTAAATTAAACATACATGTAAATGGCCAATTGCCAAGAAAATCCAACACGGTCACATTTGACTTCAAAAGAGGAAACTTCACAAAAATGAGGGGATTGGTAAAAAGAAAGTTGAAAAACAAAGTCCAGAGGGTCACATCACTCGAAAATGCTTGGAAGTTGTTTAAAAACACTATATTAGAAGCTCAACTGGAGTGCATACCGCAGATCAGAAAAGGTACCGCCAGGGCCAAGAAGATGCCAGCATGGTTAACGAGCAAAGTCAAGGAAGCTCTTAGAGGCAAAAAGTCTTCCTTCAGAAAATGGAACTCTTGTCCGAATGAAGAAAATAAAAAAGAACACAAACTCTGGCAAAAGAAATGCAAGAAGACAATAAGGGATGCTAAAAAAGAATTTGAGGAGCACATTGCTAAGATCATAAAAACCAACAACAAAAAATTCTATAAATACATTCAAAGCAGGAGACCATCTAGGGAGGCGATTGGACCCTTGGATGATAAGGGAGTCAAAGGTGTACTAAAGAACGATAAGGAGATTGCAGAGAAGCTAAATGAATTCTTTGCATCTGTCTTCACAGTGGAAGATATAGGGCAGATCCCTGAACCTGAACTAACATTTGCAGGAAGGGATTCTGAGGAACTGAGACAAATAGTGGTAACGAGAGAGGAAGTTCTAAGCTTAATGGACAATATAAAAACTGACAAATCACCGGGCCCGGATGGCATCCACCTGAGAGTTCTCAAAGAACTCAAAGGTGAAATTGCTGATCTGCTAACTAAAATATGTAACTTGTCCCTCGGGTCCTCCTCCGTGCCTGAGGACTGGAAAGTGGCAAATGTAACACCAATCTTCAAAAAGGGATCCAGAGGGGATCCCGGAAATTACAGGCCAGTTAGCTTAACTTCTGTCCCTGGAAAACTGGTAGAAAGTATGATTAAAGCTAGATTAACTAAGCACATAGAAGAACAAGCCTTGCTGAAGCAGAGCCAGCATGGCTTCTGCAAGGGAAAGTCCTGTCTCAGTAACCTATTAGAATTCTTTGAGAGTGTCAACAAGCATATAGATAGAGGTGATCCAGTGGACATAGTGTACTTAGACTTTCAAAAAGCGTTTGACAAGGTACCTCACCAAAGACTTCTGAGGAAGCTTAGCAGTCATGGAATAAGAGGAGAGGTCCTCTTGTGGATAAGGAATTGGTTAAGAAGCAGAAAGCAGAGAGTAGGAATAAACGGACAGTTCTCCCAATGGAGGGCTGTAGAAAGTGGAGTCCCTCAAGGATGGGTATTGGGACCTGTACTTTTCAACTTGTTCATTAATGACCTAGAATTAGGAGTGAGCAGTGAAGTGGCCAAGTTTGCTGACGACACTAAATTGTTCAGGGTTGTTAAAACAAAAAGGGATTGCGAAGAGCTCCAAAAAGACCTCTCCAAACTGAGTGAATGGGCGGAAAAATGGCAAATGCAATTCAATATAAACAAGTGTAAAATTATGCATATTGGAGCAAAAAATCTGAATTTCACATATACGATCATGGGGTCTGAACTGGCGGTGACCGACCAGGAGAGAGACCTCGGGGTTGTGGTGGACAGCACAATGAAAATGTCGACCCAGTGTGCGGCAGCTGTGAAAAAGGCAAATTCCATGCTAGCGATAATTAGGAAAGGTATTGAAAATAAAACAGGCGATATCATAATGCCGTTGTATAAATCTATGGTGCGGCCGCATTTGGAATACTGTGTACAGTTCTGGTCGCCTCATCTCAAAAAGGATATTCTAGAGTTGGAAAAGGTTCAGAAGAGGGCAACCAGAATGATCAAGGGGATGGAGCGACTCCCTTACGAGGAAAGGTTGCAGCATTTGGGGCTTTTTAGTTTAGAGAAAAGGCGGGTCAGAGGAGACATGATAGAAGTGTATAAAATGATGCATGGCATTGAGAAAGTGGATAGAGAAAAGTTCTTCTCCCTCTCTCATAATACTAGAACTCGTGGACATTCAAAGAAGCTGAATGTTGGAAGATTCAGGACAGACAAAAGGAAGTACTTCTTTACTCAGCGCATAGTTAAACTATGGAATTTGCTCCCACAAGATGCAGTAATGGCCACCAGCTTGGATGGCTTTAAAAGAAGATTAGACAAATTCATGGAGGACAGGGCTATCAATGGCTACTAGCCGTGATGGCTGTGCTGTGCCACCCTAGTCAGAGGCAGCATGCTTCTGAAAACCAGTTGCCGGAAGCCTCAGGAGGGGAGAGTGTTTTTGCACTCGGGTCCTGCTTGCGGGCTTCCCCCAGGCACCTGGTTGGCCACTGTGAGAACAGGATGCTGGACTAGATGGGCCACTGGCCTGATCCAGCAGGCTCTTCTTATGTTCTTATGTTCTTCCTGACTAGCAGCCACTGACAGTGTTTTCCTCCTCCATGAATGTGTCTAATCCTCTTTTAAAGCCTTCCCAGTTAGTGGCTGTCACTGCCTCTTCTGGGAGCCAATTCCAGAGTTTAACTATGTGCTGCGTGAAGAAGGACTTCCTTTTGTCTGTCCTGAATCTTCCACCACTCAGCTTCTTTGGATGTCCACAAGCTATAGTGTTATGTGAGAGAGGAAGAAAACTTATCTCTATACACTTTCTCCATGCCATGCAGAGTTTTATATACCTCTATCATGTCTCCTTTTACTCACCTTTTCTCTAAACTAAAAAACTGTACAGTATCCTTTTTGAGGTGAGGTGACCAGAACATACACAGTATTCCAAGTGTGGTCGCACCATAGATTTCTATAATGGTATTGTGATATTGGCCGTTTTATTTTCAATTCCTTTCCAAACGACCCCTGGGCCCTGGCATTGAATCCACCATTTTCACAGCTGCCGCACACTGGGTTGACATCTTCATCGAGCTATCAACGATGACCCGAAGATCTCATTCCTGGTCAGTCACTGCCGGTTCAGATCCCATGAGCGTACATGTGAACTTAAGCTTTTTTCCCCTCAGCGTGCAGCACTTTACCTTTGTTTACATTGAATTGCATTTGCCATTTTACTTCCCATTCACTCAGTTTGGAGAGGTCCCTTTGGAGCTCTTCACTGGCTCTTTTTGTTTTAACCACCCTGAATGATTTGGTATCATCAGCAAACTTGGGCACCTCATAAGAACTTAAGACCATAAAGACTATTGAAGTCAAACTAGGAAACGGAGTCGGCCACCTGCAGCCTGATGTCAGTGTAAATGCACTGCCTTCAAGTCGATTCCGACTTATGGCGACCCTACGAATAGGGTTTTCATGAGGCTGAGAGGCAGTGACTGGCCCAAGGCCACCCAGCGAGTTTCATGGCTGTGTGGGGATTCGAACCCTGGTCTCCCATGTCGTAGTCCAACACCTTAACCACCTGATCTATTTAACTGCCTTGTTTCCATCTTGCTCTGTTGCTTGTGTAGACTGAGGCTGCTAAATGTGGGTGTAAGCCCAATTTGGGGTGCTCAGAAGTTCCTTAGTAACTGTAATGTGTGTCCCAGGCCAAACTGTGGTACGTGTGCTACTTGTAAATAGAATTCATTGCATTGCTGTTGTCCTGTCAGATAAAACTTGTCGTTGCCATCTCGTAAATTGACGGCAACTTGAAATATTTGTTGGGGATGTGGTAGGGCTCAGCCATTTTGCCTGAGGAGGAGGCAAAACTTTGTACTATGCGTGTACCAGATTACAGGGGTGTCTGTCTCAAATAAATGAGTATACGGCAGCCTTGGGAATCTTAATTTCTCTTAAACAACCAAACAACCCAGAGATTTGCAAATGGATATATTAGCCACAGTATAGAAAGAAAATGCGGGGTGTCCCCTCATATTTAGGTGATCCAGGCTGAGAGAGAAAATAAGTTTTAGTCTTATTGCAGTGCTGGAAAAAGCTGCATATGTAAGAATTTTAGTGGGTCTATTCTGAGTAGGACACTAGCATTGGATACCACCCACTGAATCCATTCCCAAATGTCTGGCAATACAAACAAGTTTTTGGCCAGCAATGTAAACATGCCAAAATTGGTGTCAGGTGAGCCTCCCTGAGGAGAAAGTTCCATAAATGGGGGGGGGGTCATTACTGAAAAGCACCCCCACACACATGCAGAAGGTCCCAGATTCACTCCCTGTCAGCATCTCCAGTTAAAAGGACCACTAGTGTTCCCCATCATCCGCTGTGATCTTTTTGACTGGAGATGCTGCCAGGGAGCGAATTCTTGTTCACCTGATTAGATTATTTTATTGTGCTTTAACTTAACTTAAGTTAACTTTAACTTAAGAGGCAGCTAGACAGCCATCTGTCGGGAATTCTTTGATTTGGATTTCTGCACTGAGCAGGGAGTTGGGCTTGATGGCCTTATAGGCCCCTTCCAACTCTACTATTAAATGATTCTATGATTCTAACTTAGGTTTTTGCGGTTTGTAGTTTCTAGCTGTGGTATCTGTTTTATATTGTACATTGTCATTGCAGTTGTCACTGAGACTTTTGCATAGGAGGTGATTCACAAATCTAACTAATCTACGTCTAAAGCAACTGCCCTTCTTACACTGGTATGTGGCCACCTGCCCTCTGAGGGTCGTGCATTTTTCACACTTGAAGAAAGAGAAGGAAATGAACTTTTACTTTTGTATTCTAATCAAGCATCTTCAGTTGTGTAATAGGATCATCATAATAACAATAATATCTGTGTAGAAATCTTTTACTTTCTTAGGGGGTGGTTGGGCCCTTGGGTTGGTTTTATAAGTGTTGGGATGCCCTTTGCTTCCACCGAACACCTAATTCACCAGAATCCTGCGCCCACGGAAAATGTCTAGGATACATGAGGAGTGGGTTCCTGGGAGGGGAGGCTGTTCTCCCATTTTCTCCCATCCGCCCTCTTCCCGTTGTCAGAAGTAGGGGCTGGGCCTTGAGTGTTCAAGGCAATGGACCCTGGGGTCACTGGCTGAGCACCAGAAGGACTGTTGCCATGTGTTCTCTGTGGGGCTTCACTTGGGGAAAGATTTGAAAGCTCTCTGGAGTGGAACCTGGAGGCCGGTGTGCAACTCCCATTCTGGCTTGCCTGCGCTGGATTCCTATTTGCTTCTGGACCAGCTCAAAGTCCACATTATTATTATATGTAAAGAAGCAGGAAAGAAGGGGTAGCAGGTTGCCCTCTGGAAGAGCCGGATGAAAGCCCTGCAGCCGGATCGGACTGAAGACCTGCCCAGTCCAGGATCCTGCTGTCACTGAGATCCACAAGCACAACAGCTCCCTGCTTGCCCTTCCCCACAACCGGCATGCAGAGAGGCCTGGTCCTCCAGCAGTGGCATAAGGCACTTTCCTATATAGTTGCATGCACATAGCTTTCTCCCCAATACGTTTCTGTTTTCTGCGTCTCTTTGGGGCTTGGCTCCTCCCTTCCTTTGGTTTCTCTCATCTTGCAGCCCCAAGCACTTTGGCTCTGGGTAGGCTCTGGGGCACCTTGCTCCCATGTTCCCTCTTCCTGTGTAATTTGATCTGTAGGGACCGGGGCTTCTCCAGTGATGGCACCCACCTTGTGCCATTCCTGTCTCATAGACAACCACTCACCCCCTCCCCTCACCCTGTTTCACCATCAAGTTAAGGTTAATTTATATTGGAAAGCATTTCCAGATGGGAAATTGTTTTGTAGCTGTGTTTTAAAAATTTTTGTCAGGTGGTGTTCGTAGCTGGGTGTTATGTTGAAGGAACGACTGTTTTTGTTTTACTGCTGTGTGTTAATTATTGCATTTTGCTTTGCTGTCTTTACCGACAGGATTGTATACAGCTCCACTGCAGGGCTCTAAATCCGAGCCATTTCAGAGATGGGAGGGGGAGAGATCTGGTCTCTGGGGATCAGTTGATGTTCAGATTGTGGGCTTCTTGGAGGCCTCTGGCTGGCCATGTTGGGATCTGGATGCTAGGTTAGATGGTGCCATCTTTGTCTAATCCAGCAGGGCTCTCTTTACACAGAGAATACATTATGGGAAAACTAAAACATTTGCTGGAGTGTTTGGAATGACCCTGGGCCTGATCCTCTGAGAAGGTATTCTGCAAAACCCCATGAAAACTCCCAGAGAATTGTACTTTGCACATACAATATAGATTGGATAAAAAAAATGGCCCCATCCAGTCTTCTTGTTTTTGATTCCTGTGGATTTGCAAATCATGCACACACAACTAAGATCCATTTCACTTGCTTGAAGTGCTTGCTTGGATATATAACTGGGGAAGGGATCTACATGGCAAAGTCTCCATGGTACTAGCTGGATTAGTTCTGTTGAGGATCCTCTTCTCATGTCACAGCAGAAGCTTGATAAAATGTAAGCAGGCAGCTGTGTAAAATAAGCAAACCAAGGCAATTGCCCCAGAGAAAAAAGAACAAGGGATGAAGGCAGATGAATACCCCCCCCAAAAAAAAATAATCCATAGAAGCAGTATGCAGTCTATTGAAACAATGGTAGCACATTGGGCTCTTTATAATATATTATGTGTCCCTGCATAATATTTCACTGAATGCAATGAATTTATTGATTTCTGCTTCTTCCCTTGCACGTTATCTGTGAGCAGCTTTTTGGCATCACAGATGCATGTCAAAGGTCATAACTTTCTTTCAGTGTAGAAACACACACACTCTTTCAGATGATGACTCACTGACTTCTACATTGGTGTCCCATACCTTTAAAAAGCCATCTCCTATAAAATTCCCAAACTCTTTATTGCTAAAACTATAGATTTGTATGCCAATGGCTGTAGAATACGGTGCAGCAGAATTAGTGGTGATCTGCATGTTGACTGACTGCATGATTGTTCAGAAAACTCTGACACAGCTTAATGGTTGCTAGCTCAAATAGGGTATCACTTTTAATGGTAATTTTTTCTTTGCCAAATAGCGTTTCTGCTTTTGTGTAAAGGTTAGCTGTGGACGCAGCAAATGTCAGAAAGACTGGAGTCATAGATGTAATTATGGCATCCATTCTGTAAACTTCATCATGACATAGGAGGGGAGCCCCAATAGTCTCCCTCTCCCCACCTCTCCTCACTTAAGGTGTATAATCCATTTTATATTATGTGTTTTAAGAGCCATATTGTGATACAGGCAAATCTACTCCCCAAGGTAGCGTGTGGATAATTTGTAGAACTGGTTTAAATCTTGTATTTCAAATGTAAGTTTGAAAATATTTTATAGTTATTGTTTCCTGTTGGATCTTAGTTTATGATTGGAAAACAAGCTTTGAAGAACTAAGGGATAAAAAACAATGTGACTATTCTCTGGCAAGCTGTTTTGATTTTGCTATATGTACTACAAAGAACAAAGTCTGAACTGACTTGATCTCACTACATGATTGAGGACATTGGAGAGTGTTTAGCAAAGAAAAGTAAGGATTGTGGCAGTTTCTCAAAATGGTGTCATTCAAAATAAAGTTCTAGCTTATTCCTGAATCTAGATTGTTGTTTGTTCCACCCAAAGCACAGTCAGACTGGACTAGATAGGCCAGTGGTTTGACCTGGCAGGTGTATGGTAACTTCCAGTGTTCCATTTAAAACTGAATTTCTCTGTTGGGTAAAGCAGGAGCAGAATGAAGGTGTCAACACACTGAAGCCAAACACTGGCCGGGCTGCACTTAGAAGAGTCATGTGTTGCATTCTGTTAAATTATTAGCAGGGAAATTTCTGGTTGCACCTAGGATGGAGTTGGGTCTCTGCCTGTGTGAACGGGCTGCGTGGCCTTCTGTGTCTGTAGTGCTTTTTATGTGGACTCTGGTGTTTTAGCAAGATTATCCATATCTTGAAACTTTTTTGCTTTGTCTCAGTGATGCCCAACAGTCCTGTGCCGAAGAGGCTTCTCTTTGCTCCTTTCTCAGCAGTTCCACCTTGGCCATTGAATTACTCATCTACCTTTTAAACAATTATTTCAAAAATGCAATTACTTTTGGATACTCTCAAGGTTTCAGTGCTTGCACTCTTAGATCAACAAAAGCTTCCACTCCTTGCTAGATAAAAAGAAAGACAAATGTAGCATTCCTTATAGCCGGTGCACACCAAGTGCTAAATCCTCCACTGCCCAAAAATCTATTATTGTTATTAAATGTATTACCCGCCCTTCCCTAGCAGGTCCCAGGGCCAGTGACAACAATTTAAAATTCTCTACTAAAAGCAGTTAAATCAAATGTCAGCCACAGGAATAGAGCGCATCCTGAAAACACTCCTCCGAGGTGTCAAAGGGTAGGGTGAAGAGGTATGTCTCAGTATACTGTGGAAACTTTGGGGAGGGGATTCCACAGCCTAGGAGGTGCCACAGAGATGCCTTCTTCCCCCAAACCTCTGAAGGTGGCAGAACTATGAAGACTGCTCCCTCTGCTGTCTGTAAGGAAGGAGGGGGTGTTTTGGTTATCTGGGGCCTAAGTCGTCTAGGGCTTTAAACACTAACATGAGCACTTTCAGTGGCAGCTCATGCAACTCTTTTAAAAGAGGGGCTCTGTGAGTTCTAAATGGAACTTCAGCCAGTAATCTGGCCATTATATTTTTGACCTGTTGAAGTTTCCGAGTCATCTTCAAGGGCAGCCCCATGTAGAGCGCATTGCAGTAATCCAGTCTGGAAGTTACCGGAGCATGGAGCACTGTGGCCAAGTCTTCTCTGCCCAAAAGGGGCCTAAGCTAGCCAACTAGCTACAGCTGAACATGCGGACCCCTGGCCACCTGGCCCTTAACTGACAGCATTGGACCCAGAAGTAGCCCGAAGCCATCCATCCAGAACAGGCAGCCTTCCCACCTCATAGACTGGAGAACTTTGAACATATAAGATATAACTCCTTTGTCTTTTCAGGACTCCGTTTCAATTTTTTGGCACACATCCAGCCCTGTCTAGCACCTCAGTTGCCTCTGCTGATTCAGACAGAAAGACGTAGAACTGGGTGTCACCCATATATTGGTGATTAAGTATGTCCGTAGGCTGCAGCTCTTGCAACTAAAAGGCGACCTTATGGATAGAACGTAGTTACTTAGTGGGCTGATCTACCATTAAGCCGTTACCCTGTCCATGGCTGTTTCCTTGCCGCTTAGCTTGCGGGGTTCACCTTTGCCAAACAAAACCAGCCTGGGTTTGCAGCGCGAGTCTTGCCCTTGTGGCCGCCGCCGCTGCCCCCTCCCCCCCAAGTCACAAGGCAACCTCCCCAGAATAGCAGAAGACATCCCTGTTGGCAGGAGGGGGCTATTGCCAGGATTCCTGGCTGACCTCTTGGACCCTGAAGCCAGCTGTTTGGAGGAGCCAAGCAGGCCTTTGTCCTGCTCTGGCCAGTGGTCAGTGAGCTCTGCAGAGGCTTTTCAGTGCCTTGTCCCAGCCACAGAGGAGCAGCTGGCCATTGATTCCCTCCAGATTCACAGTCTTCCGTCAAGGGCTTGTCAAAGGAGAAAGCGGCACTGTGGAGGGCTATTCATTCTGCCTACATGGGAGGGGGGGAGAGGCATTATATGACAGAGTGGATTGCTTTTGGGTCAGCAGAGCTCCTGCATGCCTCTGCCTTAATATGGTCCTCCATCAAAGGATGATTTAAGGCCACTTCTCTCTCTCTCTCTTTTCCCAGCACTCTGTGCTGCCCACAAAGAGGACAGAGAGCTTCAATTTGGGCAGAACAATAACTCCTCTCCAAGGGGCAGCCTGCATTCCACCAGCTGGACTCCATGTCTGTGCCAGAGATGATTCTGCTTTGGGGGTTAGCTTGAAATTTTGTTTTTGCATCATATGCCTGGAGGCTTTGTGAACCAACTAACATTCCACAGTAGCGACCATTGGCTTTTAAATCATTCAAAATTTGGATTTCAGACAGAAAAGTTTGACATGATATTGACACACCATATAAATATTTCTGGGAAAGCCTCTTTGGAACGGAGGAAGCTGCTGGTGGCTGCCTTATGCTTAATAAGCCAAGAGGTTCCTGCAGACTGCCCCTTTCCTGCTGTTTTGCTCTTCTGATCGTACAAACAGCAAAACAACCCAGGGTTCAGCACTTAACCATGGCTTACTGTTACGTGCGAACCTGGAAACTATTGTTAACGGCTTCCGAACAAGCTAGGATTTGGAAGCCAAGTTTAAACCATGGTGTCATATCACTGTTTGCTTATAAGCCATGACTACAGTTTCCAGGCTGTCACATAACAGGAAACCATAGTTAAGTTCTGAATCCTAGCTTGTTTTGCTGTTTGCACAAATAGAGGAGCAAAGTGGCAAGAAAGGGCCTGCAGAGGCACGTTCCTCGGGCGTATCTTGGTTCCATATTGCATGTGAGAAATGGCCACTGAGTCTACCTGGCACAAGATTGATTGATTGATTTGATTTATTACTTGCTTGTTATCCAAAGGTTTCCAAGCAAATTACAATATAAAATATTAACACACACACACACACTGAACCAGTGTAGTGGTTAAGGTGCTGGACTACGACCTGGGAGACCAGGGTTCAAATCCCGACACAGCCATGAAGCTCACTGGGTGACCTTGGGCCAGTCACTGCCTCTCAGCCTCAGAGGGAGGCAATGGGAAAGCACCTCTGAACACCGCTTACCAAGAATACCGCTTACCCTAGGGTCGCCATAAGTCGGGATCGACTTGAAGGCAGTCCATTTCCGTTTTCAGAAACAACAAAATATTGCCTGGTCCAAGTGGCAGGAATTCTTCAGGAGTCAGGAGAAGAGAAGCTGTCCTTACGATGTAGCGTCTGATCCGTCTAGCTGGAGATGCTACCAGAGATTGAACCTGGAACCTTGTGTGTGCAATGCCTGTGAGCTACCACTGAGCTATGGCCTGTCTCCTACTGGATCCGACCTCTTCAAGGCAACCATATACACCAGTCTTCCAGCTTGGTACTCTCTTGGACTACAACTCCCATCAGCCCTAGCATCATGCAGCCATCGTGGCTGGAGCTTATGAGAGTTGTCGTCTAAAACATCTGGAGGGCACCAGGTTGGCAAATGCTGGTATACAGTGACATTCCTGGGTTTAGCACTGCACGCTTTAAAAAATCCTAGATCTACATGTGGAAAGTGTATTCCATAAAGATGCCTTCAGTTGAGTGCCCGGAGCAGCACTGACACAAGCAGAAGGCATTTAGTTTAGTGGCATTAGTGTCTGGACCAGCATCTGCAGATCTCTGTGTTCCTATTTGTTAGTTTATTTAGCTTTCCCAATGCCATAGAGAAGTTAAAAAGTGAAGGAGCAGAGGGCCTTTTGTGCTTGTTGCAAGAATCCCAAAACAAGTTCCTAGTTCTCAAGTTTATGGAGTGAAGCTTTATTGGAGTCAGTGTGGTGTAGTGGTTAAGGTGTTGGACTGCGACCTGGGAGACCAGGGTTTGAATCCCCACATAGCCATGAAGCTCACTGGATGACCTTGGGCCAGTCACTGCCTCTCAGCCTCATGAAAACCCTATTCATAGGGTTGCCATAAGTTGGAATCGACTTGAAGGCAGTACATTTACATTTTTTACAGTATTCTCTTAAATGTATCAGTGAACATCTCTTACGACTTGAATACCAGTCTCACGGTTTTAAGATGCCTAACGTTTTTCACCATTTAATTTGACACTGTATTATCAGCAGCTGAAATGGATTTTAAATGCTGCAGTAAGGAAGTTTAATTTTTAAAAAATCCTCCTTTTTCTTTCTCCCTCCACACAATCGTTCTCTCTGCTTTTTTCACTGCTAACAAGTGTCCTGGTGGGTAGCTGTTTGTACCTTTCCGTCATGTTTTCAGACTGACCAGCTCTTTACCCAGTGGAAACCTCAACGTATTAAAGAGTGTGTCAGACTCTTGGCTGTCTGCCAGTGGACATTATGGGCTGCGGCAAACGCTTACATCAATCTTTATCCCTCTCGCGTAAACTGCGGGCTGTTTTGATTTGGCTTACTGAATGTTCTACAAAGGGCTTCTGGGCTGGTTCTTCTAGCCTTCAAAGCAAAAGGCTGTAACTAAGACGAAACCACACGTGTGGGCATGATTTTGGAGCTCTATGTATGACTTTCCTGTTTGCTCCTTCTCCCTGCAGTAGGAACAAAGAGTTTGGTACGGGCAGAAGGGAGTTGTTTGTGCTCTGGCTCTACCCGGAGTGCCCGGAGCAAAAGGCTATTTGGTTGTGCCCGTTCTTTGGGATTTGGGGGTTAAGTTTTTCAGTTTCTTCTGCAAGGCTTCTCTTTATCTAAATCAGCCTTCCCCAACTAGATGCCCTCTAGATGTCCACTGCTCTTCAACCTTGGGTCCCCAGATGTTGTTGGACGGCAACTTCCATCAACGGCCAGCCAGCTTAGCCAATGGCCAAGGATGATGTAGTCCACCATTGGGGGACCCAAGGTTAAAGAGCCGTGCTCTAGATCAGCCTTTCCCAACCAGTGTGCCTCCAGGTGTTGTTGGACCACAATTCCCATCTTTCCTGACCATTGGCAATGCTGGCTGAGGCTGATGGGAGTTGTAGTCCAACAACATCTGGAGGCACACTGGTTGGGAAAGGCAGCTCTAGGTGTTTTAGAACACGACTCACGATGTACGCAGTGGTTTTTCCCTCCCTGTCCTTGTGTATCATTTGGGCTGCAGTTCTGGTCTTCCAGGGAGATGAGGCAGGTGTTACTTGTGCGGTTGTCTTTCAGGTGGAGAGGAAGAATTTTGAGTGCCTGAACATCTGGATTGGAGAGTAATGAGGAGGGCAGTAAAGTGCACTCCTGAGCTGTGTAGGTTTTTCCATACTGCAGAACGACTGATAGGAGTGGAAACTAAGCAGGGGATTGATGATGGGAAAGGTGGTGCATCTCTCTTTCTTCAAAGCAGCGCTTTGAGATTTAGTCCTGCTAGGGCATTTTTAAAGGAATTGTTACTGGGCATCCATTTTTTCATTCAGGTGGCTTGCTGTAGCAAAACTCTTACCAAAATAAGAAGAAAGATACAGCGAGCCAGACATTACAGTCAGAGGTGTACTGGCAAATCTGGAACTGCAGGGTCCCTTCATGACTGATGCCGTGCCCCCTCACAGCCTCTCTCTCTCACATGCACACAAGCACTACTTGAGCAACCCCCCTCCAGTAACTTTGCATACGTGCACCAGGGGTGGGATCTGCAGCTGCAGTGGATTCACTGCCTATCCACCACGGAGAAGGAGGCAGGAGAGGAGGGCTCCCTGGGCCAAACAGTAGGGCAGAGGCCTTGGCAACAGCTTCCTCAAGCAGGGCCAGACCACGGAGGAGGAAGAGGAAGAGGAGGTGCCCCACTGTGGGGCACGAGGCAGACTGAGGTGGGCAAACAATCTGCTTAATTCTGTCCCCCCCCCCCCGGTCAGAATTAAGCGGGTTTTTCATCTAGCCCAGGCTGCATCCTGCCTATTGCCCTGCAGCATGGCGCCTCCTCTTTCTGCTCCTTTTCCTTCTCCACAGTCTGGTGCTGCTTGGGAAGGCTGTTGCCAAGGCCTCCGACTTATTGTTTGGCCCAGGAGGCCCTCCTCTCCTGCCTTCTCCATGGTGGTGGTGGATCAGATGGGGCCAGGAGGAGGCTGCCTGCAAACAAAGTCACAGGATGGCTTCCCAACATGTCCCAGCAGAACTACACACCTGAGTACGGTGTACACACAGAGAGATATTTTGTTAAGTCTTTCAGAAAGACTGGTGGTTTGTGAGAAACGTAAGAATTACTCTGTAATATGCCCCTATGATCTACTGTTTCTGTTCAATTTCAGTAAGATTTCATATCTCCAGTCGGAATTTCAGTGGCTTCCAGTCTGAATTTGTGTTTTTGGGTCATTGATTAAATTTTATGTATCTATTTGTGTCCACTGGGTGTCCAAAAGCTGGGACTGGGTGACCATTTGGACATACAACGATTACTTTAAAAATGCCTTGAGCCCTGCTGTGAGCTGTGGCTGAGCTGCTGTCAAAGATTCAAGAGCACAATAGTAGCAATCAGTGTGTGCCTTCTTTTGCCTCTGGAAAAGAGTTCTTGGTGAGGCTCAGAAAGACTTGGAAGTGTGAAGGCCCAGATCAATGCAGGTGGAGATTCTTTATCCATTTTCTTGACTGACTGTGGAAGGCTGGGCAACTGTAGGGCCTCTGTGCTGCAGGACTTGAAAGGCACAGGTGGTTGCAGAAGATTTCATTTCATTTCATTTTTAATTTGTATGCCACCTTTCTACATCCCTGTACTCAAGGTGGTTTGCGACCATAGAAATGACAGAAATATATAGACGTAATCATACTATCATCCTATAATGCTACAAAATATAAAGGAATACAAAATAAGCTTAGAGAGCCAGTGTAGTGTAGTGGTTAAGCTGTTGGACTACAACCTGGGAGACCAGGGTTTGAATCCCCACATAGCCATGAAGCTGACTGGGTGACCTTGGGCCAGTCACTGCCTCTCAGCCTCATGAAAACCCTATTCATAGGGTCGCCATAAGTCAGAATTGACTTGAAGGCAGTGCATTTACATTTTACAATACACAATAATGCATACACAAGTGTAGCAGCAATGCAGATTACTATTAAATAATCCCCATATCAGTCCCTTCTGCTTCTCACACCCTCTCAGGCTCCTGGCTCCCACCCTGGACTCCATCCATCCATCCTGGCTCTCACCCAGGACCCAAACGCAGCTCACCCGCAGAGTCTCGCAACAAAGAAGGGACCTGGGAACTGCTCACATCATCATAAAAAAAGACAAAAAATGCTCACATCATCACAAAAACAACTTAAAGCTTGTTTTTATGAATAAACACTAAGGTAGATGGCAATTCATATAAAATATCAAAGTAACGTACAAAATATACAATAAAACATAAAATACCATAGAAGCAATACAATGTCCAGAGCCTTCTTGCTCTTGCCCAATGATGGTGCGGCGTGGAACCGGTGGTGGTGCCTACCGGATTGCAGTAATGCTAATGCTCCAGCTGATGCTGGAGCAGAGCTTGGAAAAGTTACTTTTTTGAACTACAACTCCCATCAGCCCAATCCAGCGGCCATGCTGGCTGAGGCTGATGGGAGTTGTAGTTCAAAAAAGTAACTTTTCCAAGCTGTGTGCTGGAGTTATGGTATCCAGTGTGAACTGGTTTAAAACATAGATTCATGTCATGTACTAGCAGGGGCCTGAGT
Source organism: Rhineura floridana (assembly GCF_030035675.1). NCBI lineage: Eukaryota > Metazoa > Chordata > Lepidosauria > Squamata > Rhineuridae > Rhineura > Rhineura floridana. The sequence continues at coordinate 39,304,131 of NC_084493.1, forward strand.
CTCTTCATAATACAGCTTCGTAGTAGCATTTAGTATAAACATAATTTGCAGGTATCTTCCAAGGAGGCCTGTGTTGCAGTCCCCTCCGCTTCATTTTGATCTTCTGATGTTGCTCTTTTAAACAAAATCCTAATTTCAGATGAAACGGGAATGGAGTAGAATGTGCAGGTCCCAGGAGGACAGTTGTTGCCCATTGGCTCTGCCCTGCTGCCACCAGAGGGCCTCCCCCTTTGCATTCTGGGGGAGGAGAGTGGACATTTGCTCCTTGGTTCACTGGCAGTCTGGAGTCAGAACACAAGCCTGTTGTGCTGCAGTGGCTTTTGGACAGCAATGGAACAAGAGCTTTGCAATGAAGCCCTGAGCCCTGGGTGTATTCCCTCAGGCCCCCGGTCATCTTTGACTCTCCAGATGCTGCTGTACTCCAACTCCCATCATTCCAGCGGCCAGCATGGCAAAAAAACAGGGATAATGGGAGGTGGAGTCCAGTGACATCTGGAGGGCTACAGATGTTCCCCATCCTGGTTGGGCTTCTGCAGGAGAACATAACAGTGGATTGTGCCCCTGAGGGGTCACATCTCTTTGCCACCCACCCTGCCACCTCTAATGGTGCCTGTCATCTGTTACTGAGTGAGGTAGCCACTTCCCTTTGCTGTGGGGCTGGGGGAGGGCTAACTTTTCTGGCCCTAAAGCTGCATTCCCCTTTGGACAACCCTTGCCGGCTGCATGCCACCCCACGCTCTGTCATGCACTTCCACATACAGAATGCTGCTTGCACACGCACATCCCGCCTCTTCCTCTGTGGATCCTTGCAGATCACCCCTTCCTATTCATTAAACGATCAATCTGATTGCTGGGGAGGAGGCATTTTGCGCCTCACCTCAGGCTGCTGGGCTGGGTGAGAGAATCAAACCATTCTGCTCATCTCAGCATCATCTCTATTAGATTCCCCCCCCCTTTTGTCATCCTGAAATGGATTGGTAAGTGATCCCCTTTGCAGGGGCACTTCTGCTGTTAGTGGGGATTATGGGGAGCTTTCTTTCAGCCTTCTGCAGCCTGGCGGCCTCCAGATATTGTCTGTCTGCAACCCCCATCCGTCCAGGCAGTGCAACCAGTGGTCAGGACTGATGGGAATTATAGTCCAGTAACAGCTGGAGGGCGCCAGGCTGTGCAGGTTTGCCTCGCTGGTTTGCTTCCTCTTCTGTGATGAATTGTTCTGGAAGCAGAGGAGGACTATTTCATCAGTGGACTGTCGTTTCCTGTGGGTTTATTTATTCAGTTTTTAACCTGTTTCCTACCCAAGTCTTGTCAAAGTACGTTTTATTTCTGTGATAACCATACATTGGATGAGCCATTAGCCAAGAAGGGATGCTTTAAAATGCAAAGATCAAACTGCTTTCACATCACAGGCTCACCTGGTTCAGAGATGTGGAAACAGCTTCAGGATGAAAGCACCCTGGCCTTTGCCCTTCTCTTTCTTGGTTAGTGACAACTAGGAGGCTGCAGAGGCCTAGCAGGAGTCCAGGCTAGTCACAAAACAAATTTATCAGTCTGGGAAACCTAGAAAACATTTCTGAGACTAGAGCAGAACTAGCTTGTTAGTTTCCAAAAGGAAGCTGGAATATTTGCTTTCCACTAAAATACTAATTTTGGACACATTTCACACATCTGAATCATAGTTGGGATACATTTCATATTCACCTGGGAGTTCCATGCTGTTCCAGACAAAAGTGTTTAATGATGGAACATTTAGGATAACGACAGAAGCATCTGCATTTCACTGCATCCATTGGATCAGGTCTCCAGGACACGCTGGTACATTCAGGACAACCAGTCTGGTGCCTTGTCTACATCAGGAACCCTAATCAAATGAATCCCAAGGAGGAACCTTTTCCTTATAAACCTGTTCGAGAGAGGCTCTTGACATCACTCTGTTAGCCCATGTGAGGGAGAGGCCTGTGTGGGCCTGGAGTGTCAGCAAGCAAGTGCTCCTTGGAACAGGGGACCCTCCCTGGTGCTGGTGGCAGGTAAGGTAGTTGGGCCACATTTTGTGAGACTTCCTGAATTCAGGAAAGGGTGGCAACTCCAGGATCACTGGAATTTTCATTTGAACTCTCCAGGCAGGAATTTATAGAGCACCTTTCTCCATATGTCTTGGACTACCATTCCCATTAGCCTGAGCGTTGGCTAAGATCAGCGATGCCAGCAAATAGGCACTTAGAAGGGATGTACAAGCTGATGTTTGAGCTCAGTCTTGCAGAACTTTTTCAGGCACCTGTACTTTGGACTGGGGTTTGATACACACTAGTTTGATGTGCTATGATTCTATGACCGTCTATATCTTATAAATACAGGAAGTGCTGATAAGGATTGCTTTTGGTTTCCAGTGCATTGCCTGGGCATGAGAGTTTGGGGACATTACAGTGTATCACCGTGCACAGTACAGAGCAGTGACTTCTAACCTTTTCATCACAAGGGAACTGTTTCCACATTGGCAGGCCGGCTGGCCTGCCTGCCAGTTTGGCAGCATAGCTGTATTTTGGAGGACAGCGGTTCAGAGAACGATCATTTGTGACCAAATGAATCAGGAGACTTCTTCTCATGCCCCTAAAACAACACTTCAAAAGTGTTGGAGAAAAGATGTTCCATAAAAATGTGAAAAGAGCATTGCTGGCTCAGACTAAGGTGGGCCCAGCTTCCCACAGCCTACTGAAAGCCCACAAGCAGAAAATGAAAGTAATAATAGCTCTCTCTTGCTGCTGTTCCCCTGTAGCTGCTAACTAGTGGTAGACTGCCTCTGAAACTGGAGGCTTCCCATGACCATAATGAATTACACTGTCCTCCATGGATTTGTCTAATGCCCATCAAAGCCAGTCTTGTGGCAATGAGTTCCATGAGCTAATTACACCTTGCTAGTTATCCCCAAGGGAGCTAATGTGGAGCTCTTATTTTCCTTAGCTTTTGCTTTTTGTAACTAGTTGGCAAATGGAGCCATGGATTTCTTAATAGCACCAAAGCATTCTGTCAGGTTTATTGTGAAATGAGCAAGGGCATTGAAAAAGATGTTTGAAAAGCAGTCTGTGGTTATGCAAACATGTATTAATTAAAATAAAGCCCATGTGTTATTCTCTGCATAGTCTTAGATATTGTTTTCCTCATATATTTAAGCTTAAGATCGTGTTAAATGTTGCTGTTTTAAATACTTACATGTATGAACCATTTTTGTGTGTGTTTGTGCTGACTAGATTCTCCCAAAGTAAACAGAGAAATCCCACTACAGTACACTGACATAAATGAGGGTGTCAAAGTAGGACTCTTAACTGTTCATTTGCAAAAGAGACAAAGAATAATTCCAACAGAATCTCTGAGGAAGGCAGGAGTGTTTCTGATGGTGAAAACTAGCATTTTTTTAAAAAAAAGTGTTTATTAGTTTTCAAAATGAGTAACTATTAAATTGAGCACATATACATATAAGATACTCATGACTACCGGAAGAGATGTCAACCATTTATCAGACTGGTGCAGAGCCATTTTGTTGTGTCTTATGATTGTTGCTTTTACACCCTTGGGGCACGATCCACCAGGCATGTCTTCCTTCCTGCGAGGGTGAATAGAAGAGGCGCCTCCTCTGCTACCCCCCACTTGTTCTGAGGGGGCAGGCGACGTCCCCCGAGGGCCAGTCCTCTCCCTTTTTTGGTTTCCCTTCCCCTGAGAGGGTGGCGGCTTGACATATGGTTAAGAAGTTAAATTTCATTCTGTTGCAGAGCCTCAGTGGTTTAAACCCTGCGTAGGGCCGAGGTGGGTGCTTGTGGGGAGAGAGTCCCACTGAAGGCTGCCTTTGTGCAGCAACCGCTCAGCCTTGTGCTTTGCGATCAGGCCCTGCAAAGGTTTGTCCAGGGCAAAGGTGATGAATTGAGCCTCGCAGGAGGGACAGATGGCCAGAATCCTCTCTCATTATTGCATCTGGAATCTCCCTGCTATTTATTGATGAAAGCTTTGTGTAATTACCTCTCTGCGCAAGGCAGATTTATGCTCCTTTGCAGCTCAAAGAAAAACACTATGCTGAAAACAAGAGTCACTCATGCTTTGATCGTGATTTCACAACGCCCTGACTTTCAAATCTTACAAAAGTGCTCAGGATCACCATTGGAGCAGCACCAATCCTCTTGCCTTGGCAACATTCTGAGAAATGCCAATTCCAGACCGCAGGAGGCTCTCCAGGCCACAGCAGGAGGGGCACTTTCCCCAAGAGAAAAATGTCCTTGTTTCTTCCCTGTTCTGTCTCACTTGCCCTACAGTGTTCTGTTTACTGGTGGGCCAGAGTGATGCATGTGCAAGGCCCCTTGCCGCTTTCCCCTTTGCGCTGCCTGAAATGGGACAGGGGCTGTGAACAGGACTGTTTGCAAAACATTAAAATTATGCCTTGCACTAACCCAGTGCTTTTCTTGAGCCTGACATTCTCCCTTAAAACAACAACACTCTCCCTTGTCCATTGGCTTGCTGTGAGCTTTTGATTCACCCAACTCTGGGTTTCTTGTCTCCCACCACAAGTCACCCCCCCTCTGGTGGGTCTTTGGGAGACACAGAACAGCCTCTAGGCTTGGCTTGCAGCCCCAGGATCCAGGCACTGAAAATTACTCTTCTGGGTATTTGTCAGACTGCATCACCCTCTGTGTGCCTGCCTGGGCCCTGAGATCCTCAGGAGAGGCCCTTCTTTCAATACCTTCATCCGCACAAGTACAACTAGTGAGGATACGAGATAGGGCCTTCTCGGTGGCTGCCCCTAGGCTTTGGAATTCCCTCCCTAAGGAGATAAGAATGGCCTCTTCCCTGCAGTCCTTTCATCGACAGGTAAAAACTTTCTTATTTCAGCAAGCCTTTGATTCTGAAGGCGGCTAAGGATAGGCCCAAAAGGAGGTTATATTGTTCTTGCTTGTTTATTTTTTAATTATTCTGATTTTATGAGTCTAGTTTTTAATTATCAGAAACAGTTTAATGCTGTTTTAAATTAGAGTTCATTTTTTAATTATATCTGTCTATTATTATTATTATTATTTGTTAAATTTTTATACCGCCCCACTAGCATAGCTCTCTGGGCGGTGTACAACAAAATACAGATATATACAATAAGTTCCCATAATATAATACAAAAAACATATATAAAAGAAAAAAAAATCTAAAATCAGTTACAGCAAATTTTAAAACTAAATTAAAATTAGATTAAAATGCCTTAGAAAAGAGGGAGGTTTTAACTTGGCGCCGAAAAGATAGCAATGTCGGCGCCAAGCGCACCTCATTGGGAAGACTATTCCACAGTTCGGGGGCCACCACTGAGAAGGCCCTAGTTCTTGTTACCACCCTCCGAGCTTCTCTGTGAGTTGGAACTCGGAGGAGGGCCTTCGATGTAGAGCGCAGTGCACGGGCAGGTTCATATCGGGAGAGGCGTTCCAGCAGGTATTGTGGTCCCGTGCCGTGTAAGGCTTTATAGGTCAAGACCAACACCTTGAATCTAGCTCGGAAGCATATTGGTAGCCAGTGCAAACGAGCCAGAACAGGTGTTATGTGCTCAGACCGCTTGGTCCTCATTATTAATCTGGCCACCGCGTTTTGCACGAGCTGCAGCCTCCGAACTGTCCTCAAAGGTAGCCCTACGTAGAGCGCATTGCAGTAGTCCAATCTCGAGGTTACCAGAGCATGTACAACTGATGTGAGGTCCTCCCTGCTCAGGGACGTAGCTGGGCTACCAACCGAAGTTGGTAGAACGCATTCCGTACCACCGAGGCTACTTGAGCCTCAAGTGACAGGGAAGGATCTAAAAAAACTCCCAGACTATGAACCCGTTCCTTGAGGGGGAGTGTAACCCTGTCCAGGACAGGGTGTATATCCACCATCTGATCAGAGAAACCACCCACCAACAGCATCTCAGTCTTGTCTGGATTAAGCCTCAGTTTGTTAGCTCTCATCTAGTCCATTATCGTGGCCAGGCAGCGGTTCAGCACATCGATAGCCTCACCTGAAGAAGATGAAAAGGAGAAGTAGAGCTGCGTGTCATCAGCGTACTGATGGCAACGCACTCCAAAACTCCTGATGACCGCACCCAACGGCTTCATGTAGATGTTAAAAAGCATGGGAGACAGAACTGACCCCTGCGGGACTCCACATTGGAGAACCCACGGTGTCGAGCAATGTTCCCCAAGTACTACCTTCTGGAGACGACCCGCCAAGTAGGAGCGGAACCACTGCCAAGCAGTACCTCCAACTCCCAACTCCGCGAGCCTCTCCAGAAGAATACCATGGTCGATGGTATCAAAAGCCGCTGAGAGATCAAGGAGAATCAACAGAGTTACACTCTCAGGGAAAGTCTTGAGTGAGGAGACTTTGGGGGGCTCTTCCAGAAGAGTCTTTTTGTTGTACCCTGCCTTATTCACTGAATTTTTGAGAGGGCCCTATTCTGAAATTGCTCCTGTTCTTAAACAATCTGTCATTCTTTAAATAGAGGCTGTCAATGTCTATTGCGTCACAAAGGAAAAAGACAATTTCACAAAAATATCCTAGGTGGGGCAAAGCTTTAGGGGATGGCTACAAGGCTGAGGAGAGCCGTCTGTTGTTCCCACTGTGAGCATCTATGTGAATTACATCCCTTCTGTGTTTATGTGGGGTGCTGAGGGTCAGTCCCTACCCCCAGTCTTGAAAGTACGGCTTCCTTAGGAAGCTGCATTATACCAAATCAGGCCTCACTGGCTCAGGATTGTCCGCGCTCTCTGAGGAGTCTTCTCCAGCTTTACCTGGAGTTTCCGGGGATGCAACTTAGGATGCAAAGCAGGGTCTGTGCCACTGAGTTCTGGTCCTTCCTCTAAAAGTAAAGGGAGAGTCCTCATGGTTCCAAACAAAGGGCATGATTTTAAAAGGAAATTGCTCTATAGGGAGTCAGACCACTGGCACATCTCGCTCAGGATTGACTGGCGGCCCTTCCCTGAGGTGTCAGACAGGAATCTTTCCTGGCCTTGTTTGGAGATGACAGAGATTGAAGTCAGGGCATTCTCCATGCAAAACCTTTGCATTTACTGTTGCCCTTCTTTAAACGAGACGTATGCGGCGGGGGAAGGTTGGGGGATCCTGCTACTTCACAGTCTTGGGGTGGGATGGCAATCTCTGAGCTAGAGAACAGAGGTAGTTTCGTGTGTTCTTAATTCAGCCCTTTTCTCACAAACTCAACACCACTTATTACAAGTAATGCATCACAATGCAGAAAGTAGATTGGAAGCATTTCTGCTGTAATTTGATGCTTTGAAACTCCTCATAATCTGCTGGTGCTCTGTGAATCTTCATCTGTACAACACTGTTGAGATGCTTAAGTCATTCCCTCTCCCTGGAGACCCCTGGGAACTGCAATTCCAGAATGGGACATGGCAATGGTGAATTACCAAGTCCCAAGAAATGCAATTTGGAGGGTCTCATCTGTGTCTACCTGTCCTGGAATAGATCTTCCTCCCTCCTAAACTGAGCTATTCTTTTTTTTTGGGGGGGGGTGCTGTGGCAGTGTGGTGTTTCTCAGCAGGTAGGGGAAAGGGATCCACATATGCTTCAAAGCCCAATTTCTAATGATTTTGTGCATGTTGGGCAGCAGAGGAGGGCACGAGGAGAGGGAACTGCTGAAATGCAGGTTTAATATTATCTTTGCAAATGGGCTAGTGAGACTTTGATGAGGCACTTAGAAGATGGGGGAGCTTTTTGCAGTTGCTGTTCCCCACTAGCATTTTCCACTAGGGGGAAAAAGAGTTTCTGCTTGCAATGCATTGGGAAATTCTGGTTTTTGAATACAGCTTTGGTCCTGCCCCAAAATGCTGCTGCTCCTTGTTGGCTGGGATGCCTCCCTTTCCATTGTGTTGTGGGATTTGAAAATGAGTGGGCAAACCTAGCAAATCTCAGGTGCTGTGATGCGGAGGGGCAGGACAAGCTGAGCGTGGGGGGCTTCCAGAGCTCGCTGCGGGAGCAGCATGACGGGGCTTCACTAACTTGCACTGCTCATTCTTCTCCTCATAATTAGCAGCTAAATTAGCCTTCACCAACCTGGAGGCCTCCAGACACCTTGGATCACAAGTCCCATCAGACCCAGCCAGCATAAAAAAATATTTTTATTTTTTTAATTTTAATTGCTAGATTTATAAAAACAGAAGACAATGATCCATTCTCATTTTTGGTACATCAAAAAAGAAAGAAAAGTTACAGAAATAAATAATGATCCAGTCTCATTTCATTTCATTTTTCGTTTGTATACCGCCTTTCTGCATCCCTGCACTCAAGGCGGTTTACAGCCATAGAAATGACAAAAATATACAGAAGTAATCATACTATCATCCTATAATGCTACAAAATATAAAGGAATACAAAATAAGCTTAAACAACAAATGTTACAAAAATACACAATAATGCATATACAAGTGTAGCAGCAATGCAGATTACTATTAAATAATCCCCATATCAGTCCCTTCTGCTTCTCACACCCTCTCAGGATCCTGGCTCTCACCCTGGACTCCATCCATCCATCCTGGCTCTCACCCAGGACCCAAACGCAGCTCACCCGCAGAGTCTGGCAACAAAGAAGGGACCTGGGAACTGCTCACATCATCATAAAAAAAGACAAAAACAACTTAAAGCTTGTTTTTATGAATAAACACTAAGGTAGATGGCAATTCATATAAAATATCAACGTAACGTACAAAATATACAATAAAACATAAAATACCATAGAAGCAATACAATGTCCAGAGCCTTCTTGCTCTTGCCCGATGATGGTGCGGCCCCAGCGTGGAGCTGGTGGTGATGCTGCTGATGGAGGTGGTGATGGGCGACAAGGCGTGTGGGCTGAGGGCTGGCGGTGGCGTGGGCTACCTGCTGGGCTGCAGGTGCACCGTTGTCTAGGTGCAGTGTGCCACCTGGTACTGGAGGTGGCTGCAGTTGGCCCCCCCGGGGGTGGTGGGTAGAGGGTGGCCAGCATTGCCACCTTATTATCCTCATGGTGTTCCTGCTTGATGAGCAATGGGCGCAGGCTGGGCAGCGGAGTGGGGCCCCCAACTAGGCACTCGTAGACTGCGATAGGGTCCAGCTTGTCCACGTAGCTGTACAGCTGCCCGCCACCCTGTGGGAACCTGACACCCAGCATCCCCACCCCGACGCTGCTGTGGACTCCAGGCCACCGGCCTTGGCCGCATGCTCCTGCTGGGAGAGGTTGGCCAGGAACTCGTCATTGAAGGCATCCAGGTCGATGTAGGAGCTCCATTCGATGGAGTTCTTGTGCTCGCAGATGTCCAGAAGGTCCAACGCCGACACCGAGGCCAGTTAGCTGTAGGCGCCGGCAGCTGCTATTGTTGCTGTGTAGGGCTGCCCGACCAGTATGGTATTTCTTCCAGTAGTTTACAGACAGAGTCCATCAGTCTAATAATGCTATAGGATTGCCCTTGCCTTGCCCATATCAGGCTTGTGAGTTTGTCCATACCAGCGATGTCCAAGCATTTGAATTTCCATTCCCAAACTGAGGGGCTGGTTTATGCTTTCCATTTCCTAGCCAAAACTATTTTTGCAGCAATCATAACATTAGAAACCATCAACTTTAAATTGCTATTAATATCCAACTCTAAATAATTGACTATTACCAGCACTGGAGTGGGTCTAACTACAGTAATACCTCCGTTAACGAAGTAGATGCATTCCTGGGCATTACTTCTTTAACAGAAACTTTGGTTCCAGAGGCAGGAATAACATGGAAAGTATAAGGATAGGTTCCCACACCACAAAAAAGAAGAGCAGTTCAACACATTTCAGCAGACCTTTTATTCAAAACTAACAATATGCATGTCTGAAGTGAAACAACCAGGCCAGGTAAGCCTTGCTTACAGACCCCTGGAAGGCTTCTTCCAAGATGCATCCAGGGATGCCTGCGTTGCCTTTTTTCTTTGATCATGTAGCATCTTGCTATAGCAATCTAAAGCTTTGAGCACAGTTCTCCTCTCCGTACACTTGAGCAGGCAGGCAAGGAGTAGCCGCCACCACCCTGTGCTTGGTCTCTCTCTCTCTCTCTCTCTGCCACCCTCCCCTATACTCGAGCAGTAAACAGGGCTTCCAGAGCACTGTTTACTGCAGTGGCGCCTGCGCCACCTGGCAAAGAGCACCATTCCAGACGAGCAGCCACAATCCAGTAGACAAGGAGCGACATTCTGACTGTGCCTGAGTCTGCACCCCCCCATACCCAAAAAACACTTTGCTAAAAGGAGTTTATTTCCTGGAGGATTTGTTAACTGAGGTATTACTGTACAATACAAATCATTTTTTATATACAGTATACTATTCACTTCCAACAATCTTTAGCAAATAACAGTTCCACCACATAGGTGTTAAGTTGGCATTAACCGATTTATATTTCCAACATTTGAAATGATTCACAGAGTAGATCTTGTTTAATCTGGCTGGTGTTAAATACCATCTAAGTAACAATTATACTGTGGTTCTTGAATGCTTAGATTTAAGGAGACTAGTTCAATATTAGACCAAAGTTTATACTACAATTCCTGGGAAATACTTAGTCCTCGTTCTCTCTCCCATCTTTCTTTATTTTTAATGTTGACAGGTTTCATGTCTAGTAATAATTTATAAATCTGTAAGAGTACCCCCTTAGTTTTTTGAGCAATCATACTTTCTCATTTAGTATTCTGCCTCAGCTCCAGTCTTGGGCCTAAGAGGATGAAGAAATGTGAATCAATACATAAATTATTTAATTAATTAATTAATTAATTTATATCTCACCTGTCCTCCCCATAGAAGCCTTTGGTGTGAGAGTGAAGAGGGAACATCTCCTTTAACATGGTGTTTTGCAGTCAGCATTTTTCATATGTACCTACAGTAAAACTGATTCACTTAAAAAAAGTTTTGCCCAATAGGGAATGCCTTTTTAAAAACTGAATATTATCAAAGGTTTTTTTTAATACTTTTTTTTACAATACTTGTACAACATTCTTGTACAGTGTACACTGCATTTATGTCTCAAAAATAAAAAAAGAAGAAAAGAAAATAGGATTAAACAATTCGTAAGCTGTTCCTTATGACAGCTTTGTTAAACTTTTCAAAATTAATAAAGCATATTCTTTGGATCATTTATAAATAAAATAAAATAGCTATATCCACATGAATATTTAAAAGAAAGAGGTTATCAACTTGAAACATATTATGTAAATCATATTGAACTTTTTGGACGCAATAATTTAGCAATACCAAATAACCGGAGACCACACTGCTAGAAATCTGTTTTGTCCATATCCTGGTTTTTTAAAATCGTAAATAATATGTTAACTTTGATATTAGAGCTAATTTCCAAAGCTGGTTAATTCAGTCACTACTCTGATGTAATGTTTGAGCTTTCCATTTCAAAACAACAATCTTGCTGCTACTATTTAAAAGAGATTAAATTGATCTAAACTAAAGCAGCCTCCCATAACCTGGTGCCCTCCAGATGCGCTGGACTACAACTCTCATTATCCCTGCCAGCATGGATGCATGATGCTGGGGCTGATGGGAATTGTAGTCCAGCTACACCTGGAGGATGTGAGGTTGAGGAAGGCAAACTGATCAAATGGATAAACAGCTTAATACAGAAAAAATTATGCAGGGTACAGAACTTTGCTTGTATTGCTGAAAGGGTTACCATTTGCTACCGGGCCAAGTTCAGGGTTCTAGTTTTGGTGTACAAAGCCCTGTACAGATTGGGACCAGGATACCTGAAAGACCATCTCACCCTTTATATACCCAGTCGATCACTGCGCTCTGCAGGTGAGGGCCTCCTGAAGATACCATCTTATCAGGAGATCTGTTCTGCACAACACAGGAAATGGGCCTTTAGTGTGGTGGCACCTACCCTGTGGAATTCCCTCCCTTTAAATATTAGACAGGCGCCATCTCTGCTATCTTTTCTGCACCTTTTGATGACTTTCCTCTTTCAAGCCTTTTAGGTTGAGACCTATCCCAGTCTGCGTCTGTGTCGGAATGCTTAATATGTTTTTAATAATGTTTTTAACCCTTTTTTAAAGTTGTTTTTTAAAAAATGTTTTTAACGCTGTTTTGTTTTAATGTATTTTAAGATCTGTTTTTATGATGTTTTAAAGTGTTTTTAGCGCTTTGTTTGCTGCCCTGGGCTCCTGCTGGGAGGAAGGGCGGGATAGGAATGAAATAATAAATAAATAAATAAATAAATGTTAGTGCAGGGGCAGTGGCTGAGGATCAAGTGCCTCCCTGCAGTTGCCATAGTGTCACCCTCGGTTTCTCTTCCCAAGAACCTCCGCTCTGAGCTGCCTAAACCAAAGCGTATGGGGGGGGGTCCCTTTCCCAGCACCTGCCCACAAGGGATTAGTCTGAAAACACGGCATGTATTTTATTTCTGAATGAACCCAGATGCAAACAGGGCTCAAGAGAGAACAAGGAAAACATCTGAAGCCTCCCCCTAGCAACTACTGTCACACGTTGTGTTTATGTTACAGTAGTGGTGCTGATTGATTAATGCTGCTGTAAAGCAAACTCTCTGGAGAATATTGCTCCTTATAAACAAAAAAGAAATAAGTAAAAGGAGGGAGAGGGAGGCTGTGGGGATAGAGATGTGTTTGCAGTAGCTCTGTGTGTCATGGCGCCAGACCAGGAATCGGATGCAGAGTCTTCCTACAGCGGTAACCCAACTCCCCTGGCCCTTCCAGTGTGAATCTGCTAACACCCAGAGCCCATGTCATGTCCCCTGCACCGTGAGGAGACATGCTTCTTTAATTTATTTTACATCCCACTTTTCCTCCAAGGAGTTCAAGGTGGCATACATGCAGTGGTGTGCTGGTAAATGTTTAACAACCGGCTGTCTGGGGAAAAAAGTATGCATATATATATGTACATAAGTTTATTATAAATTTTACTGATATAAAGGATGTGTAGCACACAATTTACAGATAATAATAAAATATACAATACTCTTTATTTTAAAAAGGAAATTATTTTATTTTAAGGAGATGGCGGGATGAGGCAGTGTAGTGTAGCAATGAGGATATATGACTAGAATCTGGGTTGAAATCTCCATGGCTAGCCATGAAAGCTCACTTGGTGGCCTTGGGCAAGTCACTCTCTCAGCCAAACCTACCTTACAGGGTTGTTGTGAGGATAAAATGGAGAAGGATCAGGATATAATACTCATGATGCCAGTGAAGGGTACACGTGGACATCACCAGATGGTCAATATAGGAATCAAATTGATTATATAACTGGAAACAGAAGATGGAGAAGTTCCATACTTTCTGCAAAAACAAGACCAGGAGCAGACTGCGGTACATATCATGAACTGGTCGTATCGAAAATCAGAGTAAAGCTAAATAACAAAGCAATCATAATGCCAAAATACAATTCAAATAACATCCCAGAAGAATATAAAGATCAATTAAGGAATAGATTTAAGGTTCTAAACTTAGTAGACAGAGAACCAGAAGAACTATGGAGTGAAGTCAGAGACATTATCCAGGAAGAATGCAAAAAGACAATACCTCTAGTTAAAAAGAGAGAAAGACCTCAATGGATGACTGAAGAAACTCTTAAAATGGTTAAAGAGAGAAGGAAAGCAAAAGCAAAAGGAGATAGAAACACAGTCAGAAACCTAAATGCAACTATACAACAACTAGTACATAGGGACAAAGAAAACTATTACAATAGTTATTGTATAGAAATAGAAAAGGACAACAAAATGGGAAGAAAAAGAGCCCTGTTCCAAAAGATTAGAGAAATGAAAGGGAAATAGGGATGCTGAATAATCAACAGGGGAACACACTGATTGACCGAGATGACATAAAAGGAAGATGGAAGCAATACACTGAAGAACTCTACAAAAGAGATGCCCGGATGACAGATTCATTCATGGAGGAACCGTATGATGAAGAATCAGAAATTTTAGAATGTGAGATGAAAGCTGCTCTCAAAATACTGGGAAGAAACAAATGCTGGACTAGATGGGCCACTGGCCTGATCCAGCAGGCTCTTCTTATGTTCTTATGTTAAATATTGAACAGGGGAAAACACTGACTGACCAAGATGAAATAAAAGGAAGATGGAAGCAATACACTGAAGAACTCTATAAAAGAGATGCAAGGATGACAGATTCATTCATGGAGGAACCGTATGATGAAGAACCAGAAATTTTAGAATGTGAGGTAAAACAAGCAAACATGAATGTGAAGCAACCATTTCTAGAAGCACGTTCCACAGTATTTTTTATTTACTTAGAAATTTGGGACATGGTTGATTGGATGCCAAAAATAAAGCAATAATCATAATTATACCCTCCTTTTATTTATAACCGGGGGGGGGGACTGCTGGCCCATGGGCCTTGTTAGGCTCACCAGACCATTTTGGGTGAGCCATGCCCACCTTTCCAGCTGCAGGAATAGTCAAGCCCAAGTTTGCTCCTGATTATTCCTTTGCAGTCATCATTCAGCGCTTCTTATATTTAGCCCCAAATTCAGGTCATGGCCGCGGCTTGATCTTTCAGGCACCTGATGTCCTATGGCATTAGATGATTTGACAGTGGCTGGTCCTGCCCATCTGTCAAAGTGGCCCGTGCCATGAGTAGCTGATCGGCCTGGCCTGCTGTCCGGTAAATGGATCCTTGAGGCATTTGCTGAGTTGTGAAGTGGGCACCATTTTGTTTCCATGCCTTTAGTGTGTGTTTCCTATGCGGAGTGACCTTGCTGTCCCTGCCAGTGGCTTATCAGCAGTTTGGGGGCTTATAGGATGCTTATTGCCATTGTCATTTGCCCTTCAGCAGCAGGTCCCAAGGCGAGTTACGTCAATTTAAAATCCAGCATTAAAAACTGTTAAAACAAATTACAATCACAGGGACAGGGTGTGTCCTGCAGTTACTGGGTGCTGATAAGATAGGCCTTGCAGCCTAGGGAGGAGTGGGAAGGAAGGTTACTTCTCAGTGGGGTCTCGTCCTATGCCTTAGTGGGGCTTTCTGCATGGAAGAGAGTGGGGTTTCTTTCTCTGCAATCTAGTTGCAGAGATCTGTCTCTCATGCAATCACCAGTATATTTTGGCCACATCTGCTTCCTCTTTCCTCTGAGGTTGAAATTCCACCTGGTTCTCACCTACACACTGTATCTCAATGACATCACCACGAGGGCTGCAACTTTTTGATTGACTGACTAAATTGACAACAATAATAAATGGGCTAAAAGAAGCCTCCATTTAGTGATGTGCTGAAATCTGCCCTCCAATTTCTAGAAAGTTTTCCTCCCTCATCTGCAGGGTCCTTTTAGAATTTAGAATTCTGTAATTTCATTGGGTGTGGGGCTGAGTATACCTTTCTTTTGTGAGGTGGCTGAAGGTGATGTGTGTTTTCTCTTTCCATTATCTGTTTTTTCCAGAACTCTGCGGCCTAGTTGACTGTTTACATGTCCAGATTTGGGGGAAAAGCCTCATGAGAGGAGTTATGACATCTTCCTTTGTGCTTTAAATTGAAGCCAGGAAGACAAGCAGGATGGATGCTGAGGACATGACATTGGTGTACTTGCTCATTTTAAAAAAAAATGTTTTCTGCACCTATCTCTTTAAAAGTAATATATATTTAAATGATAATGAACTGCTGCCAGGTCTCCCTGCTCCCCCGTGCTTTACACAAAACCCTGCCAAGGACATTGTGGGGGTTTCAGAAAGTGTGGACATCTGGGAGATTATATCTAGAATGAAGGAAAAGACACACACACAACTGAAAATTAGCTGAGGTTTGCGAGGGATGCCAAAAGCAACAGAAAAGCTTTCTTTAGGTACATCCAAAGTAAAAGACAGAAAAAAGAAATGGTGGTACAGCTACTCAGTGAGGATGGCAAAAAGGTAACAGATGGTAAAGAAAAGGCAGAAGCGCTCAATTCCTATTTTGGCTCAGTCCTGGCAAATGTGAAGTTGAAGGGGCAGGATTGCAGCTTGAGATTGATATACAAATGGTCAAGGAATACCTGATTACTTTGAACGAGTTCTAATCTCTAGGGCTCAATGAACTGCATCCTAGAGTATTGAAGGAACTGGCTGAGAACTCCCAGAACCACTGTCTGTTGTCTTTGAGAAATCGTGGCAGATGGGTGAAGTGACTGGAGGAGGGCTAAAGTGGCCCCTATCTTCAAGAAGGGCAAAAAGGAGGAACCGGGGAACTACAGACCAGTCAGCCTGACCTTAATCCCTGAGAAAATTCTGGAGCAGATTATAAAGCGGTCAGTCTGCAAGCACCTTGAAAATAACTAGAAGCCAACATGGATTCGAAAGAACAAATCCTGCCAGACTAATTTTTTGGTCTGGTAACCTCCCTGCCAGACTGTGGGAATGCTGTGGACATGATATATCTGGACCTCATCAAAGTTTTTGACAAAGCGCCTCATGATATTCTGATTAGCAAGCTAGCTCAATGTGGGCTGGATGGAACAACTATCAGGTGGATCCACATTTGGCTACAGAATTGTACTCAAAGAGTGCTTATCAATGGTCCTTTCTCAAACTGGGGAGAGGTAACGAGCAGGGAATCGCAGGGCTTGGTCCTGTGCCCAATGCTCTTCAACATTTAAAATTAATGACTTGTACTAATTAAATGCAGGGAATTAATTAATTAGGTGCAGGGAATACTTATATTTGTAGATGATACAAAATTGTGAAGGATAGCTAATATCCTGGAAGACAGAAACAAAATTCAAAGGAATCTTGATAGGCTGGAGAATTGGGCTGAAAACAACATAACAAAATTTAACAAGGTTAAGTGCAAAGTTCTACACTTAGGAAAAAGAACCAAATGCACAGTTGGCTCAGCAATATCACCTGTGAGAAGGATCTTGGGATTGTTGTTGATCACAAGCTGAATATGAGCCAACAGTGCGATGTGGCTGCAAAAAAAAGGCAAATGCTATTTTAGGCTGCTTTAACCAAAGCATAGTTTCCAAATCTCATAAAGTACTAGTTCCTCTTTATTTGGCACTGGTTAGGCCTCACCTGGACTATTGTGTCCAGTTCTGGACACTGCAATTTAAGAAGGATGCAGACAAACTGGAATAGGTTCAGAGGAGAGCAAGAAGGATGATCAGAGGACTGGAAACAAAGCCCTATGAGGAGAAACTGAAAGAACTGGGCATGTTTAGCCTTGAGAAGAGAAGACTGAGGGGAGATATGAGAGCACTCTTCAAGTACTTGAAAGAGTGTCACACAGAGGAGGGCCAGGATCTCTTCTCGATCATTCCAGAGTGTGGGACATGGAATAATGGGCTCAAGTTAAGGAAGCCAGATTTCACCTGAACATCAGGAAAAGCTTCCCAACTATTAGAGCCATACGACAATGGAGCCAATGACCTGGGGAGGTGGTGGGCTCTCCGACACTGGAGGCCTTCAAGAGGCAGCTGAACAGCCATCTGTCAGAGATGCTTTAATTTGAATTCCTGCATTGAACAAGAGGTTGGACTTGATGGCCTTGTAGGCCCCTTCCAACGCTACTCTTCTATGGAAACTTCTTAACCACCTCAAAAGTAAGATAAATGCAACAAAATCCCAGCATTCCACCCATGAGAATTTCACTGACATTTTCTCCTCCTTTTTGAAAATATTTGAATGCAATTTATTTTCTGATCAATTGATGACAAATGGGGGAGAAATGAAAGAAATTTTTAGAATAGCGCTACCCCCAATTAATTGGGCAGCAGATTTCTCTGTAAAATTATTTTTAATATATCTACTTATAAAAACTGCAGATATCAGGTAGTATTCAATGACTTAGTTGAATTCAGCCCACTTCTCTCTTCCAACTGAGGAAGAGGTTCCTCTTCAAAGAAGAGGCCATCTGGAACGGAGGGATGCTTTTGTTTTGTTTTTTGCTTCAGAACTTACTGGGTTCCTTTTTTATTCATATGCAAATGTAATGGATTAATGTATTAGCTAATCAACCCAGACCCGTATGATTAATTGGCCAGGGTTTCTGTAACCCAACCGGTGAAGCAGGATTATTATTTATTTCTACCCCACCTTTTTTCATGAAACCCAAGGCGGCTTACATATGGTTCCCAGGCTGTCTCCCATCCAGGCACTGACCAGACCTGACCCTGCTTAGCTTCAGCAGGGAGCTGGCCACATGTGCCTTCAGACCATAGCCTGGGACGTGACGTCGGATGTGGTTGTAGTAGCTCTACTTTGCCTTTAGTCACCTCCAGAGCAGCCTGATTGGACCAGAGTGGCAGTGCGATCCCAAATGGCTGGAGGGCACCAGGTCGGGAAAGGCTACTCTAGAGAAAGAACTTTAAAGATCCATATGTTGGCTGCAATGCGGACGTCATTGGAGTGTGTATACCTGTGTGGCAGAAAGCTCTCTGTCCCGGTACCTGGTGCATCCACCTGTATGATACAAGCAGCCAAAAGCATAAGTTTGCAAATTGCCTGTGAAAATGTGTTACAGCAGCACTTGGCAAATGAGGTGTGTGTTTTGTCCATGGAAAAGACCTAAGAGAATTTCATTTTTATTGCAAGGATATATGTGAGACTGCTTAATTATTTTACGCAGCTGTTTTCTAAACTGGCCTTCTGTTTTTAGAGACCAATGTTTTCTAAAATCACTGCAGCTTCAGAAAATAATGTATTTATTTTGCTTTTTGCTTGTTTTCTCTGTTCATTCTCAAGGCCTGTTTTTCTCCCTCTCTTTTAGCCATGTCTGCATTTGAAGTTCAGCCGCTTCCAGTTGAGGTCCATGAAGGGAGTGTGGCTCGCTTTGCATGTAAAATATCTGCCAGCCCTGCTGCCATCATCACCTGGGAAGTAAATCGGACAACTTTGCCAATAGCCATGGACAGGTACGGATAGTTTGTTTACTTAACGCTGAATCTGTTTGTTACATCTGTATCCTGCCATTCTTCCAAGACGATAAGTGCAGAGTGTGTCAGGGTTGTCTCATTTTATTGGGGGACTGAGGTAAGGCTGAGAAAAAGTGAATTGATGTTACCCAATGAGCTTCATGGCTGAGCAGGGATTCAAACTCTGGCCTCCTTGGGACCAAGTCCAGCATCCTGCCCTGTTCATCATGCTGGTTCTTATATTCATTCTGAAACTCAAGGGATTGTTTGCACTTTAAAGGTTCAGATTGTGAACTTTAAAAAAGAAAAGAAGCTGTTGGTTGTGAGATGACTGTTTCTGAGGATACAGAACATGCAAGGCTGGTGAGAGGATTTTAGACCGGAGGTTAGAACTGCAGAGAGAGAAGAGTGTTATATGAGGGCAGATGCTTGGAAATTTTGTTCCCCATGATGATGAGATACTTCATATCTAGTAGGAAATGTTGATTTGCTTTATCTTCTCCCTTCCCATGATTCTTTCAGGATAACTGCATTACCGACGGGAGTGTTACAGATCTATGGTGTTCAGGTGAAGGATGCTGGGAATTATCGCTGTGTCGCTACAACGGTAGCCAACAGGCGCAAAAGTGCTGAGGCGATGCTTACAGTTGTCCCAGGTATCTTGAAAATAACATGTTTGTTCTGGCATGTTCCATTGCATCAGCAACAGACAATGGGAGGACAACCATCTTTTCACTGCAGGTCTACTCTTTCATAATGTGGGGCCTGATCCTAAGACTTGCTGTGTCATGTTCATGTTTGGTGGGTCTCTATGTGTATGTCAACTGTGCATTTCCATTTAACTCTTTGCTTGTGCTTTTTTTTTAAGCCTCCAACATTAAGGTTTTCCACAAGCCATCCATTATAGCTGGTCCTCAGAACATCACAACTTCTCTTCACCAAACTGTCATCTTTGAATGCATTGCCACAGGGAATCCAAAGCCTATTGTTTCATGGAGCCGTTTAGGTGAGTCCTGAAACTGATTTTCAGCTCTTAGCTTCCGGCAGGTTGAAGACGGTCTTCTCTTTCTTGTTCCTCGTGATGAGGAGTAGGTGTGAGTAGGAGAAAAAGAGGTAAAGAAGGAGCTGGCCTGTGCTGTCCTCTTTCCAATGGATGCCTACACACGATTGCTGCAATAGGCGATGTGCAGAGCCGTGATGTCAGGCAGACAAGAGCATGTTGAGGATGGGACAACAGGGCTCAAATGTCACCCTTGTGGTTTCCAAGAGAACCTCGAGATTCCTTGAGGAGAAGATCAGTAATGGAGGAGAAGCCTCTGCAGCACCCAGATGAGCCACAATTGTCAGGCAGCAGCATCCTCCGCAGACTAGTCAGTGTGGAAAGCTGCTTCCCTCCTCGAACGCAGGGGAGGCCAACCCGGTTCCCTCTGAGGGAGGCATTCCTTCGGAAGTACTGTGATAGGAGGGGCTGCTGCTCAGTAGCATGCAAAAGTCCAGGTCTGTCTGGGAGAGACTTGCACCTGAAGCCCGACAGAGCCCCTGCCTGTCTGGGTAGGCAGTACAGTACTGGGCTAGGTGAACCAGCAGCCTGACTCTTCCTGGACTCCCATGTGTGTGTGGGGGTGGGGGTGTCACATGCCAGTGGGACCGGAGCCCCATCCCTCCATGCATCCATTCTCTTGCTCTCCAACACACACCACATGCTCCCTCTCCTTCACCCATTCATACAAGAAAGGATTAATTTCTTCATCCTCTTTCTCTCTCACATACATACTCCTGTCCATCCATTTACATATAGAAACACGCACCACATTCATCTGTTCATTGTCTTTACACATGCACACCCCACACTTTGTTTTAAATCCCTTCCTGCTCTGAGGTGGTCCTGCCCAGGAAACATTTTACACCAGGGAAATCCCATTCATGCAATGAGGTATGTCCCCCCCCATGCAAATTGCAGGCGGGGGGGGGGGCTGATGTGGATTGGGATCCTGGGATGCCGGGTTGGGGAGCTGAATTCCTTTGCTCCTCACTGCAGTCTTGATCCAAATGGGCTCCCTTTGTCTGAAATTTGAATTGGAAAAATCAAATCAAATCAAACTTTATTATGCGGTCATAGACCCAATATACAATTGATTTAACAGGAGGTAAAAGAATATAAGTTATAAAATAGAGCTAACAGAGCTCATATTAATACAGCATTAAAATAAACATTACTGGCTAAGAGAGATCTTCTTACGTATAATTTGGGCAGCAAAGATGAGCTTAGCAGCAGATAGGGTGGGGAAAAAGTCCCCATGCAACTGCAAGCCCAAGGTGGTCTGCCTTGTGCCAGAGCTCATATGGGCTGCAGAACCGTCACCACTTCAGCAGTGGGATGTCTAGAATTGGCATCAGCCTCTTTGCATTGGTAGGAAAGTGTTTACGGAGGGAAAGGCGGCATCGTGTGCAAAGGGTGACATCAGCAGAATTCCAGGAACAAGAGGTTAAGCCTGTGCAAATGTTTGGGATCAGGTCAGGATGCTTTCACTGAGTCTAACTTGCTGGATGTCCTTCAATTACCCTTGGATTAAACTCACTGCCAAAGTGTAGCCTGGTGTCAATCCCCCACAAAGCAAAAGAGAGGACTCCAGAAGATGGACTTAGTCTGTCCACTGAGGAGCGTCTTTATCTTGTTGTCCCCAAACAGACCATAAGTCCATAGATGTTTTCAACACTCGTGTGCTTGGAAATGGAAATCTTATGATCTCGGATGTGAAAGTGGAACACTCTGGAGTTTACATCTGTCGTGCTACAATTCCTGGCACACGCAACTTCACCACTGCGATGGCAGCACTTGTTGTGCTTGGTAAGCTGACTTTGAAAGCTTCTAAGTGTTGGGTGTGGTGTAGGGTTAGCCATGAAAGGAATGGAGTTGCTCATGTTACACCAGATATTTTGGGCTGTAATTCCTATCCGTTCTAGCCCGTACAGGAATAGCATAGTCTACTGTTGTCCCCAATGCTGTTTAACATCTATATGAAGCCCCTGGGAGCGGTCATCAGGAGATTTAGGGCGAGGCATCAGCAGTACGCTGACGATACCCAGCTCTATTTCTCTGTAACATCTGAATTTGGAGAGGCCGTGCAAGCCCTGGACCGCTGCCTGGACTCGGTGGTGGGCTGGATGAGGGCCAATAAACTGAGTCTGAATCTTAGCAAGATGGAGGAGCTGTGAGTTGGTGGTTCCCAAGTTCAGATGGTCAGTTGTCTGTTTTGGATGGGATCATACTTCCTCTGAAAGAGCAGGTCTGTAGTCTGGGGGTGCTCCTGGATCCATCTTTGTCACTAGAAGCCCAGGTGACCTCGGTGGCTAGGAGTGCCTTTTACCAGCTTCAGCTTGTAAGACAGCTGTGGCCATTTCTGGACCAGGATAGCCTGACCATTGTTGTCCGCACACTGGTAACCTCCAGGCTGGATTACTGTAATGTGATCTATGTTGGGTTGCTCTTGACGTTGGTCTGGAAGCTGCAGCTAGTGCAAAATGCAGCAGCAAGATTGCTCACTGGGGCAGGGTATCACCAACATGGCACCCGGCTGCTGAAAGAATTGCACTGGCTGCCCATTTGCTACCGGGTCAAGTTCAAGGTTCTAGTTTTGGTGTACAAAGCCCCATACAACTTGGGACCAGGATACCTGAAAGACCGTCTTACCCCTTATATACCCAGTCGATCACTGTGCTCTGCAGATGAGGGCCTCCTGCAGATTCCATCTTATCAGGAGGTCCGTTCTGCACAACACGGGAAACAGCCTTTAGTGTGGCAGCACCTACCCTGTGGAATTCCTTCCCCTTAAATATTAGACAGACGCCATCTCTGTTATCTTTTGGGCGCCTACTGAAGACATTTCAAGCGCTATAACCCAGAGGCTTGAAGTGGTGGGTGGCAAAGCCGGGTACGAAATGCTCATAAAATAGCCAAATAACATCTCATTGAAAATGGATCCTACTGTGCAACTGCTCCCTGCCCCTCATCCCCAATCCAGTCTGGATGAAGGAGCCTTATAGCCCTCCCCACAGGTGCTTTGCATTTGGCAAGTCTCCAGGGGAAGCAGGAGGAACGCGCATCCTGGGCTTGCCTGAGCACGATTCTGTTGGAAACATTTGAGTTGGCTGGTTGCTTATCTACTACATTTATATGCCACCCTTCAGCTAATGCACTCAAGGTGGTTTACTTGTTGTCGTTGGTCATATCATGTGATTTGGAGATCCTGGCAGGAATTTCCATCAGCAGTTAATGAAATTATGCCAGGCTAGCCCATTAGACCAGTGTTCCCCAACCGGGTGCCCTCCCAATGCTTCAGACTACAGTCAGCCCCAGCCAGTATGGCGGTCCTGGAAGTAAGTGTTTTAAAAAGTAAAGAAAAGTAACTTTTTCATATGACTGTGGCAGGATGCTTCCTTTATACTATGTTTTGGAAAAGGAATGAAATACCTCAACTAAAAGAATGCGAGATTGTGGCCCAGCTGGTTAAAGTTAACTAATATAGCTGGTGTGAGGTAAGGTAAGGTAGCCAAATAAATAATCTGTTTATTGAAAAATTGTATTACATAATGTAAAAATGTATTAGTGTAACAAAATACAAGAAAACCCTGAACCATATACTGTATATTGTTGGGATTGATAATTCTGAGCTGGATATATATACACAATTACAAAAAATTAAAATAATGGGACATCAAAGACAGGATTTTTAAAAGTCTCAATAAAGTGTGTAAATACGTAGAAAGATAATGGTTTGCAAATGTAATAGCCATGATACAAAATGGAAGGAAAGAGGAAAATGAGCCTGCTCAGGTCGCAACTCTTGTTTCATCACATGCAGCTCCCCCTTCATTTGTGGAGTGGCCGGAAAGCTTGACGAGGCCCCGAGCCGGCACAGCCCGTTTCGCCTGCCAGGCGGAAGGTGTCCCACCTCCCAAGATGTCCTGGCTGAAGAACGGGAGGAAGATCCATTCCAACGGTAGAATCAAAATGTACAACAGGTGAGAATAGTCAACTGTTTCACAACTCCTGAGCTAATGAGGATGTATGAGTGGAGGTGCGCTCCTGCCAAAGCAGGGAGGCAAGGTGGTGGATTTGGGGTGTCACAGTGAAGGATGGGCAGGTCTGCCCCATGGAGAGCACGATAATGCTCTTGTGTAGTTGTGTTCATTTCAACATGGTTCGTAGAGGAGAGCTTCTTTGCAGTTGATTGTATTCATTGGGTGGGTGCCATGTGGATTTTCATAGCCACTCTGTGTGCAAGATAATTGCTGGGCCCATTTAGGATTTGTTCCATCCAGGTCAATTCCTCCTGCCTCTGCAGACTTGCACATTTTTTGAAAGGTCTTATACCTGGTGTCCACCAATGTGGTTTATGTGGCCAATCACTGTAGCCATTATTAAGAGTAGTTGCTGTTCCTCTGGTGCCTAGGAGATCAGTTCTCTGACCAGGGAGGCATGCAGATGACAGGTAAAGAAGTGCCGTGGATTGTGCCTTCCAAATGTTTTGGGTTCCAGCCCCATCAGCCCCAGCCAGGACGGCTGGTGTACAGGATTTAGAACAACCTGGGGCAAAACATTTCTTTAACCCGCTCTGTGTATATTAAAAATCAGTTTTAAAAACTTAATTAGAAGGAGAAGACTGTGTAGTTAAGGGAATAGCCTTGAGTTAATAAATGGCCAATCATTCAAAGTGATTTATAAGATGCTTTGAGTCCTCCTTCTTTTACACACACAAAAAGGGACTAACACATTTATAAACAGGAAAAGGTGCTTCCGCCTTTGTTGACTGGGAGATCTCAGTGCTTAGGGTGGGGGTGGGGAGCCTTTTGGGCTGGCCAGCCAGATCACTGTTTGTCCCCACTTCCACAGGCCAGCGTTGACAGGTGGGCAGGACAACCCACATGTCGATAATTTATTGTTATTAGGATGTCAGATGATTGACAGGTGGGCTGATTGACAGGTTCCCCATGTGCCCAACAGCCACCTGGGAACAGCAGCTAGAGGACCTTTGACCAGAGCCAGAGCTGCTTCCTGCAGGGATCAGCTGCACACCTGAGTTCCCTGCAGGGGACTCAGTTTGAGAGTGAAGCCAGCCATATCTCTACCTGCCCCTCCCCTATGAGGCAGGTGGGCCTGATTTGGGGACATTTGGCCCATAGGCTGGAGGTGCCCTACCCCTGGCATAGGGACAGGGAGGAGATGGTTTGCATGCAGAAGTTCCTGGGTTCACTCTTTAGCAACTCTGGACAGCAGGGCTGTGGATGACCTTGTCTGAGAACTGATTTCGCCCCTCATTTCCTCATCTGTAAATGCATCCAAGACCAAAGCGGAGACAAGGTCACCCATGGTATTGGGCTGTGCAGGTGAATCCAGTGTCTTCTAATTTTGTTACTATTGCAAACTTTTCAGAAAATTGTATTTGACCTTTCCCCATGCAAGGATTTTATTTATTTATTTATTGCATTTGTATACCGCCCCATAACCGAAGTTCTCTTGAGAAGAACTTCAAATAATGTTCTTTTTGTTATTTTTCTGTGCCTTTTTAATGGTGGTGAGCAGAATAAATTCTTAGCAATAATATTGAAATGACAAACTTTTGGTCTTTCTGTCCCTTGTCACTATGAGTGTCCAGCCACTGTCAGTTTGAGTATTTCATTTTAATGTATTTCATTTAATTGCGATATGCAATCAGTTTTTTTAAATAAGATAAAATTCTGTACATATGAAATGGATGGTGCAAATATATTAAGTTGAGTTGGTGGATCTTGCTTTCTTTTAATGCTACCTGGCCTCTTTTTGACTATCTGTCTAGCAAACTGGTGATCAACCAGATCATCCCTGAAGATGATGCTATCTACCAGTGCATGGCTGAAAACAGCCAGGGCTCCATCCTCTCCAAGGCACGATTGACGGTAGTTCTGTCTGAAGACAGGCCCAGTGCGCCCTGCAACGTCCACGCGGAAACTGTGTCAAGTTCAGCCATCCTTCTGGCCTGGGAGAGGCCGCTTTATAATTCAGACAAAGTGATTGCTTACTCTGTGCACTACATGAAAGCAGAAGGTAAGCACCAGTGCTCTGATGAGGCCGGCTATACTACTGTTTGGTTCCTCAATATTTGGGTCACAAGAGGATGTTCCTTGTCTCCTTTAACCACAAAATGGGTTGTTCAGAGCTGTTTAGGGGATGAGTGTGAATGAACCTATTGTACTTCTGAGAACAAGCATCCTTCCTGGCTGGGCAGGTGCAGGGAGCCAACGTGGAAGATTTCTTCTTCACCCCACTCAAGTTATACAGCATTTCCTTTTATTATTTATTTATTTATTTATTTAAAATATTTCTATAATGCCCTTCTACCCTACAATAGGGCACTCAGGGAGGCTACAATAAAATAGCACACATATATAGTAAAATACACAATAAAAACTACGTACACTACACTCAACATCTAAGGCCCTCCTCCGGGTGCCTACTCCAAGGGAAGCTCAGAGGGTGGCAACAAAGGAGAGGGCCTTCTCAGTGGTGGCCCCCAAATTATGGAATGATGTCTCTGACGAGGTGCGTCTGGCGCCATCACTGTTATCTTTTCAGTGCCAGGTCAAGACTTTCCTCTTCTCCCAGGCATTTTAGCATGTGTTTTTAAATTGTTTTAAATTTTTAAAATTGTTTTTAAAAGATGTGTTTTAAATTTGTATGGTTTTTAATGTTTTTAGTTACTGTAAACCGCCCAGAGAGCTTCAGCTATGGGGCGGTATACAAATACAATAAATAAATAGATAAATAAATAAAAATAAAAGATAAAAAACTTTAAACACTGTCAGGCTTACCACGAACCCCTATTCACAGGGTCGCCATAAGTCGGAGTAAATGTGAAGGCAGTACATTTCCATTTCCATTTTGTTGGGCCCCGAAATGTATTTGGATGCATGTATATCTAGAATTGCACTTTAATATCTTCACCAGACTCAGTGTTTGCAACTGGATTGGCATATGGAGGATGGTATGGTGACCATCATCCATGTTTTTGTACCTTCCAGACTTGACTGCTTCAACATGTTCTAAGTAGGGCTGTCATTGAAGAGTATTTAGAGGCTTCAGCTATGGAGTCAGAATTCTGGAGAAGATAGCCATGACAGTTGTAGAACTCCAGTCTTAAGAGATCTGTACTGGCACACATTGGCTTCCAGGCACAGTTCCAGTGCCAGTTTTAACCTTTTAAATCACCTGGGGCCACTTGAGGGTGCCCATCCGCTCACATGAGCTCAGCCTTGCAGCTGGAGGTGCAAAATATTCTACTTCCACCCCTGAACCTCCCACGGATCTCTGTTCAGCAGCTCCCTTGAGCAGCACGGCACTCATTCAGAAGGAGTTCCTGGGCTCTCTCAGCCATACTGATCTTTTTAACTACTTGACATATTGAATATTTCTGTTTCTCATTATGAAGAGTCACTGAGGATTGCAAAAGATTAACCACTAAGTTAGTGTGTGTGAAACAAAAATAAATATATGTATTTAACTTACACTTTTTGAAGTTTATAAAATACATTTTATAGATACAAAAACTAAAAACAAAACATTTTGATGTATCATTAGGTTTCTGAATATTATATGGGTACAATATGTTAACTGATGAGCTGGTTAAAATAAAGGCTTGGATGTTGATTCCACCTTGTTAATTGGTCTTGTTCACCATGCACAGTTGATAGCCCTCGGTTCAGCTGTTGCGACATCCTATTTAGCCTGCCCTAAAACACTCTGGGGAAAAGGCAATTTTATGCATGTGGGAACTGTTGAATTGCAGCAGCTGTACCTGGTGCGGCAACCTTTTGTTGAAGTAGCTAGTTAGACTTTATTTTTATGTCATCTTTCCACCAAAAAGTCCTCCAAGCTCACAGAGATGAACACAAATTTGAAATTCAAGCAACAAAATTCAACTTGCAAAAATGGAAGAGGACAAACTCCCAACACCTTAAAAAAACCCTTAAAAGTCATCATTTCTAAGAGCAAAGGCCAGTCTCCACCAAAAGAATGTCAACGCGAACAGCAGTACATTCTCAGAGGGCAGCTCCTCCCTGTAAAGGTCCCAGGCAAGGGAGGGAGTGAAAACACTTGCTTGTTGATGGTCCAGCACAACCTCTCCCATGCCGAAATGGGCATTAGACAAATTAATGGAGGAGGGCAGGGCTATGCATTGCCTCCAGGATCAGAGGCTCTGTGCTCTGAATGCCAGGGCTGCTGGGGGAGCTCTGGCTCCAGCAGGGGAAGACTGTTGGGGTTCCCATTGCAGCATCTGGTTGGCCACTGTGGGAAACATGGTGCAAGGCTGGGCCCCCTTTCCGTCTGATCCAGCAGCTTCTTATGCTCTTGTTTATAATTGCACTATTCAAGGGTAAAGCTGAGGGATTTCTACTTCCTGTTGACAAAGCACTGAGCTTTTTACAAGCCAGGCATTGCCCCATTCATCGTAAACAAATGCAGCGCTTCTAAAGTGCACTCCAAACATCAGATGATATTCTTCCTCCCAGGCAGAATAAAAGTTAGCGTTGAATAAAATTGGGCCGGGTGGGGGCCGGTAGCAGAGAAAGAAACAAATGGGAGTCTGTGAGATGAAGATGGAGGGGGGAAATCAAATTGGGGGTAGGGGAGATGTTCGTTGTAGTACTAGGAAGAATGGGGGCTTGATGAGGGAGCGTGTTAATTCCTTGTTAGTGGTTGAGGAAAGGAGAAAGGAATAGCTGATGGGGGCTGGGGGAGCCTGCCTTGTCTTCTCTGCTGCCTCTTCTGTTAGGGGCCTCTACATGAAGTCTTCCCAGCTATTCAAGACCAGAACAAGCCCTTTCATTTGGGGTTCAGGGATCCTGCATTGCAGGTCAGAAATCTGTGGCATGTAGTTCCTAATTAACCAGCCATTAATTAGAGGGTTGTGAGTTGCTCATAATCTTGCCTAATTAAAAAGCTGTCAAGTTAACTCTGAATTGTGGGAAAATTGGTTGGTGGAATTTTTGTTACTCAGTTTGTAGAATTCTGTTCTTAAGAGGAGAGGCTTAAACGGCTTCAAGGAGTATTTTTATTTTGTTTTTAACAATGTTGACAACCGGTTTGGTATGAACTGTGCATTAAGAAAGGGCCACTGCAGTGGCCAGCCTTCTTCTGCTTTAGAACGTTGCTCTGGAGGAATGAAGCAGAACAAAGCCCTGGTCTGCTGTGCAGTGTGGTGCACATTTGAATGTAAATTGCTGTATGTTCTAAACTAATCCTTGTTGTTCTGTTCCTGAATTAAAAGAGGCGCACGCATCCAACATGTCCAGTCTTAACTGTAGCCTTTGCATTCGAGTGGGGGCCCGGCCCAGAGCATCTTCATTGATTAGGTTTGTGTTTTTAAGCAGCCACAGCACAGCCCTCCCATTTCCCCAGGATCCAAAATGAGGGGGCTGTGAATGGTTTTCAAAGGCAGGAAGGCTCGCTAGTTCCAAAGCAGGAGATCCAGAGATTGTGATTGGCTGTTGAGGTAATTAAGGCTCGTCTGTTGTCCTTCCTGCTTACTCTGCATACTTTGTTGTGGTTTAGTTTTCTCAATGGAGATTTTGGGCTGATTCAACACATCCACATAGAGAGCTTTCTGTTCACCAAGTCCCAAAACTCCATAATTTATAGAGAGGCACAATGTGGTAGCATGAAACTGCTTTCACTCAAACAACAAAATATACCTCCTTCCAGGCCAATCCTAGCATTTACTGAGAAGTGTCCCATTGGTTTCAGTTGGACTTACTCCCAAGGAAGAATATTTAGGACTGCAGCCTTGTAGCCACTCTGTCCGAAGCTGCATTACATACAAGTAAATCCCCCTGATTTTGTCTACCTAGCTCAGGGTTTTTTCCC
Organism: Rhineura floridana; assembly: GCF_030035675.1. Classification (NCBI taxonomy): domain Eukaryota; kingdom Metazoa; phylum Chordata; class Lepidosauria; order Squamata; family Rhineuridae; genus Rhineura; species Rhineura floridana. The sequence continues at coordinate 39,333,906 of NC_084493.1, forward strand.
CAAGGTAAAAGTTTATAAGATTGCAACCTGAAACTTGTAATCCTGCAGAGAGGTTTCAGCATTCTTTTGTTTCTAAAAATCCTTTATGTATTCCAGGTTTAAATAACGAAGAATATCAGGTTGTTATTGGAAATGATACAACACATTATATTATTGATGACCTGGAGCCTGCTAGCAACTATACCTTCTACATAGTGGCCTACATGCCCATGGGGGCTAGCCAGATGTCCGACCATGTGACCCAGCACACTCTGGAAGACGGTGAGTTGTCCTGTTACATCACAGGAAAAATGGTCATGTGCTCCAGAACATCAGTTCCTACAGATGTTGCTATAAGTTGCTTAAACTCTTAAAAGATTTGTCCTACAGTGACTTCAAGTTGTATCGTGGAAAGATCACCAAGTCTAAGAGAAGGTGCACACACTGGAGTAGAATTACTTGCTGTGCCCGTCTGAACTGGGCATCTACCATGAAGTGACTGACTTTAGGTGGCAAATTTTGAGGTAGTACTGAAGGGAAGCAGATTATCAACTATTTTGTTAAAAGCAACAATAATAATACATTATCCTCTCCCCCCTCCCCAGTTGGTCTGCACAAGAACTCATTTCCAGTTTGGAGGCCTCTTTATGGTCCCAACCACCACTTGATGTACAGTGGCTGGTTGCCCACAAGAGGGCCTTTTTAGTTATGATTTCCAAGATCTAGAATGTACTCAACTATCCACTCAAGAGAGGCATCCGCCTTGAGCGATGGATGTTAGATGCCTCTTAAAGGTGGCATAGGGGGAGGGGGACAGATCTGACTCATGGTACCCAGTCCTCTGGGAAGTCCTCCTGCATGGCCCCATTAAAATGAACAGGAGATGGGGGAAAGCTCACGGGCATATGGCTCCACTGTCTGTTGGTCTGCCAGCCTTCCACCCCACCAGCCACCACTGCCCCACCTGCACCCCAGTCCTAGAGTGCACGAGGGCCAAAAGCTTTGGGTTGAGGTTGAAGAGTGGTGGCACAGTGTGCATCTGTCTACCCAGAGTTGCTGGTCTACTCATGAGTAGGGGTGGAAGCATCTGCTAATTTAGGTTCTCTCAGTTTCTTACTTTTTCCAGTCTTAAATTTAATTCTTCACATTCTTGCAGCCATTCACAATTTAAATAAATAAATAAATGATTCTCATGGATATTCTTCAGCATTTTAGTGCAGCATTTCTCTTAATAAACACATGTTTGTATGCAGTTTTGACTAACGTACACATTGTTGCAAGCAACGTCTCCTAATATAGTGCATTTTTATAATCATTGTTTAGTTGGCGATCTGCATCACAACATTCAGATACGTGTAATTTCCAGAGGATGGCTGTGTCTTGGTTCTCATACTGTTTTGGAAAGCGCAGACTTGACAGGGTCTCAGTGAGCTTTGGTGGCAGCATCATTGCTGTCCTAGCAGGAAGAAGTACAGTTTGGCCAAAGGGGTAGTCAAGGAAATTAGACCAATTCCAGAGATCTTCTGCTGATAGAGGAAGCTTTTAAGGGAAGGCAAATGTGCAAGATCAAACAGCTCCAGGGCTTGTGTTCTGCTGGCCAGCACTTACACCTGTCCATTCCCTCCCTTCCCTCCTCTTAGTCCCTCTGAGGGCTCCTGAAATCAGCTTGACCAGCCGAAGCCCCACAGATATTCTCATCTCCTGGCTGCCGATCCCAGCGAAGTACAGGCGAGGGCGGGTGGTCTCCTTCCGCTTGTCGTTCCGCCTCAGCACCGAGAGCACCGTTCAGGTTCTGGAGCTTCCAGGCACGACATACGAGTATCTCTTGGGGAGCCTGAAGGCCGACAGTGTCTATTTGGTTCGTATTTCTGCTGCAACTCGGATTGGCTGGGGAGAGGCCTCCCTGTGGACGTCGCATCACACGCCGAAAGCCACGAGTGTCAAAGGTGCGTCATGTTTCAGTTTAAGGTCCAAATGTGGATCTTTTTGTTAAAGTTGCCGTTACGCTGCAAAATGCCTTTAGCTCGAAACTAACCTGAATTATCTAAGCTGTCCCTTGCTTTGGATATTTTGACCTTGCAGACCTGTGACTTGATTGAAGTTTATATTTGCTCCTGCATAAACTGGTTGCCTCCAAGCTCTGTGATAGGGAGCATTAGTTTTGCCATCTGATAGGCCTGGCATTGATGCACTGGACCTCCCAGGGTATATCCCAGAGAGGGGAGAGACGCGGCTCCTTGATGGAGCATGGAGAGAGGCCCAGGTTCAGCCCCTGGCACATCCCTGGGGAAGAGCCAAGGCCCCATGGCAGAGCATCTGCCCTGCATGCAGAAGGTCCCAGGTTCAGTCCCCGGCAGCATCTCAGGTAGGGATAGGGGAGATCTCAGTCTGAAACCTGGGGAAGTCGCTGCCAGTCAGTGCAGGCAGTTCTGAGCTGGATGGACCTTTGGTGCGACTCAGGGCAAGGCTGCTTCCCCTGTCCCTGTGTATGTTCCTAGATCCAGGCCGGGCTGGGAGAGACCCGTGTCGGAAACCCTGGAGATCTGCTTCCAGCCTGAGCGGCCTGAATTAATGGTCTGACTCGGGAGAAGGCCATTTCCATGCTTTCTCATTGTGTCTCCAGTGCGAAAAAGAAACCTTCTCCTTTCCTAGTGCCAAAGTCTCCGGAGCTGCGCCTGGAGCCTCTCAACTGCACCACGATCGCGGTCAGGTGGCAGCAAGACTTGGCGGGTGCAGCAGCCATCCAAGGCTACAAACTGTACTACAAGGAAGAAGGGCAACAAGAAAACGGGCCGATCCTGCTGGAGGCCAGCGATGTGACATACACCGTCAGTGGTTTGGGTGAGTCTGTACACAGCTTCTGCCTTCCATATTTCTGAAGGAAAAACCGCATTCATTTCAAAGTAAAAGCAAGGGCAGCACTTTTTGTTAGAGACACTCTTGAGCAAATTAAGTGAAGATTACATTTTAAATATGAGTGGAGTCAGGTTAGCCAGACACTTGCCTCCCATCAGAATTTCTTAAGTCTGGAGAAGCTCTAGAACAGCCTTTCCCAACCAGTGTGCCTCCAGATGTTGTTGGACCGTGTGACGTCCTTCCCTGGCACCACCTGTGAAGCTCTCACTTTGTGGCTACCAGCAGACAGGAACGTCAGGTTTATTCTTACCCTTTACAGCACTAGCACAGATCTCAAAAGATCCCACTGCTAGACAGCACCACCCGACACTCTGTAACCCTTTTAGCCAATAGACTGTGCCTAGTCTCTGCCTGCCTATTCCGATACCTTGTGTCAATGGGTATAGGTAATTTGTACCCCCCCCCTGCAGACCCTTGACTCTGAAGCTTACAGCCCTGGGTTTCTCTGTGGGACTGGATACACTTTCCTCTGATCCGCCGCTGCCACCATTCGATACAAACTGTTCAGCCTTGGTTACTTTGCTATTCCCTCTGGTATGTGTATCCCAGCTGAAGGAATCAGGCTTTTATTTAACCAATAAATATTTATTTAGTATTAGAAATAACAAGATTACTTAAGGAATGTTTCACAAGCGTATGGTTTCATCTATATTCTGTTATGTACTTGACTTCTTACTAATTGCCTCAGAACTCCGACTCACTCTCAACACCAACCTCCAAACACCACCAAAACCTCTCTTTCACCCCAACCTCCAACATCCACCACCCTGATTCAACTGCCATTCTTCCATTTATACTCCCAGCCATTCAAACGCTCAGCCAATCATCCAGCATTCTACTGCTCATGTACTCCCCCTCCTCTTTCACTCCACTTACCATATATCTTCTATATAACCAGCACTTACCATATTTACAATATAAGCAGGAACATCACAGACCACAACTCCCATCAGCCTCAGCCAGCATTGCCAATGGTCAGGAAAGATGGGAATTGTGGTCCAACAACATCTGGAGGCACTGGTTGGGAAAGGCTGCTCTAGAAGCTGCTTCTGTGCTTGCATTCAGAGGGGCAACTGAGAGTCACTTGGTCTGGATGGCTTTTGATCTGTGAAGGTTGCTGTGCTTTAAAATATTCCTTAAAAGTTCCCTTTCACAAGGTTGATGTGGCTCTGCCGTTATGGGTCACGTCTGTTGCTTTTGTCTTATGATGGGATATTTTAATCCTCTTATTTGCCACTTTGGATATAAAAAAGCAGCATATCAATAAAAAAACTTAGTGAATATTCACATTTACCTCAGATTGTAGCAGACCCACAGGGAAATGTGAGGAGTGTTTCTGTCCTGAGGGGGCTGTCCCTAGGGGATGCAGGGCCCAGGGCAGCTCCACTGTGTGCCGCCTCCCTCCTGGCTCTGCCACCCTCCTTCTCCGCAGGGCAGCTTAGTTGTTGTGGTTGAGCAGCAGCATCCGCTCACCACACAGCCTGCCCACACTGCTCTGTTCTCCTAGCAGCGGCAGCAGCAGCACGGGGACGCCCTCTCCCTCCTCCCCCTCCTCCCTCCCTGCTTTATTTAGCCTCACCCCGGGGGGGGGAGAGGTGTACCAGGTACAGCCCCCTCCCCAAGTATGTGGTCTAGGACAGTTGCCCGTATTTTGCTTTGTTTTAATATATTTAAAGTCTGTTTCTTAGATGTGTTAGAGTGTTTTTGTGGTTTTGCCTGGGAACCACATGCTTGCTTGCTTGGTGTCTGGTGCTGCTGTGGTTGCAGTTCCTACCGATCCTAAGGTGGGGGTGGGTAGGGAGCGCTGTGGGGCAAAGACGCCGGCGTGCTGTGAAACCAGGTGTTGCCGCTTGCAGCTTGGCAGGAAACTGAAGCGCTGCTCTTGCTGCAGCCTGCCAAGCGATGTGGCCATGCCTCTGCTAGGCCGAGTGGCCATGGCCAGCCCCCCCACTTGCCACTGCGCTTGGTCCTTGGGCATGAGGCTCTCCTTTCCTCCTTTGCCACTCCGCAGCTGCAGCCTTCTAGTGACCCCTAGCCCTGACCTGACTGAGACTCTGGAGGGGGTAGGGAGAGAAGAGAGTCACAAAGGAAAAAAAGGAAAAAAGGAAGAAGAAAAGGTGAAAGAAAAACTGAAGTGGCCGAGCTCTTAAGGAGCTCCGTCAGGTCCAGCCGTCCTCAGCGAAAGGCAGGGCCAGTCAGGAGAGCAGGGGTGGCCCCTCCCCTGGGTGTGCACTTTGGAAGTGGACGCTGCCTGCGCAGCCTGAGGGAGGTGCCATCTCAAGGGTGAGGAAGTGCCCTCCAGGGACCTCCAGGGAAAAGCTTTTCTGTATTGCATGGAGGCGGTGAGTGCAGTTCTCCTGCGTCTGCCCTCCCAGGGGAGGAGGAATATGCCAAGTTCCTGAAAGGGATCAGGGGTGTTGTGGTGAGGGAAGTGCAGGGAGTTGAGGCCTTGGCTGGCACTTCCAGGCATCAGTCGCCCTCAGCTCCCTTTAAGGGGCAGTAACCAGAACTGGGGCTGGCAAAGGTAAAGGGGTGAAGAGAACGCAGGCAGGAAAGAAGTGTAGGCACGGTAGGTCGCCACCCCCTCCACTCTCAGTAGCTCCTTCGACCTCCTCCCCAGGTTCTTCTTCACTCCCGTCCTCCTCGCCTCAGCCGTCCCCCATCTGCAGCAAGAGGCAGAAGGGTAGGGGCAAGGACCGAGCCTGCAAGCGGGCTGTGGCTGCGCCAACTACAGCAGAACCCACAGAGAAAGTAGAAACAGAGTAGAAAGGTGGCAGCTGTTCTGGGCCTGATTTGTGACTCAGAGGGCCCCCCCTCTTCAGACGAAAGGGAGGAGGAGGGACTGGAAGCGTCACCTCCCAAGGGGAGACTTTTTCAGTCTGAGATTTTTCCAGCAATGGTAGCCAAAGCCAGAAGGATTTTGGAGCTACTGGAAGAGCACGCGCAGGATGTCAAAGTTGAGGAGTCCTCCTTGCTTGGCTATCCAGTCTGGAGAGCAGGGATGGCCCCTCGCCCTGGGTGTGTACTTCAGATGTACTTCAGATGTGGACCCTGCCTACACATCCAGAGGGTGGTGCAATCCCAAGGGTTAGGACTGCCCTCCAGGAACCCCCGGGAATAGAAATTCACAGGAAGAACTTCCTTTTCTCTCTCTCTCATAACACTAGAACTCAATGGGGACATCCAATGAGGCTGAATGCAGGAAGATTCAAGAAGACAAAAAGAGAGAGAAAGTACTACTTCAGACAGTGCATAGTTAAACTATGGAATTTGCTCCCCCAAAAGGCAGTGATGACCACCAACTTGGATGGCTTTAAAAGAGGATTATTTATTTATTTATATATTCATTTATTTATTAAATTTATATTCCTCTACTTCTCCCCAGAGGAGCCCAAATTCATGGAGAACAAGGCTACCAATGGCTACTAGCCAGGATGGCTGTGCTCTGCCTCCATGATGAGAGGTAGTATGCGTCAGAATACCAGTTGCTGGAAACTGCGGGGAGGGGGAAGGGCTGTTGTCCGGCTTCCTAAATTCTTAGGGTGACAGAACGAAAAAGAGATTTCAAGGAGTTCCAAAAGGATCTCTCCAAACAGTGTGAATGGCTGTCTTACCATTAAGACAGTAAATGAGATCCAGTGTAAGCAAATGCAAACTAATGCATGTCGGGGCAACTTCACATACGTACTCTTGGGGTCTGAACTGGCAGTGATTGACCAGGAAAGAGATCTTGTGGGGTCATGGTGGACAGTTTCATGAGAAGGTTGACGCAGTGTGCAGCAGCTATGAAAAGGGTGAATTCCATGCCTGGGATCATTATGACTAACCAAATAAAATTATTGCCTACCTAGGATCATTCAGAAAGGGACCTAAATGTTTTTCTCTGTCTCTCATAATACTGGAAACTAAAGCCATCCAATGACATTGAACAGTGGGAGATTCAGGGCAGTCTAAAGGAAAATCTTCTGCAAATACGTTTTGCCATTATGTCTTTATATCTTGAGGGCTGCTGGGACTAAAATTTAAATAAATAGATGGGTCTAGGAGTGTAATACCTTGGGTTAGAAAGAAGAAAAACCCAATAGCACCAAGCAAATCCTTTAAGGTTCCAGAATGGGATTTCCTCCCCACTTTGGGGGTCAGACTGGATTGAGTTGTCAGAATTAAACCATAATCTCAGGTCAGTTGGCCTCTTGACCACACTTGGATTCCCCCCCCCCTCGCATTGCTGCAGAAGCAACAGAGATATTTTAGGGAGAGAGAATGCAAGGTCTTTTCAGTGGGACAAGGTCCATCTGCGAGCCTTTCCACCCAGAGAGTATCACGCAGCGGGATGGAACCCACTCAGCACAGGCCAGAACACAAAAGGACCAGCAGCACCTCAGGCAAAGCTTGTTTTTAGAAGCTATTGCTCTGTCTTTGGAAGGTGCATGCTCCTGACAGCAATGCAGACACAAAGCAGCATGCGCTGCCTTCTGTCTTTATTGCAAAGCATTTCTGAGCTTGGCTGATTTGGCCCAGCTGTTGCACATGAGGGCATAAAGCCAACACTGGGACCTTTAGAATTTACGATCAATGAAATGGCGCAGGTGGAATTTTATCGTAAAATCGCCTGGGACTTTATCTTGTAGTTATTAATGTTGCCACTGCAGTTGCAGCTGCTTAGCACGTGCCTTCTAAAGCGAAATAGAATTTGAGCTGTCACAGTGTTGTGACAGTGATGCGTGGTGTGAGCCCTCCTGGCAAGCACATGTATGGCCACCTAGAAAATTACTCAAAAGGATTCAAAAATGGTGTTACTTCTGGAAAACTGTGAATGTCCATTGTTGGCGTTTCCTCTTTCCATCTCAGCTTCCCAAAGTGCCTGACTCAGCTTAGCTTGATTAACCGTTGGTCATAGCTGTCAAATTACACTGCCACATGTCATGCCATGATGTCACAACAAAATCAGTGATGTCATTTTGAGGTTTCGAGCTTGCTGGATTCAATGCCTTCTTTCACGTATAGAGCGACTCCGCCACCAATACGTCCTTCCCTGTCCTTCCGATATAGTTTATATCCAGGGATAACCGTATCCCACTGGTTTTCTCCATTCCACCAGGTCTCCGTTATGCTCACTATATGAATGCTCTCCTCTAAGACCAAGCACTCCAGTTCTCCCATCTTGGTTCGCAGGCTCCTAGCATTAGCGTACAGGCACTTGTAAGCAGTGTCTCTCTTCAAGGGTCTTTGGCACTTGTGGTTAGGCCTGTGGTAATTTTGCTCTTCTGAATTTATATCCTGTGCCCCTGCTCTCACAATGCCTACTTCTAGGCCTACCCCTTTTAAAATTTCATCATTTCTTTGGTTTTTATCCCAGGGGGGAGGTTTATTCCGAACCGGACCTTTCTCAGCTCCTGTCAGGTTTCCCCCCTCAGTCAGTTTAAAAGCTGCTCTGCCACCTTTTTAATTTTAAGTGCCAGCAGTCTGGTTCCATTCTGGTTCAAGTGGAGCCCGTCCCTTTTGTACAGGCCCGGCTTGTCCCAAAATGTTCCCCAGTGCCTAACAAATCCAAACCCTTCCACCTGACACCATCATCTCATCCACGCATTGAGACTGCAAAGCTGGGCCTGTCTGGCTGGTCCTGCGCGTCGAACCGGTAGCATTTCAGAGAAAGCCACCTTGGAGGTCCTGGCTTTCAGCATCCTACCTAGCAACCTAAATTTTGCTTCCAGGACCTCACGGCTGCATTTCCCCATGTCGTTGGTGCCAACGTGCACCACGACCACTGACTCCTTCCCAGCACTGTCTACCAAACTATCTAAACGACGGGCGATATCCGCAACCTTCGCACCAGGCAGGCAAAACACCTTGCGGTCTACATGCCCATCACACACCCCACTGTCTATGTTCCTAATGATCGAATCACCCACTACAAGGATCCCTCCAGCCCCTGGAGATATATCCTCGGCATGAGAGGATAGCTGCTCATCCCCCAAGGAATGGGTCCCTTCTAAGGGATCATTTCCCTCTTCCTCAGCTGGATGCTCTCCTTCCCCGAGACCATCGTTGTCCATGATAGCAGGAGAGCTATCATCGCTGGAGTGGGACACAGCTATAACGTCCCTGAAGGCCTCCTCCACACACCTCTCTGCCTCTCTCAGCTTTTCCAGGTCCGCCACCTTGGCCTCAAGGAAATGAAGTAGTTCCCGGAGAGCCAGGAGCTCATTGCACCGAGAGCACACCCACGACTTCTGTCCAACAGGCAGATAGTCGTACATGCTGCAGGCGGTGCAAAACACTGGAAAGCCCCCACACCCCTGCTGGCTTCTTACCTGCATAGTTTTGTTTAAGGTTTATTACGTCAATGGGTTGGAGACTGCGGTTTAGTTGAGGTCAGGGAACAGACGGGCAGAGTGGGGGGCCCTGGCCTCGCCCTGCTGCCGAACTCGCGCTGCTGCTTAACTCACCTTGACGCTTCGTCAGCTGGGGCTCCCTCTAGCTCGTGGAGCAGGCAAATAGTGGTAACGAGAGAGGAAGTTCTAAGCTTAATGGACAATATAAAAACTGACAAATCACTGGGCCCGGATGGCATCCACCCAAGAGTTCTCAAAGAACTCAAAGGTGAAATTGCTGATCTGCTAACTAAAATATGTAACTTGTCCCTTGGGTCCTCCTCCGTGCCTGAGGACTGGAAAGTGGCAAATGTAACGCCAATCTTCAAAAAGGGATCCAGAGGGGATCCCGGAAATTACAGGCCAGTTAGCTTAACTTCTGTCCCTGGAAAACTGGTAGAAAGTATGATTAAAGCTAGATTAACTAAGCACATAGAAGAACAAGCCTTGCTGAAGCAGAGCCAGCATGGCTTCTGCAAGGGAAAGTCCTGTCTCAGTAACCTATTAGAATTCTTTGAGAGTGTCAACAAGCATATAGATAGAGGTGATCCAGTGGACATAGTGTACTTAGACTTTCAAAAAGCGTTTGACAAGGTACCTCACCAAAGGCTTCTGAGGAAGCTTAGCAGTCATGGAATAAGAGGAGAGGTCCTCTTGTGGATAAGAAATTGGTTAAGAAGCAGAAAGCAGAGAGTAGGAATAAACGGACAGTTCTCCCAATGGAGGGCTGTAGAAAGTGGAGTCCCTCAAGGATCGGTATTGGGACCTGTACTTTTCAACTTGTTCATTAATGACCTAGAATTAGGAGTGAGCAGTGAAGCGGCCAAGTTTGCTGATGACGCTAAATTGTTCAGGGTTGTTAAAACAAAAAGGGATTGCGAAGAGCTCCAAAAAGACCTCTCCAAACTGAGTGAATGGGCAGAAAAATGGCAAATGCAATTCAATATAAACAAGTGTAAAATTATGCATATTGGAGCAAAAAATCTGAATTTCACATATACGCTCATGGGGTCTGAACTGGCGGTGACCGACCAGGAGAGAGACCTCGGGGTTGTAGTGGACAGCACGATGAAAATGTCAACCCAGTGTGCGGCAGCTGTGAAAAAGGCAAATTCCATGCTAGCAATAATTAGGAAAGGTATTGAAAATAAAACAGCCGATATCATAATGCCGTTGTATAAATCTATGGTGCGGCCGCATTTGGAATACTGTGTACAGTTCTGGTCGCCTCGTCTCAAAAAGGATATTCTAGAGTTGGAAAAGGTTCAGAAGAGGGCAACCAGAATGATCAAGGGGATGGAGCGACTCCCTTACGAGGAAAGGTTGCAGCATTTGGGGCTTTTTAGTTTAGAGAAAAGGCGGGTCAGAGGAGACATGATAGAAGTGTATAAAATTATGCATGGCATTGAGAAAGTGGATAGAGAAAAGTTCTTCTCCCTCTCTCATAATACTAGAACTCGTGGACATTCAAAGAAGCTGAATGTTGGAAGATTCAGGACAGACAAAAGGAAGTACTTCTTTACTCAGCGCATAGTTAAACTATGGAATTTGCTCCCACAAGATGCAGTAATGGCCACCAGCTTGGATGGCTTTAAAAGAAGATTAGACAAATTCATGGAGGACAGGGCTATCAATGGCTACTAGCCGTGATGGCTGTGCTGTGCCACCCTAGTCAGAGGCAGCATGCTTCTGAAAACCAGTTGCCGGAAGCCTCAGGAGGGGAGAGTGTTCTTGCACTCGGGTCCTGCTTGCGGGCTTCCCCCAGGCACCTGGTTGGCCACTGTGAGAACAGGATGCTGGACTAGATGGGCCACTGGCCTGTTCCAGCAGGCTCTTCTTATGTTCTTATGTTCTTATGACATTGCACTTCTAGAGGGCAGACATGTTTGGTCTGTAACAGCAAAGAGACACACACACACAAAGAAAAGAAAAGAAAAGAGAATATTTTGCACCTTAAAGACGTAACAGATAAAAGCTTCTGTGGACTGGAGGCATCAGACATGAAACAATAGCCTCAGGCAGCAGGCAAATGTGTGTGTATGTACGCATGCACATGTGGAACAGCTTCAGTGAAGCTAACAGGGCCAGTCTGGATTAATTTACTGTTAGGGCTGCAGTTAAGATGCTGCCATCATCCTACTGTCAATTTTGGCAGCATTCCTAGTTATTCTTGGGGCAGAGTTAGCCTGGTTCTCGGGGTTCGTTGTTGCTGCTCTCTGATGTTTCTCCTCCTTCCCCCGCCCCCCCGCCCAGCTTTTCTCCCACATGTTGTCCAACCAGATCTTGTCTCTTAGTGTTCCAGTCTCTGCTTTGAGCCCACTGTTTATTTTTGAACAGAATGATTTGGTGTGATGTCTCTTTCCCCCCCTCCCCACCAGTGTCAGGGGGACTAGTAAACACTGTGACCAGATTCCGGACTGCCCTTCTCCAAATAAATAGCTTGGCTCTTTAGGTGACGTTTATGTCAAAGCCCCCTGGCATTTATTTTTCTGCAGGAGGTGCACCCCTCCCCGCTTCCATCCTTGTTATCACTTGGCTTTTCTACAGAAGCTGACCCTGTGGAGCATGCCTTGCATTTTTGCCACTATTTTTAATCTTTCTGGCTTCCCACTTTGCACTCAGATTCTCCCATTGTAGCACTTGGCAAATGTCTTCCTCCAGCTTTTGCATCTGGAATATTTCAGATATTTCATAGCTTTCTGTGTGAAGAGTTTGTTGGGCAGCATCTCTGCTGTGTTTGCCACCTTTTTCTATAAGCTATGCTATCTAAATTGAATCCCTGTGCACAGAGATAGTTTACCTCTGAATACCAAGTGCTGTGGCCACACTGTAGCGAAGAGCTGTCACCTGCATATGGGCTTTGCACTGGGGCATCGCCTAGTCCCACTTGGAAACTTGATCAGATATCCTAATGGTCCTTTCCTTTGGCAAGATGAAAACAAGCTACTATTCATTCCTGTAGTGAAACTTACAATTGATGGTTCTCGCTGAGGATGTCAAGTGCCCCATTGCCTTGGGGATATGCTGGAACATTTTAGAGAACGTTGCGTATAGGCCCAGAGGGAACCCATCTTATTAGAACTACTTGATGGTTATGATTTTAAATTAATTGTTGGTGGGGGGAAGAGCTTTTTTGGTTTTTTCTGAGCTTTTTGGGTTGTTGTTTGGTGGTTTTAAGGGTGGGTGGTCTGCTTGAGTTGTGGAAGCCAGTGTCAGGGCTGTGTCAATTGGAGGAGAGTGATGGGGGGAGGGGGGAGGCCAATATATAACGAGGCTGGGAGGCAGATGCTGGGGGAGTGCTAGGGGCAGGCCACGTCAGGTAAGAGGAACTAAGGAGAGATGCATAATATCTGTCCCCTGTTCCGGGCCTGTCCAGAGCCAACAGACAGCTGGGGGATGCTTGACTCCATACTCTGGCCTTCGACTGCTGCTGTGCAATGCCAGGTCTGTTGCCCAAAAAACATCCCTCATCCATGATATGATATTGGATGAGGGCGCAGACTTGGCATGTATTATGGAAACCTGGCTGGATGAGGCTGCTGCTCCTATCCTCGCGGCCGTGTGTCCAGCTGGGTTCTCGTATGCACAGCAGCCGAGGGTCGGTAGTCGGGGAGTGGGAGTGGCGGTTATTTACCAAAGGTCCCTGGTTCTCACCAGGCCTCCTCTCTGTGAGACCAAGGTTGTTGACTGCATGTACTGGAGGTTGGGCCCAAAGGGCAGTTTAGGGATTCTGCTCTTGTACTGTCCACCCCGCTGCATGACAGACTCCCTGGCCAAGGTACTGGAGGTGGTCTCGGATGTGCATGCGCAGTCCCCAAACTTGTTGGTATTGGGAAACTTTAATGTACATTTGGAGGCCATCCTCACAGGGGCGCCTCAGGACTTCATGGAAACCATGGCTTCCTGGGAGCTGCACCTTATTCCAACGGGGCCCACCCATGTGGCTGGTCATGCACTCGACCTTGTGTTTGTCTCGGGAGAGGAGGGGAGTGATCTGAAAATTGGAGGTACACCCATCATCCCCTTGTCATGGTCAGATCACTGCTTGGTGAGGGTGGACTTCTTGGTGCCACAAACACTCCGTGGGGGTGGAGGACCCATTAGGATGGTCCGCCTCAGACGTCTGGTGGATCCAGATGGATTCCTGAATGCGCTTGGGGATTCTTTGGTGCATGCAGATGAGCACTCGGTTGAGACCCTGGTGGAGGGGTGGAATGCTGCAATCACTGGGGCATTAGACCGGGTGGCTCCAAAACGCCCTCTCCCCCTGAATAGAGCTCAGACGGCACCCTGGTATACTCCATGGTTGCGAACTCTGAGGCGGGAGGTGATGGCTAGAGCGCCAGTGGCGGAAATCTCACTCTTACGACGATTGGACATGGGTTAGAGCGGCTGCGGCAGCCTACCATGTGGCAATGAGGGCAGCAAAAAGGATTTTTATGCTGCCTCTATTGCACCCACAGAGTGCTGTCCCAGGAGGCTGTTCTAAGTGGTCCAGAGCCTGGTCGGTCCAGTTGCCCCAGAACTGATGGAACATGCTAAGGCCTCCTGTGATGAGTTTGCAAAGCATTTTACGGAGAAAATCGATCATATTAAGAGTGCTATTCCGTACGCTGTGGACACAGTGAGTGAGCCAGAGGCGGCCAGTGGTGCTCCAGTGGTGTGGGATCGGTTCCAGCTTCTTCCTTCTGATGAAGTGGACAAGGTGCTTTCAACCTTAAAGCCAACCACTTGCTTACTCGACCCTTGCCCGTCGTGGCTCATTATGAGCTGCAAGGACAGTCTGGGCGAGGGGATCAAGGCAGTGGTAAATACGTCCCTGGAAGAGGGAGTAATGCCATCAGCTCTCAAGGAGGCAGTAATAAAACCAATTCTAAAGAAGCCCTCCTTGGATCCCCAAGATCTGAGCAACTTTCGCCCAGTCTCAAATCTGCCATTCCTGGGCAAGGCGGTTGAGCGGATGGTGGCGAAGCAGTTGCAAGTGCATTTGGAGGAAGCGGATTATCTGGATCCATTTCAGTCAGGCTTCAGGCCTGGACATGGGACTGAAACGGCCTTGGTCGCCTTGGTGGATGATATGAGGAGGGCGTTGGATAGGGGCAAATGCACCTTCCTTGTCCTCCTGGATCTCTCAGCGACTTTTGATACCGTTGACCACGGTATCCTGGACCGCCTGAAGAGGTTAGGCATAGGGGGCACTGTATTGCAGTGGTTCTGTTCCTTCCTCTCTGGTAGGTACCAGAGTGGTATTGGGGGATGTGGTTTCGGATCCTTGGCCTCTCATTTGTGGGGTGCCACAGGGCTCCATCCTCTCCCCAATGCTGTTCAACATCTATATAAAACCGCTGGGAGCTATCATCAGAAGATTTGGGCTGCAGTGTCACCAGTATGCTGATGACACGCAGCTCTGTCTCATTCAAATCTTCACCGAGGTTGGCTGTAGAAACCCTGTCCAAGTGCCTGGAGTCGGTGAGTGGCTGGATGGGAAGGAATAAGCTGAAACTGAACCCTGACAAAACTGAGGTACTGTTTGTGGGAGACCAGGGAACGTTGGGGGATGTTGACCAGGTGCTCAATGGGGTACAATTGCCCCTGAAAGACCAGGTCCGCAGCCTGGGGGTCATTCTTGACTCCCAGCTGTCCATGGAGGCTCAAGTCTCGGCTGTGAGCCAGGTGGCGCTGTATCAACTCCATCTGATATGGAGGCTGTGCCCCTACCTTCCCAACCATCTGCTCCCATCTGTGGTACATGCCCTGGTCTCCTCTCGCCTAGATTACTGTAATGTGCTCTATGTGGGGTTACCCTTGAAAACGGTCCGGAAGCTGCAACTGGTACAGAATGCGGCAGCTCGCCTGATTAAAGGCAGCCGCCGGCGAGATCACATCACTCCAGTGCTGAAGGAGTTGCACTGGTTACCGGTTGTTTTCCGGGCCCAATTCAAGGTGTTGGTTCTGACCTTTAAAACTCTATATGGTTTCGGCCCAGTCTATCTGAAGGAGCGCCTCCAGCATCGTCAGGGATGCCGCTCAACAAGATCAGCCTCAAAAGGCCTTCTCTCTATCCCACCAGTTAAAACAGCTAGACTGGTGAGAACTAGGGAGAGGGCTTTTTCAATTGTGGCCCCCACTTTGTGGAATTCCCTCCCAAATGATCTCCGCCATGCACCCTCTATGATGAGCTTCTGCTGGGCCTTGAAGACCTGGCTCTTCAGGCAGGCTTTTGGGGTGGGTTAGGTTTTATTATTATTGTTGAGATTTTTAATGTTTTAATGTATTTGTATGTTTTTATTTTGTACGTCGCCCTGAGTGGCTGGACAGCCAGCCAGATGGGCAACTAATAAATTTAATAAATAAATAAATAAAAAATGTGAGTAGGACTTCTGGAGAGATGGAATGCAACACCACAGTTATGTGTTGCTGTCTGCCTTCCCCCTTTTATCAAATGTAAGAGAGTTCTTGTGGCACCTTAAATACCAACAAATGTATTATGGCATAATCTTTCATGGACAACAGTCCACTTCATCAGACTTATGAAGTGTTAACCTGAGTTACACATGGTTTGGGGGTGATATCACCATGTGTAGCTGTAACTCAGGATATCACTTCATGCATCTCTCTGGAAATTTTTAAAAATAGCTCACTCTTGTATGTGTGGTGTTGTGCTAGGGTTAGATTACGAGGGAATAGTTGTGGTTTCAGGCCAATTTTAGGCTGTTTCTCTTTATGAATACTTTTTTTTTAAGTACCCAGTTCTGTCTGAATTTCTGCTTGATCTTTAACTCCTTTAAATCTCAAACATCCAAGCCTTAAAGCACAAGCACATCCTGAAGAGGGAGTTTCATTGGCGAAATGCACACTTGCTCTCTATTGTGAATAGCAGCCTTAATGGCCAGCATGGTGCAACGGCCTGGGATTGGGGTTTGAATGAGGGAAATCCAGGTTCAAACCTCTTTTCAGCCCTGCAGCTGTCTCAGTGATCTTGGGCAAGGCTGCCCGTCTCTGTTTAACCTGTGGTTTGATGCAAGCTGTAGTTCTGAAGTTAGAGGGAAGAGTGTAGCCTGCCTGCCTTTCTTGTCGTTCATATCACCACATTTGAAGTGGCAGTTAGAACAGCCTCGGGGGGAGTCTAGCTGCAAAATATGTAGGGAAACCTGATGAGTCAGCGGCTGGGGACCAGCAGCAGTACCAGGCAGTGTGATGGAGTGAGAGGGGAGAGAGCATCTACAAAACCCCATAATGGCACTCTGAGATGGCAAGGGCAGACCACCGTGAGCAAGCTGACAGCCAGCCAGCAATTGTGAGAGCAAGCTCTGGAGAGATGAAGGTTAGGTACTAGAATGGCAAATCGAACCATCTTGCCTGCTTTTTGGCAAGGGCCTACAGCCAGGCCAGACCCTTCTCTGGATTTGGGCCCTGAAGTCGAGAGAAGGACTCTGATGTTTAGCTTGCTACCACTGCCTAGGCTTCTGCAGAAGACCACAAGAAGAGTGTTGCAAAATCATTGCCTTGGCAAAAGCAGGCAGTTGCTACCAAAATGGCAGCCCTGCATGGGAGACTTGTCTAGAGCATGGCATTCATGGCTCTAAATGGAGAGGTTCCCTTTTCTTCTCTCCGCCCTCAATATGGTGGCTTACATTTTCTGTTCATTAAGAATCCCCTCTTGAATAAATCTCAGTGCCCCCAAGTTGTGAAAGACTGAACATGATGAATTTCCACTGTGGGGGATTTGTAGGATACGGAAGAGGAATGGTGATGTCTGTGAGACTCTCCACTTGATAGAACTCACCCCAGTTACTGCTGACCTCCACATTCTCTGTCCCAGGCCGGCCTGAGGTTGGGCTTTTCCAGCTAAAGTTAAAGTAGACGTGGCCAAACAGCTGTCTTGCTTTTCAAGAAACACCACAAGAATTCTGTGTGCTGGACTCTGTGCAGCTGAAGAAAAGAAGAGCATCTGGCTGATCTTGGAGGGAAGTTCGGTGTGTCTTAGCGGAGAGTGTGGCTGGCCAGGGCAGTAAATCTTGTGACGCTCTGATTACTGCTTGCAGCTGGGCAGGTCTTTACTCACCCTGGTCCCATCCTTAAATTAAACTTCTTATCTATGAAGTCTCTCAATGGAGTTCAGTTTCACAGGCTGGCTACCATTGCCCATCTTGCTACAGCAAAAGGCCAGGGGGCAGGAGGAGGGCTGCTAGCAAGCTTTGGGGAGCTGCCCTGACCCTAACGCCCTCACCCAGTTTTTAACGCAGGCTACAAACAAGAGCTGAACTGCCAGTGTCCTCTGCATTGCTGCCACATGTAGAGGGCTCTTCGTCCCCTGAGGGACAGAAGGCAGACTAAAGACAAAGGGGTCTGCCACAGCCTTCTTTTGTCTATTCACAATGCAAAGGACAGGACTTGGAGCCCTGCGCTTGTGCCTCAACTTGGGAGGAAGTGGCTGAGGGGCATAACTGTGCCTTGGGAAAATCAGGCCTCTGCTAGGACCCAGATGGCAAGATTTTTGGAATGCATTTGGCCCCTCAGGCTTCTAAGGGTACCTGAAGCCAGCCTGTCACTGCTTGCTGTCCCACTCCTAGGATGGTCTGGGGGTTTTAAGCATCCCCCCCTTGGTCTAGGAATCCTCTAGACTTGCTAGAGTCATTTATGATAACCCTGGTTCTGTAGTGAAGTGTGTCTTTAGGTTAGATGTACAGCAAAGAAAGAGTTAACTTTCTCTAGAGGGTATTACATACCCCAGGGGGAGTTAGACTGATTTAGTTACTGGAGTGAGTGTTGTGTGTGCTGGGTGAGGCCTAGCACAGAACAAGCTCAGATGTTTTACTGTTTAAGACTTATCAAATAAAGAAGCTCCATTTTATCCTCGGTCTCATCCTGATCAACGTAACATGGTGTCAGAAGTTAAGAAATCCTCATCGTGTCTCCAGAGTAGCAGAGCTCTTGGGAAACTGGGGGAAAAAACAAAGGAAAGCAATGGCAACGTTTTCCCCATGAGAGGCCTTTGATTTCACCAGGCCTGCAGCATGGCCAGATTGGAAGCAGAGGTTTTCCAGATACCGCATTGCTACAAAACTAAATGAAGAGAAGGAGGAAATTCAGGCGTGCTCCTTGATTTATGCCATGGGCCAGCAAGCAGAGCAGATATTTAAATAATTTGAATTTGCTGCTGCAGAGGACCAGGATGACTGTCTTCTAGTTCTGGGGAAATTTGATGAATATTTTGTGCCAAAGAAAAATCTCATTCATGAGAGGGCATACTTTCACCAGAGACATCAGAAACCAGGGGAATCTGCAGAGGCCTACATAAGATGGCTGAATGAGAAAGCTGATGAATGTGCTTTTGGGGACACCAGGAGTGAAATGTTCAGAGACGGATTGGTAGTGGGAATTTTGGATAAAGGCCTGTCCCAGAAGCTGCAGATGGAACCCAATCTCACTTTGGAGAGGGCTGTGGAGATGATAAGAAACTCAGAGCTTATAAAAAGCCAGGTCCAAGACCAGGGTGTATTAAAAGGCCTGCCGCCCTGGGCTCCTGCTGGGAGGAAGGGTGGGATTTAAATCAAATAAGAAATAAATAAGAAATAGTCAAGAAACCCCTGCAGAAATGGAAACTCCAAACTACCAGAAACAAATACACAGCCAAATATCTAATGCTCAAATAAAAGCCCCTAGATGCACAAGATGTGGGAAAGGGCATACACCAAGAGCAGTCTGTCCTGCAAAGGCTGCAGAATGCCACAAATGTAAGAAGAAAGGCCATTTTGCCGCTACGTGCCGCACTAGAATGGTGAGCAAAACTGTGGAACAGCAGAAAAGTCAAGAACAATTTTTTCTGGGTCCAGTCACATGGGTGGAAAATTCTACAGGTCCTTGGGAAGTATCACTGCAAATCAGTGGGCTCTTGATAAAGTTTAAAATAGACACTGATGCAAATGTCAGCATAATTTCTGGGTCTGTTTACAAGTCTTTTTCTAACCTGCCTAGTCTCCAGCAAACAACAGCAGTTTTAACTGGTCCTGGAGGACAGAACCTAAATTGCATGGGATACTTCATAGCAAGAACCTGCTATAGAAACAATGACTATGACTTTAAGGTCTGTGTGATCTGTGCAAAGACTAATAACCTCCTAAGCCAAGATGTTGTGACTATGATGGGGTTGGTGCAATGTTTAGATGAGCTTTCCGCAGAAATTCCCAACACAGTTGGAACTTTGAAGACACCACCAGTACAGATAAGGCTCAAAGAAGGGGCTGTGCCTTGTGCTATTCACACTGCCAGAGCGATATCAGTTCTACTGCTACCCAAAGTAAAGGCAGAACTGGATAGAATGGTTCGCTTTGGAGTCACAGAACCTATCACAGAACCTACTGATTGGTGCGTGCCAGTGGTTCCAGTACCAAAAAAGGACGGAACAGTATGCATATGTGTGGATCTAAAACAACTAAATAAAGCTGTCAATCAGGAAAAGTACATTTTCCCTACTATGGATGATATCCAGCCACAGTTAGCTGGTGTCTGCCTATTTTCATTGCTCGATGCTGCAAGTGGATTCTGGCAGATCCGCCTAGCTGCCGACACTGCTAAATTGACTACATTCATCACTCCGTTTGGGAGATATTTCTTCAAGAGATTGCCATCTGGAATTTCAAGTGCACCTGAGCTGTTCCAGAGAGAAATGTTGGAGCTGTTACAACTCTTGGAAGGCGTTTCAGTGTTCATGAACAATGTGTTGGTTTATGGTGCCACAATGGCAGAACATGATGAAAGACTGGCCAAAGTCTTAGCAACAGTAAAGACAGCAAGGTTAATACTCAACAACAGCAAATGCATCTTATGTCAGAAAGACCTTACATATCTTAGACACTGCATAAATGAGCATGGTGTGAGTCCAGATCCTAAGAAAGTAGAAGCCATTTCTGCACTCAAACCTGCAGACTCCATCACAGGACTGAAAAGATTTTGGGGCGTGGTACATGATTTAGGACGCTTGCCAAATTTGGCGGAGAAACTACACCCATTAAATACACTTTGGAAAGCAGACAGCACATGGTGCTGGGGTCCAAGCCAAGAAAGGGCCTTCTCAACATTGAAAAAACTCTTAACAGAGGCTCCAATACTCGTTTACTATGAAGTTAACCGGCAGACCGTAGTGAGTGCTGATGCCAGCAGTTATGGCCTGGGAGGAGGAGTACTCCAAAATCATGATGGAGAGTTGAAACCAGTGGCCTGTTGCTCAAGAATGCTAACAGAAGCTGAGACGTGATACACTCAGATAGGAAAGGAATGTCTAGCTGCTGTTTGGGCTTGTGAAAAATTCTGAAAATATCTCTATGGGCTAGAATCATTTACACTCTGTACAGACCATAAATCCTTGGTACCACTGATAAATTGCAAAGACCTGGATCGAGTACCAATACAATGTCAGTGGTTCCTTTTATGTATGATGAGGTACAATCCTTAAGCAGAATACAGACAAGGCAAGACTGTTGTTGTAGCAGACACACTGTCAAGAAATCGACTGGAAACTCCAGACCTTGAAACAACCCAGTTAGTTGAGGAAATCAAAGTTATGTAAATCTTCTACAAGCTTCTCAACCAGTATCTACCACACTCCTTCAACGCATTCAAGCAGCTACCAGCACTGACCCAAACCTTTCAACGGTGGTGAAATTTATCAGAACTGGTTGGCCATTGTACATGTCTGAAGTGACAACTAACCTTAAACCTTTGTTTGCAGAAAAGGGAAGCCTTACAGAGTCGGTCAGTCACGATCATGTGCAAATAATAATAATAATAATAGCCCTTATGTGCATTACTTTACATTTGCTTATATTGAACTGCATTTGCCATTTTAGTACCCATTCAGCCCGTTTGGAGAGTCCTGTTGGAGCTCCTTGCAATCCCATTTTGTTTTAATTGCCTTTAACAATTTGGTATCATCAGCAAACTGGCAGCTTCACTGCTCACCCAGGTCTCCAGGTCTTAGTATCAATCCTTGGGGGACTCCACTTCCCTCCATTGGGGAAAACAGTCCATTTATTCCTTTTCTCCGATTCCTATTTCTTAGCCAGTTACTGATACACAATCTTATCCCAAGATTACTAAACTTACTCAGGAGTTTTTGGTGGGTACTTTGTGTTTTTAACCCTTTTTTAAGGTTGTTTTTTAAAATGTTTTTAATGCTGTTTTGTTTTAATGTATTTTAAGATATTTTTTATGGTGTTTTAAAGTTTTTTAGTGCTTTGTTTGCCACCCTGGGCTCCTGCTGGAAGGAAGGGTGGGATACAAATTAATTAATTAAATAAATAAATAATTAATAATAATAATAATAATAATAATAATAATAATAATAATAATAATAATAATAATAATAATAATAATAATAAAGCTTTTTGAAAGTTTAAGTACATGTCAACTGGATCACATCTATCTGTATGCTTGTTGACGCTCTCAAAGAGAATGAGAGGGGAACCTGAGACAGGACTTATCCTTACAGAAGCCATGCTGATTCTGCTTCAGCAAGACTTGTTCTTCTGTATGCTTGGTAGTTTTATATTTGATAGTGCTTTCCACCCGTTTTCCCAGAACAGACGTTAAGCTAGCTGACTTGTAGTTTCCAGGATTCCCCATGGATCCCCTTTTAAAAATAGATGTTGCATTGGCCACTTTCCAGTCTTCTGTATGGAGGCTGATCTTAGGGACATTACATATTTTTATTAGAAGATCTGGAGTTTCACATCCAAGTTCTTTAAGAACTTTTGGGTG
The DNA here is from genome assembly GCF_030035675.1 of Rhineura floridana. NCBI lineage: Eukaryota > Metazoa > Chordata > Lepidosauria > Squamata > Rhineuridae > Rhineura > Rhineura floridana. The sequence goes on from NC_084493.1 coordinate 39,355,934, forward strand.
GATGCCATCCACTTCCAGTGATTTGTCAGATTTTAATTTGTCAGTAAGGCCTAGAACTTTGTCTTAGGTCAGTTTAGCCACTGACGCTCCTCACTGGCAAGTCTTGCTGAACTTGTGCAATTTCCCTTCAGAGAGATAAACTTGCTCAGAACCTGGTGAAATAAATTGTGGGAAATGTCAGAAAGAAAGGAAATAAAAACAGCAAAATTTCAAGTGCTGATGCTTTTCCAAAATGCATGGAAGTAAAAAAAACAAAAAAAACCTGCATTTGACTATATGTTTCATTTGTCCTACGAACAAAATGGAACAAATGAGTGTGCCTGTAATTTTTTTTTTTAATCTTGGAAAACGGTGTTGACTTAGGTCTTTAGTAGTGTGGCTGGAAGCAAACTTTAGAGTAACTTCAAGGCCTGTTCCATGCAGGAATGTTGTTTATATTTCATTCCCTGTGCAATGGATGGAATGACACAGCAGCAGCTTTGGCACAGCATGTACACATGCAAGGGAATAACTTTTTTTACATTTATATTTTCTATTCAATTGGTTTTAAAAAGTTACATACCACTTTTCATTTAAAAATCCCAAAGTGATTCACATTATACATAAAAATCATTAAAATTAACAAATAATAACAAAACATCCAGATAGTCATAATTTTGACAACCTGAGCAGCTAGAACCAAAAAAGAACTCAATATCAACAGTCAGGAAACACCCAAGTAAACAGGAATATATTAAAGTGTCTGTGACAGCACCCCATCATTGGTAGTCCTGTTGAATTCAGTGTCCCTTGCTTCTGAGTAAATGTATAGGCTTGCATTGCAAATTTGTTAAACCAGCGCATTAACCTTTCCACATGAAAATTGCACACTTCTGGTCTGTTACTATGTCCAGTAGTAAATAATGTATTACCCTTCAGTGTTTTGATTCTGGGATTCTTACGGTATTTTTATAGCTCCCTCAGAGGAAAAATACATTTGTTTTCCATACTCCTTGAAAAGTCTTGTTTACATTTGTAGTTGCACATATGAAGGGACTTATTCCTGGGTATTTTACTTGTGAAGCCCAATAAACTGAGAATTAAACGGTGCTGCCCAGAGAGAAGTCCCATCCTTTTCAGTCCTCATTTGAAAAGCAGCAGCTTTTGAAGAAGGCTTTGGTGGAACTCCTGTGCAAGGAAATTAAATCAACATTGTCTATTAATCGTACCATGTGCCAACCCCCAGACCTCTCTCCCAATTGTCCAAGTGAATGTGAGGGACCGTTAGATGTGTGAGGTCTCTAAAGGTCTGACCAAGTCAAATGGGAAGAGGATTTCAAGGAAAAGGAAAAAGCCCCCATTAGCACATGAAAGAGAGTTTGAACTGAAGAGAACATTTGAGAGAGAGAGAGAGCACTAGTTACCCATTGTGTGTTTCTGTTTAAAACTTTGTTTTGTTAACAAAAATCACAACATTCAGTCAAAGGGTAAAGTTCAGTGATCATTTTTAATGCAGTAACATTTTGCTGCTATCCAGGAACTGAAGCATAATCTCCTGAAGAGTAAATTTACATGTACAAATTAAATGAAATTAGGAGAATATTCTGCAAGAGGCATTTGGTTGTCCTTTGGTGCAACCTTTTAGTCCCCAGCACCCAACTGTAACTCATCTCTAAGTGCGTGTGACCCTGAATGCATACCCTTTGCCCCCCCCCCCACTTCCATTCCTGTTCCTCTTATGGCAGGCATGGGAAGCCTCACGGGAGGGTGTTGAGGGTGCATGTGGTCGGAGGGGGGACAGAGCTAAAAGTGGGTGGAGCCAGAGCCACCCCTGCCCCCTCCCACTATTGTTCACCCCCACACGCTGGCAGCACCTCCATCTGTTCTTTCTCACATCACCACCCACACGCTTTCTCACAGACATACATCTCTTCTTCCATCCATCCATCCATCCATCCTCTCTCCCCCTCCCCGCTTTCTTCTCTCTTCCCCTCTTCTGCCCCCAGCTGCCTCCCCCTCTTACCCCACCCATGGGGCAATTAGGGTTAGAGAAAAAACATCCACTGGTGCCAATGGAAACTTTTTTAAACCTCATTGCCATGGGAAGGGGCTTTTGAGGGGTGGCAGCACTCAGGGAGCGAATGGTTAAACTGAGGAGCAGATGCCATTGGGGAGGGGGGAGGAAATGTACCCAGTTTGGTGAGTTTGCTTTGGCAAGTGGTGAACTGACCTCTAGGGTTGGTGGTCTCGGACCCTGGAAGGCAAGTAGTAGGAGTGTCCCAAGAGCTTCACTTGATCTCTGTGCTCAATTTTTTTTTTAAAGGAGGGGAGCATGAAAACGCATTTGAGATAATTTAAAACATCATCGTCGTCGTCATCATTATTATTATAAATTTGAGAAAGTCAACAGGTCTGTAAAGAGCTGGCTCAATGTAAGCTGCACTGAAATGAGGGTTTGCGCAAAAGAAATCCACAGGTGATTGTGTCCTGTCTGTTGAAAAGAGCAGAAACCTGGAAACTACTAGAGAACATAAGGTTTGCAAGGCTTGTAGCTCAGTGGTAGAGAACATGATTTGCATGCAGAAGGTCCCAGGGTCAATCCCCAGTGGATCTCCAGGGGGGGCTGGAAACCCATGGCTCTCTGGGTATTGCTGGACTGCAACTCCCATCAGTTCCACCTGACGTGGTCAGTGGTAAGAGATTATTGGAGTCCAACAATATCAGGAGGGCCACAGGGGCCCCACCCCTGAATACTAAGCTGGATGGACCAAATGGGGTGGCACTGTATGAGGCATCTTCCTGTGTTCCTACGGAGCTTGTGTTAGGGTTTAGTTAAGAGGTTCCAGTGGTCCCAGGCTGAGGTCTGAAGGCACATGTGGCCAGCTCCCTGCTGAAGCTAAGCAGGGTCAGGTCTGGTCAGTGCCTGGATGGGAGACAGCCTGGGAACCATATGTAAGCCGCCTTGGGTTTCTAGCATGAAAAGAAAGGCGGGGTATAATTGTAATAAATAAATAAAAGATGCTGAGCTTTGGCCCAGGAGAATTCCGGGGTTAGAGTCCTGTAATGTCAGAAAAGGTGTCCTCCTCCTCTGCATGTACGTTTAAGATGTGCTAATGGAATTTGGGATAATGAGGCACCAGGATTGGCTGGCTTGTTAGAATCTCCATGCCACATCCATGTGCCACCCGCTCCTTGTTTTTGTCTTCCTGCTACAGCAAATGGCATTATAGGTAGTTGGGTAAGTGTGTCTCCCGAGAGCAGGACTGAGACAGCAAGTTGCCTGCCTGATCTGCAGCCCAGAACGCTTTGTAGGACTGGACCTCTTGGTGAGAGCTTTCAGCCTGCAGATGGTTTTGCAATGAAAGCTTGTTCCTTGCTGCAGTGCAAGAAATGATAAATGGTGTTTTCATTTTGCTGCTACAAAGGGTCAGAGTGCCATCAAGGGCTCATGACAGCCCCACAGAGAAATGTTATTTCTGAAAGGAAATTTATTTCATAGCTCGAGGGGAAGTTTGGGTGCCCTGAATGGATTCCCTCTCTCAGTGTGTAAAAATGTGTTATTGTCCACAAGACAACGCTGTATGGCATGTGGTTGTAAGTGTTGCTGTGTGGCAGGCACTTAAACAGATGTTACACCAAATTTTGCAGCACCTTCTTGTGGTTCCTGATGAGATGCATTTTGGAGGAAGTATCTGTCTGAGTATAAAGAGCCCATGAGTTATTTCTGCTTTCTTTATCTATGGAGTCTTGGAAGCTGGTCTCCTCTTCTCTGGAAACCAGTGGATGTTCTTGACATTTGCTTGGCTCGTCCAGGGGATAACCCTGGTTTGTCCTCACTGTATTTTATTAATTGTATTTTAATAATTTTGTAAGTCGCCTAGAGTGGCCATTGGCCAGATAGGCGACGAAGAAATTAAATTTATTATTATTATTATTATTATTACTTGGGTCCTTTTGAAAACAAGGCCGTGGAGTTCCAAGGATCAGCAGACTTGCTGGGGTTTCTCTCGGGCTTAGAGCTACTCTGTGGGCAAGGGTGCTCCCTTCAGATGGCTGCTTCGGTTATCTTGTGCAATGAGGTTCGCTTTTTGTTCTGTTTTTGCTAAAATCCTTTGGAAGTGTCCTGCTGCATGATGTCACCATGGGAACATGCCTCTAGATGGCTTTTTTAGCAAGGTGGATGGGTGAAATAGGACTGTTTCTTGCCTCCTGCAGCAAGGCTGCCTCCTCAGCTATTTTGTGCCAATGAGCTGTTGTCACTGAAAAGTCACTTACACAACATAGGACTAAGAGGTGCTTGTCTGTGATTGTGCAGACCGGCCAGGAGTCCAGGGGCCCCTTCCCTCCCTCCCCCCTCCATCCCAGCATGCCCCTTTTTCTCTGTAATTCCATTTAAACGTCTGGGAGGTGAGTTTTAGGGGCCATCGGATCATCTTACAATGCAGGGTCAATGAACTGTGCTCGTCTTTTGGGCAGCAACCAAGGGGGCAGGGCTCCTGGCAGCAAGAGTGAGGCCAAGGGGTCCAAATTAGATGTTGGCCATGATGCCATAACCCTTCGGCAAAGCCAGATTGCCCTGTGACAGGCTCCAGTCTTCTGAACCAGTTTAGAGTTCTGCACTCAGGTATCCTGCTGCCAAAACTGCCCAGGGCAGCAAACAAAGGCAGTAAAAACACAAAACATCATAAAAACAGACTTTAAAATACATTAAAACAAAACATCTTTAAAAACATTTTTTTTTAAAAAGCTTTCAAAACATCCTATTTTTTTTAAAAAAAAAGTTTAAAAACATTTTTCTAAAAAAAGGTTTAAAAGCATATTAAAAAGCAATTCCAACACAGATGCAGCCTGGGATGCTTCATTTAGAACTGGACTCAGAACCACAGAGGGAGCTTCTAGATGCCCAGGCAAAGCTTGGCTCGTCTGCTTCCGGTTCCTGTCGGCACTCCTGCCTCTTCGGCGCAGGAGGCCCTTGTGATGGAGCAGCAGGCAGGCTTTGAGTTGGTCACTTCAGGCATCACAATAAGCTAGCATGGCTGGCAAACCTGCTTCATGCCCTGCGCTCTGATTCTGTTGGGCTGTCAGAGCACAAGCCATGGTTACCCACTTCAGACACTTCCTTAGTGGTGGCATGATGTTTGAATATTCCTGGGGATTCCCCCCCCCAACCTCCATGCATGTTTTTATTTATTTTAGCCCAGAACTGAATGCCATTTTTGATGGTGACATTTTTCAGAGATTTTGGGGCTGTGTGAATTCTATTATTGTTTTTAATTGCTGTAAACCGCCCAGAGAGCTTTGGCTATGGGGCGGTATATAAATGTAATAAATAAATAAATTAAATAAAATATTAAATGGGGGGGGTTAAAAAATAAAACAAGGTCAACAAAAGCTTGGGTGCCATTTCAAGTGGCAGCTTTCCTTATTTGCTGCATATTGCTGCTGGTGCATACTGAACACAGTTAAATCCTGCCTTCCTCCAAGCAGATCAAGCCGTGTATGTTGCCATCACCTCATTTTGTCCTCACAACGGCCCTGTGAGGTAGGTTAGGCTGACTGACACAGTGTCTGGCCCAAGGTTAGTTTTATGGCTGAGTAAGGATATGAACTCATGTCTCCCCAATGGATATGAACTCATGTCTCCCCAATCCTTGAGGGTCACTTCCATCCAGATGTGGGGAGTGCCCTCCGGATGTCTCTGCTCCCCTCCCCCCCCCGACTACTGGCCAGGCTGGCTGCTGGGAGCTGGAGCCCCTTCCTGATCAAACCACCACACTTTTTTTAGAAAGCTTCTTGCAGCTTTAGAAACACGGCAAAAGTTGTCCTTTGCTGCTCCAAATGGAATTGCTGGGGGGACGGGGACTCATTCATCTGCTTCCATTTTTTCTGAAAAAGATTTGGGCTGCTTTGTGTGGCAATCAGGCCCTGCAGCCGGTGGGGCCTCTCTTCCCTCTCCCCCTCCCCCTTTCCTGGGACCTGGACAGTCAGAGCCGGGCTGTTTTTATTGCCAGCCTGCTGGGGGGGGCAGGGGGGTGTTTGTCCGGAGGCCCTTCAAGGGGGCAGAACAAAGCCACAAAGGGATTGGCATTTTTAGATGTTGACAGATAAGCGAGGAGGGCAGCCGGCTTGGACACTTCCATCTGGTTTCTAGCAACCCTACATTTCATTACGCAGTGCAAGATTTCCTCCTTTCAGTTACTTAGTCTGTGAAAAAAATGCAATTATTGTCGCCCCAACCCTGCCAGTCATCTTTCAGCTGAGGTGTAAACCACTGCAGGGTTGGGGGTATCTCTAATTTTTCACAGAATGCTGCTTGATGAGAATAATTTAAGGGTCCTGTTGTAATGTTAGTTAGCAATAGAAATTGCATTTCTTATTGGAAAACAATGCTGAAACGGCATTAATTGCAGTATTTCCAAGCAAGCGTTGGCTTCAGTAGTCAATGTTCTTTGAGCCTTCACGGAAGTGATGCGTTGATGAGCTGCCCTGCCCCCCCCCCATCAGTGCTGAGAGGAAGTAATTTTGGAGGGGCCCTCCCTCCCTCCCTCTCCTCTCCGTTTGAACACCAAACCTGGCCAGCTTTTTATTTACGCCTTGAACGTATTTGCTTATTCTCGTAATCGGTTTCTGGTGTATTTACATTTCTGTGCTTCAGACGTGCATTTCTAAGGATCGGGTTTCTCTCTCTCTCTCTCCCTCTCTCTCTGTGCTGCTTTTCCCACCCTTCCCCCTTGCCAGTCCCCCTGGACCTCTGTTGCTTGGAGCAGAGTCCCAGATCCTGTGTCAAAGGCCACGACCCAGATGTCAGAGCAGCCCTTTCTGCTGGCCTCCTCTTGAATGATTATCTGGGGTTTATTGTGTTGGAGGGGATGGGGGCAGCCCAGTCACCCCAGCAAGGCTCTGCAGCCGGACTGCAACTCAACAATGGAACGGGGAGTTTCACAGAAGCACAAAAGATTAAATTAAAGTTGGACATTTGGCTAGAGAGCCTTAGAAATCCTCCTGGGCTGCCCATAATCCTTTCTTTTCTTGAAGGGCAACAAGACGTCTTGTCTAAGAGCATATTTTTAAACACCAAGGCAAGTTAACCTGAAAGTTTCCTGGGCTAAATTTATATCAAGTCACTTTGGCTCAGAATGAGTGTAAATTACTCGCATGAAGTCCTTGCTTCAACATTCTGTCTGCTTGGAAATAGATTTGCTGTTGGATCTAAGATACTCAGATCAGAAACAAGATAACGTCCAATGGCCTAATGGTTTAATATGTTACCATAGTTTTTTCCCCTCTCAATGCTTAAAAAAAAACCTGGTCCAATTTATGAAATGTTACCTCTGCACTCTCCGCCCACACCTCTTTTGCCTTCTTAAACCTTCATCTGTCATGAATGAGAGGCTTCTGGGGTGTGTGGGATGGATTCTCTGCTCCAAAAGAAGAGAAAAGCAACTCATGGTCCTGACCTCGGATTCCTTCTTAATTTCATCTAGCCCTGACCTGTTAGCTCAGTTCTGCCTTCTTGGACACTCACAAACATGTAGCAGCTGAAAGAAACAATGGCAGGATTTTTAGGGATTGCAGCATTTCACTTCTGTGACCTCCACAGGGGAGTCTGTAAACAGATGGTTTTCTGCAAAACTTTTGCCAGGAAACCCCCAAAACTTGCTATGACTGTCCACAACCAGACTCTCCCGCCTCAAATTCAGGGCCAGCAGTAGCAATGGTATCTGCCTTGTGTTCTCCATGTAACCATTTGTGATGCTTTTTTTTTGCTTCATTTAGCATTCGGGGGGGGGAACGTGGAGTCTAGTCGTTCTGCTGATCAACCAGGCAAGCCAGCTAGTTTGGAAACGGCTGCTGTGAAGCAGGGTTTTAAAGCATGGGCATGTTTCTGTGTGCAAAAGATTGACAAGGAAGCGGAGATGGTGGATTTAAACATTTCCATCCAGAAAGTGTACAGAGGAAGAGGGAGGAAGGATGGGACATAAATGTAATAAATAAATAAAGCAATTTCTTGGGGAGTGCAGGTTCCGGGGGGGGGGGGAATCCGGTTTGTTTAGAAACGGTGCATTTCTTTTTTAAAAAGAGCATCCTGGTCTCCTGTCAGTTATAAGGTGCTGGACGTATTTAGGATAGCTGCCTTGTTTTGCTGGCAGAGCCTTCAGGAACATGAGAAGAGCCTGGCAGGTGGCCCATCTAGTCCAGCATCCTCTTTGCACAGTGGCCAACCTGATGCCCCTTCTGGGAAGCCTGCAAGCAGGATCCAAGTGCAAAGAGAGCTCTCCCCTCCTGTAATTTCCAGTAACTGGTATTTGAAGGCATAGCCATCATGGCTAGTAGCCATGGATAGCCTTATTCCCCATGAATTTGTCTCATGAATTTGTCTAGTCTTTTAAAGCCATCCAAGTTGGTGGCCATCACTGCTTCCCATGGGAGCGAATTCCACAGCTTAACTGTGCACTCTGTGAAGAAGTACTTTCTTTTATCTGTCCTGAATCTTTCAACATTCAGCTTCATTGGATGTCCACAAGTTTATGAAAGAGAGAAAAACTTTTCTCTGTCCACTTTCTCCATGCCATGCATAACTGTATACACTTTTGTCATGTCGTCTCTGACTCGCCTTTTCTCTAAAGTAAAAAGCCGGGAATGCAGCGACCTTTCCACATTTTGGTTCATTTGGATCATTCTGATTGCCCTTTTCTGAACCTTTTCCAGCTTTACAATATCCTTTTTGAGGTGAGGCGACCAGAACTATACACAGTATTCCAAATGTGGCCACACCATGGATGTATATAATGGCAGTTTTTTCTTCAATATCTTTTGTAATGATCCCTAGCGTGGAATTTGCCTTTTTTGCAGCTGTTACACACTGGGTGGGCGTCTTCATCAAGCTATCCACTACAACCCCAAGATCTCATTCTCATTCATTTTGGAGCTCTTCGCAATCATTTAAGAACAAAAGCAGAGTTCCCAATATCAATCTTTGGGGGGCACCACTTTCTACATCCCTCCATTAGGAGAACTGCCCATTTATTCCTCCTCTCTGCTTCCTGCTGCTTAACCAATTCCTGATCCGCAAGAGGACCTCTCCTCTTATTCCGTGACTGCTAAGCTTCCTCAGAAGTCTTTTGTGAGGTACCTCGTCAAAAGCTTTTGGAAAGTCCAAGTACACTGTCTAACGGATGACTTCTGTTTATATGCTTGTTGACACTCTCAGAGAATTCTAGTAGATTAATGAGACAGGACTTTCCCTTGCAGAAGCCAGTCTGGTTCTGCTTCAGCAAGGCTCGCTCTTACATATATGCTGGGTATATCTTTAACATTACTTTCTACCAGTTTTCTCACAGCAGATGTTAAGCTAACGGGTTTGTAATTTCTGGGATCCCTCCTGGATCCCTTGATAAAGATTGGTGTTACATTGGCCACTTTCTAGTCCTCAGGGATGGAGGCGGATCTGAGAGTTACGTTACATATTTTTGTCAGAAGATCAGCAATTTCACATTTGATTTCTTTGAGAACTCTCCGGTGGATGCCATCCAGACCCAGCAATTTGTCAGTTTTATTTTGTCTGTTAAACCTAGAACTTCATCTCTCATCACCATTATTTGCCTCAGTTCATCAGACCCCCTTCCTGCAAATGTTAGTTCAGGCACAGGGATCTGTCCTACTGTATATCCTCCACTGTGAAGACAGATACAAAGAATTCATTTAGCTTCTCTGCAGTCTCTTTATCCTGCTTTAGCACACCTTTGACTCCCTTTTCATCCAAGGGTCAGATGGCCTTCCTAGACAGTCTCCTGCTCTGAATATATTTAAAGAATTTTTTTATGTTTTTAGTAATGTGCTCCTCAAATTCTTTTTTATTTATTATTTTTATTTATTTATTTATTTATTGTACTTAGAGACCGCCCCATAGCCGAAGCTCTCTGGGCGGTTTACAGTAACTAAAAACATTAAAACAAATATACAAATTTAAAAACACATCTTTTCAAAACAATTTAAAACACAATTTAAAACAATTTAAAATACATGCTAAAATGCCTGGGAGAAGAGGAAAGTCTTGACCTGGTGCCGAAAAGATAACAGCGTTGGCGCCAGGTGCACCTCGTCAGATAGATCATTCCATAATTTGGGGGCCACCACTGAGAAGGCCCTCTCCCTTGTTGCCAGTCTCCCAGCTTCCCTCGGAGTAGGCACCCGGAGGAGGACCTTTGATGTTGAGCGTAGTGTACGGGTGGGTTCATATCGGGAGAGGCATTCCATCAGGTATTGTGGTCCCAAGCCGTGTAAGGCTTTATAGGTCAAAACCAGCACCTTGAATTGAGCTTGGAAACATACAGGCATCCCTTACTGTCTGCTTGCATTTGTTTTGCCAGAGTTTGTGTTCTTTTTTATTTTCCTCATTTGGACAAGACTCTCGTTCTTTGAAGGAAGCCTTCTTGCTGGAATAGCTTCTCTGATTCTGCTCATTAACCATGCTGGCGTCCTCTTGGCCCTGGTGGTGCCTTTCCTGATCATGGTATACACTCCAGTTGAGCTTCTATTATTGTGCTTTTAAACAACTCCCAAGCTTTTTTAGAGTTATTTGACCCTCTGGACTTTGTTTTTCAGCTTTCTTTTTACCAATCCCCTCATTTTTGGGAAGTTTTATCTTTTGAAGTAAAACGTGACTGTTGGATTTTCTTGGCAATTGCCCATTTACATGTATGTTTAATTTAGCAGCACTATGGTCATTTCTCCCAGTTGGTTTGACAACACGTACATCTCGCACCAGGTCCTGGGTGCCACTTAAGATTAAGTCCAGCATCACCATCCTCTGGTCAGTTGTATCACCATCTGTCTGAGGTCTTTTAGGGTATCCAGAAATGTCTCACTCTTTGTCGTTACTGGAACACATACGTGGCTGGAATGTGGGCTCTTGTGCATCCTTTGCTAGGCCCACTTTTTGCCTCTGGCTGCACCCACCACTGGCCCCTCAGAAGGTTCCCCATCAGGAAATGTGGTGCTCTGGCTGAAAACGTTTCCTCACCCCCACTTCAGCAGCTTTGTGACAGACAGAAGTCCAACAAGTGCAGCTTCTTCAGCTTGGACATGCAGTAGTGATAGAACGTTACATCTTTTGAATAGCCTGTCAAGGTTCTGCTGGGAGAACATGGAGACAGTTCTGTACAATTCAGCAGGCGGAAGTGGCTTCTCATTGCATCCAGTCTGTCTTCCTCTAGTATCACTTTTCACAGAGGCTGAAAGGCCAGGGAGCTGGTGGAGGGGCCTCTCTTTTGCTGCCTTTTGTTGTGGACAACTGAATCCATCAGGACAGCTAGACCGGGGGTCACCAACCTGTCATCTGCAGGCACCATGGCACCCGCAAATGCATCCAGCAGTGCCTCTGGCAGGTCACCTGGAATCTGAGCTTTCTTTTTTCCTTTTTTTTTAAAAAAAGCAAACCTCTAAGCCCTACTAGAAAGGAAGTTTTGGAGCAAAATGTGCAGGTACCCTCCTAAATGATTTCTTTGGAATGAACCAGTCTGGCTGCTCCTGCCTGTCAGTGTTTGTAGCCAACAAGTGAAGTCAGAGCTGTGATTGATAAGTGAGTTGTTTGGACACCAGACAATAAGAATCTTTGGGGTTCCAAAGAGCTGCTGTTTTGCCCTCCCTTTTAGTGCACCTTTCCTGCTTCTGTCTTCTTTTCTAGTCCTTGGAATCACTATAGTTTGCCCTTCTGTTTTCTCTAGCAACCAGGATGCATCTTTCATGTGATGGGCTTGCCTGAGATCAGGTGGTGCCCAGAAGTTATTTGCTGCAAATACTACTACATAATAAAGTGCATGAATGTTAAAAAGAATCCCCCTTCCTAGAAAAGGCAAATACCAAAACTTAGTGAAGATACTTAGCCACATCTCCTGCTTTGCGGGAGCTAAAGGCCAGGGTCTCATTAAGAATTCACTGTATCGTTCACTTGCAGTACAAATGGTATACAAGTCTCTTTGTGTTTAATGGAGCTTACATCCAGGTAAGTGGGTACAGGATGGCAGACTAGGCTTTGGTTTAAGGTTGGCGTTTGGGAAAAACAGAGTTCTTGTGCCTTTAACAGTTGTATAGCAGGCAGAAATTTAACAGGTCAAGCCTTTTCTGGTATGGAAGTACAACTATGAGAAAAGCTTCACCATGACTATTCTCTAATTTTGTGTTATGCCACACCGCCATGGCAGCCATTATGTGTCTGGTGCCCCCAGCACTCTCTCAAAATTTGAAATGTGCCCTCTAGTCCCAAAAGGTTGATAACCTCTTAGGTAGACTACACCAGGGCTGGATTTGAGATCCAGCATCAAGTCTAGACAAACCTGCTTGCCCTTACTGTGACGCTGCATCTCCTGTGTTCCAGCAGCTGATCACTGGGAATGTCTGGCCAGAGATTGTCTTGCCTAGGTTTTGTTGAACCCGTGATATCGGGAAGCTTGAAATGCCTCTTCAGTCTTCCAACAGTGCTTTTGTACTCATCAGTTAAAGTGTGGCCAGAAACACAATTTTACCCTCCAGTTCCATCACCTTCCTTCAGACTGTTGAGATTTGAGGTTGTTCTGCGACATCAAAATCTTTCAGCCAACACTGCTCCATGTGGTGCCTTTCTGTGCCACTTTGAGAATTACAAAAGGAAGGGGACATTACTGGACTTCATTAGAAGAGATCTTTGGGGCATGTGATTTAGCTTTGTGTCTCGTTTTTCTCTTTTCGTTGAGGGTGCAGTCTGGAGTTTTGCTAAATTGTCGGTGGGGAATCTCAAAGTGTGGTCCCTTTTCAGAGGAAAGTGAGTAGCCCCCTCTGGTGTCTTGCTGCAAAATGCCACCACCTCTGGATGCTTGTAGATCAAAGGAGCATTTTGGAGGAGGGGAGCGGACAAAGAGGCATGTAGGATAACAAGGGCAGGACTCTGGTGCACACTTCTGAGGGTCCTTGTCATATTTCCCCCCACCTTGAACGCACGTACATGGTTTAGATGTCAGCATGGTCTAGCGCCTGTTGAAGCTGCATCAGCTGCACAGATATTTTGTTAATTTTTTTGGCAAAGCTGCATACACAGCAAGAAATAAGTTCACTTCTCCCTGATTTATTTATTGTGTTTTTATCCCACCCTTCCTCCAAGGAAGTCAGGGTGGCAAGCATGGCCCTGCCCCACCCCCACCCCATTTTATCCTCCCAACAGTCCTGTAAGGTAGGTTAGGCTGAAAGGTGGTGACTATCTTGAGGTCTGATAGTGAGCTTTATCACTGAGCAGAGATTTGGGCCCATATCTCCCCAGGTCCTCGGTTGATGGTGACACAGAACTAAAGAGTCTGTGTCCCTCCAGATATTGCTGGACTAGAACTCCCATCACCCCTGACCGTCGGCTACGCTGACTGGGGATGAGAGTGTTACCTGCAAGACTACCCCTGGCCAGTATATGCATAGGATCAAGGGTTCTTTCTTTCTCCCTTCCCCTGTATCTACACGGAGTCCTTGTATGTCGAACATTAGGCCACCTAAGCTCACAGGTTATCAACAGCAGTTGTCTAGTGTAGGCAGAGAATAGAATAGAGGAGACCCCACTCAAGAATTCTTGAGTCTTGGGAGGTACCAGGAATTTTCTGTTTGGGAGTCAGACTTCAGACAGCAGAACAGTCTTTATAATATATGCTATTTATTCGTGTACATTACAACTAAAACATGCACTCTAGGTGGCCTTAGCCATCATTGGAGAAACAGAAACAAAAACAGAAATATATATATATCTGCACAAAAGAAATTGCTGGATATCCATTTAACATCAAAGTATAAAACTCTCAAGGCACATCTTAATTAAAAGAAGTTATAATAGTTGAAGGCCTGAGTTAAACTCTAAGTCATATCACAGAGCCAAAGTACAAAGGACTTAGGAATACATGCCATGATATATCACCCATCAGATGTTATGGACAGAATAGATGGATGGTTCTCCTGCTTTCTTCGACCCCCTGAGAGCTGAAGGGCCCTGAGTGCTATGAAACCTGGCTTTTTATACACTCTCCTATGGGAAGGTGTATTCCCATTGTCTTTTCTCATGAATTCATTCCACAGATTTGTCATAAACATTCTCTTGGGACAATCTTACAAACAAACACCTTTCCTTTCTCATAGATTTGTATTTTATAAACATAGATGTTCTCAGAGATTAATATCAGTTCAGTGGCCAGGTTACTGACAGCCATTGAGAAAATCTTACTAAGATATCTCCTGTTCTCTTCATTGTTTACGTTCTAACACAGACTTGCTTATTTTGAATCTACTATCTACTCCCAGACTTCCTGGAGGTAGAAAAATGCCTGTCTTTTTAAAATGCTTTTTCTCCAACTTTGAAGGGGGGCAACTTCAAACTACTCCTGTCTTACTGTTGACTCCTGTACTTATAGCAATTTTTATACACTAGTTCAATGTCTTAAACATCTAAGCAAATCTAAGCATATGTAAATGATTTCAGCACAGTATATGTGTTTATTATATTATATTAAGCCATTATCTGGATCTTCCCATTACAAGGGGGACTGGAGGGCCGCAGGTTTCCCACCCCCTGCTCTAGGCTAGCTACCTCACCAAACTGGCTCATGTTGCCTGATGGCTCGGATCTGGTCCTTTGTGTTGCTCCACCCCTGTTATCTCCCAGAAGGCTTCAAAGGGAAGGGGCCACACGGCTTCGTGGCAGAACACCACAGAAGGTCCTGGCTTCAGCCTCCAGCATCTCTAGGTAGAGCTTCGAAAGACCCTTGTCAGAGAGCCGCTGCCACACTGCATTGTGTGTAGACACTCCTGAGCTAAGTGGGCCCAGGATCTGATGCAGTGTGAGGCAGCCAGCTGTGCGGCTGCTATGATTACCGCTAGGCCTTTCTCTCTCTACTGGTAGCACTTGTAACAATGGTCATATAGCTTATGGTCTTTTGTTACTTAAATGGCACCGATAAATGTATTGGGCACTTTCCATATATAAAAGTTGTTCCTGCCCCACAGAGCTTGCCCTTAAACACAAAAGTCTGGGGCGTATGGCCATCCTAGCAGGCATTAGCACTTAGCGGAGCTTCTGTTCTCCTTGCCCCGCAAATATGCCATCAATGCAAGAAAGTGAATAAAGGGAGAGGTGGGGAACAGAAGGGCTGTCTTTCAGAAGGAGTCTTGAGTCCTTGCTGTGAGGACGGCAACCTCAGACCTTGATCCAGAAATTAGGGGAAATTTGTCCTGAGCAGCTTTCGTCCTGTGGAATTCAGCGGCATCAGCTGTTTGAGTCCAATAGGGAAGTATCTGAGTGGGTCCCCATTAATTAATTAAATACTTTTATCTCTGCAGATCCCAGAAGGAAGTACCATGTAAGACTCCTGGCCTATAACAGTGTAGAAGATGGCTACCAGGCAGATCAGACGGTCAGCACTCCTGGATGTGTCTGTAAGTGTTGAAATTATTTTACTGAAACCACCAGGCATGATTCAGATTCATGCATGTATTGATAGCTGTTTGTTGTATGTTATCCCTCTAACTGCCTCTCTCAGATGTATTAGGTAGATAACATAAAAACCTATGCATGTGGGTGTCAAAATAAATAGATGGCAGTCCACAATATATGCTCAGACTGCTTGTTGCCAAACGTTTTGCACTGATTCTTCATTGGCTGGAGATCTAATGCCTTAATGCTGACTGTCCCTAACCCTTGGGCAAGACAGGATATTAATTTAGTCTTCTTCAAACGCTCCCCATCAGTCCTACCCATTTGCTACTGACGTTCCTTGTTGCCCCTTCTCTTTTTAACAGCTGTCCGTGACCGGCTGGTCCTGCCGCCGCCGCCCCCTCACCACCTTTATGCCAAAGCCAATTCCTCTTCTTCCGTCTACCTGCACTGGGGACGACCTGCATTCACTTCGGCACAATCTATTAACTACACCCTCCGCTGCAACCCTGTGGGGCTGCAGAATGCTTCTCTGGTCCTCTACCTGCAGACGTGTGTATCTTTCATTCTGATTGTTGCATTTTTCCCTTCTCAACAACCCTCCTGATCCAAATAACTGCCCATGCTCCTCTTAATTGGCACTTAATGGAACATCACTGGTTGCCAAAGCCTTCGGCAAGTGCTCAGACCTGCTCCAGGGCAAGCTCACGTTTTGGCCCATTGGTGTTATCAGCCTTCGTTTATTCCAACTTGGTTAAGTCAAGCTGCTGTTCCTCTCCTTCATCAGATGCAATCCCTGGGTGACATTATATGGGATATGAAATGATATTATGCCATTGAAACTAGCCTTGCCGGTTTGAATGGGGAAATTACTGCCTCCCCCTTGCCATTCTTTTTAAAGCCAAGTGGGTCGGCACCTGAAAGCATCAGAGACCAGAATGTCAAGCTTGGCGGAGTTAAAAACGGTTTGCACAGAGTTGTTCCTCTCTTAATGCAGCCAGGCTTCTCCTAGCTCGTTCTTGAAACTCAGGAATAGATTACAACCAAAGTGGCAGAAATGATCATAAATATTAGGCAAGATTCCATTTCCAAATGGCCCAAAGTAAAATTGTAATATATTTAGCTAATCATGATAGGGTATATAAAATTAAGCATTTTGCAGAGAAAGTGGATAGAAAGAGGTTTTTCTCCCTCTCTCATGATACTAGATCCCAACAAGGGCCACCCAGTGAAGGTGACTATTGGGAGATTCAAGACAGACAAAAGGAAATACTTCTTCACACAGTGCAGAGTTAAACTCTGGAGTTAGCTACAGGTTGTCGTTATGGCCACCAACATAGATGGATGCAAAGGTGGTTGAGATAAATTAATGCAGGATAAGGCTATCAGTGGCTACTAGTCGTGACAGCTCTTTTCTCCCTCCCCTGTTGGAGACAGAATGATCAGGGGACTGGAAATAAAGCCCTGTGAGGAGAGACTGAAAGAACTGAGCATGTTTAGCCTGGAGAAGAGAAGACTGAGGGGCGATATGAGAGCACTCTTCAAGTACATGAAAGGTTGTCACATAGAGGAGGGCCGGGATCTCTTCTCGATCATCCCAGAGCGCAGGACACAGAATAATGGACTCAAGTTGCAGGAAGCCAGATTTCGACTGGACATCAGGAAAAACGTCCTAATTGTTAGAGCGATACGACAATGGAACCAATTACCTAGAGAGGTAGTGGGCTCTCCAACACTGGAGGCCTTCAAGAGGCAGCTGGACAGCCATCTGTCAGGAATGCTTTGATTTGGATTCCTGCATTGAGCAGGGGGTTGGACCTGATGGCCTTATAGGCCCCTTTCAACTCTACTATTCTGTGATTCTATGATATATTTTTTTGGTTTTTCTGAACACTTAATATAAAATTTTGTGTTGTATATCACATGTATTTAGTATCTGGAGTTTTAAAATGTATTTTATTTTGATTGTTTTTGTCTTGATATGGTCTGTGGACTAATTTGATAAATAAAATTCTAATACATTTAACCAAATTATTTCCCCAAGAGAAATAATTCAAAACATTTCTTTTAAAGTATTTAGTAATACCCTTATTTAGATATTAAAACAGTTAAGGACAATATATTTTGTGGCCTACCTTTAGGTCAGTTTTCATGGGAAAATTCAAAGCTTGACCTGACTCCATCACTTACAAACACCCCATGGGATGTTTTGAAACAGCCCTCCTGAAGATGGTCAGTTAACTTGGAGACCTGCCTGTGGTGTTGTTTGGCAATTAGGTAATGTCGACCTCCTCAAGCCCATGTGACTTAGGGCCAGCCATAGCCCATTTCCTGTAAAGTGAGACCACTTCTGCCAGACAGAAGTAGTTGCTCATATTGGGGCAATAATGAAGCTAAGGAGAGAGTTTATATTGCAGGGAATGCAACTCCTGTGTAGGACTATCTTGCTTGTACCTACTCAAGTTCTGCCGTCCAGGACAGGTGTTGCTTTCATGATGAGTCAGACGACAGATTCTTCCTTCTCAAAGGGTCATAGTTCAGCTTTCAGCAATGGCCATCCTATAGAAGAGATATGCCAACTTTCACATGATCTGGGGATTATAGAAGATAATAGGGGGTCAGATCACTTTGATGAAACTTGATTAGCTGCTCCTGGTATTAAATCTTTCTCTCTTGTGTTTTTATGTTTCCAGCTCAGAAACTCATATGTTGGTTCAGGGACTAGAGCCAAGTACGAAGTATGAGTTTGCAGTTCGGCTGCACGTGGATCAGCTCTCAAGTCCTTGGAGTCCTGTTGTTTACCATGCTACACTTCCAGAAGGTGAGGATGGCACTGTGAACAAGTGTTCATGCCATCATAGGGTTACTAGCCAGTGAACAAGATCCCTCTGGAGAAGATGTCTTTGTGTCTGTTTTTGCAATCCTGCAATTCACCTGCCATGCAACGCCAATAAAATGGCTTCCTGGTGGTCAAATACTTGCATGTGGATGGATGCCAAGTACAATAAACCCTTTGTCTCTCTTGTGCTCTGAATTTCAGGGTGTTGGCTCTAGACATCAAAGAGCATCAGTTTCAGTGTCATTCTAGCTCTTTCTGAGGAATTTTTGTGTGCACAGGAGGGATTGCTCGGTTAGCATCTAGAAGTTTAGTTATATTGTGAACAATTCTAACAACCTGCCAATCATGTTATTTATTTATTTACTTACTAACTTATTTCATTTTTGTTGCCTTTCTTCACAAAAGGGAACTCAAGTACCTTACAATCAATAAAAAAGTTAAAACCAGTATAAAAACTTAAACAAAACAAAAAGTTAAAAAGCACATAAATGTAACAACAGTGGAACAGGCCACCCATTAAAAGGGGCTACGACATCAAAAGCCCTCCAAAATTAGGAGCCAGATCCCTGGGAGAAGAGAAATGCTGTTGCCTGGTGCCTAATAGCAGATAATGACGGCGCCAGGGATGCCTCTCTGGGAAGAGCATTCCATAAGCCGGGGGGCCACCATTGAGAAGGCCCACTAGTGTCGCCACCTTCCACACCTCCCTTAGAGGGGGCACCCAACGAAGGGCTTCATATGGCTAATGCAGGGTCCAGGTTGGGATGGTCCTTGAGGTATTTATTTATTTTATTTAATTTATATACCGCCCTAAGCCCAAGGTATTGGAGTCTTGCGTCCTGTAAGGCTTCATAGGTCAAAACCAGCACTTTGAATTGAGCCTGGAAACTAATTGGTAGCCAGTGCAGTTGTGCCAGAATGGGTGTTAGGTGCTCAGGCTTGCCCCAGTGAGCAGGCTGGCTGCTGAATTCTGCACCAGCTGCAGTTTTGAAACTGTCTTCCAAGGCAGCCCCACGTATAATGCATTGCCGTCATGTGGCTTGGAGGTTCTCCGGGCGTAGACAACAGAAGTCTGTGGAATTGCAGTTCAGTGGATTGTGAATGTTTCTGTGCTGCAGTAATAGTGTGTGGCTGTCTCCACAGCCCCAGCTGGTCCTCCGTTGGGACTGAAGGTCACTCTGATAGAGGAAGACACAGCCTTGGTGTCGTGGAAGCCACCCAGTGGACCTAGCACTGCTGTTTCACACTACACAATCCTGTATGCATCGAGGAAAGCTTGGATTGCTGGTGAATGGCAAGTCCTGCACAGGGAAGGTGAGTGAGCGAGCACGTCAAGTTGCTGTGGAAATGCTGTTCGTGGCTTTCAACTCCTGTTTCATCCGTGCAAATCTGAACTTACTCGGTGCTCAATTTTGTCAGACCTGCAGACTGTGGAAGCAGACCCTCCTTCTGGGTGGTTGATGGCCTGATAGAGTCCTGAGAGTCTTGGCTTACCCTTGGATGTTCAAGGGGTTTCCTCCACTCAGGGGTCAGCAGGGAGAAAAAAAAGGGAACAAGTCAGCCTACATCATCTGCCTCAACCAGGCAGCATTTTTCAAATTCAGTACTGGTGTCTGTGTTGGAGCAGCAGAGAGTTCCTGTGACGATGGCTAGAGGCCCAGGTGGCTTTGTTGTTGTTATGTGCCTTCAAGTCAATTATGACTTACGGCGACACTATGAATCAGTGACCTCCAGTAGCATCTGCTATAAACCACCCTGTTCAGACCTTGTAAGTTCAGGTTTGTGAATCATTTGCTCAGTTTGGAGAGGTCCTTTTGGAGCTCTTCACAATCCCTTTTTGTTTTAACGATCCTGAACAATTTAGTATCATCACCAACAAGATAAAAAGCCGAGGTCTCAGTACCGATCGTAGGGGGACTCCACTTTCTACATCCCTCCATTGGGAGAACTGTCCATTTACTACTGCTGATCTCTCCTTCCTGCTGCTTAACCAGTTCCTGACCCACAAGGGGACCTCTCCTTAGATTGGGGAAGATTCTACTCATGGAACCATGCCCTACAGAATATACCCCATGGCATGTTCTGTGGTTGCCCCCTGCACCATGGAATGCCCATCCCTCTCCTGCACATGAAGCAGCGACTCACCGTTGCGTCAGGTCCTGGGAAGACTTACCCTTGTGCCCAGGCTTTGCCTGACCAATATGATGGAATCCACTTTGAGGTGTAGGAATCCCTTGAATCTGTGTTTTATATGCTTTATGTTTTATAGTGCTGTATTTCATTTTAATGTGTATTGTTTGTTACCGTGTACATAGTGTGCACCATTTATAGAGATTTTTGAAATATTAAGTGTTTTAGAAATGCTTTTAAGTAAAGCCCATCCCTGTTCTACATGAACAATGTAAATGTGTCGATCCAACTCACAGCTTGTTTGTTGCCTTCATAACACATCTGCTACCCTTAAAAGATGTTGTGCCCTTAAAATAACAGGTGCATTGTTGCTGTTTAATATGTTGCAATACTGTTCGTTGTTTCTTAAATAAAGTTCTTCCGTACATCATAATGTAGACAAGAGGAAATGATTATATTGATAAATAAACAGGCTGAAGCTGCAATCTCTGTTGTGGTCCACCCAGCTGCCTCAAGCTATCTAGATCAACTTTGCCCAAACTGGTGCTCTCCAGCTGTTGTCAGACTCTTAACTCCCATCTGCCCCAGGCAACATGGCCAACAGTCAGGGATGATGGAAGTTGGAAGTTGTAGTCTAGTAACAGCGGGAGGGCACCAGGGTCCAGGTAAAACCAGATGGACACGTCTGGGTCTCAGAGAATATGATGCTCATCAGTTATCTGCATTGAAACATCTTGCATGATTTTGTCTTTGCCCCCAACAGGAACTATCACAATGGCTTTGTTGGAAAATCTCATGGCAGGAAACATCTACCTCGTTAAAATAGCTGCTTCCAATGAAGTGGGGGAAGGGCCTTTCTCCAATGCGGTGGAACTTGCTGTCCTCCCAAAGGAAGCATCAGAATCAAACCAAAGACCCAAACGCTTGGATTCTGCAGGTGCTGACACAGGTAAGCATCAAAGGTTTGGGAGTGTCACCTGATCAGGTCCTGGGATATGATATAGCTGGGCGTGTTTCTTGGTGAATTTCTTTCCAATGGGGAGGTCTGACTTTGCAAAGTCCTTTTTAAAAAGCAAACTAGTAAGAGATTAGGACTCTTACAGGTCTGGTTGGCACTTCTTGCATTGTTAGACAAATCGCAGCAGCAGCCCAGTCAGACACACACTTCTCACAACACATTTAACCTACCATGGTTCACATTTACAGTCTCTTCACATATTGTTATTAGTGGCAGTAGGTAGTACTTGTTAAAATACACTTTTATATGTTGCTTTCTGTCACAAAGTGTCTTCAAAATGGTTTACAGAAGCACTCAAAGCAATATAAATACGAATCCTAAAATACAGCTTAAAACCACAGCAATAAAACAGTTATAATCAGCAAAATAATACCAGAAAGGGGCCAGAGCTGAAGTAACCTGGAAAAACAAAAGAAGTCTTTGCTCATGGAGTGAAATCCCAAGAAATCCCAAGGAAGCAGAGTTAGTGCCACCAGAAAGGGAGGGAGGGAGGGAGGGCGGGCAGGCCTCGCCTGAAAAACTGAAACAGCCGCAGCAGCAGCAGCAACTGTCATCATCCAGGAAGAGAAGGTGGTAGCCAGGCCAGGGAGTGCGGCAGAGAGGAAGGCCGGCCCTCCCTCCCTCCCTCCCTTGCAAGAGACAGGAGACGTGCAGCAGCCGCAGCACCAGCAGCGTTGCTCCACTGTCCACTGGGAAGCACAGCCAGGTTATGCCTGGGTTGTTAGATAGAGACCTGCTGATAAGAGGAGGGAGGGAAACCTCGGCTTCCCTCTCTCACAGAGAAGTGTTCAGAAATGTGGCAATGTCTGGTTTACCAGGCCCTGCAGCTGGGGGGCTGCTTGCCTTGGCCCAGGTACACAGAAGCAAACCACTTGCTTAGGGCGAGGCAGCCTCCTGTATGGCACCATACCTTGGAGAGGGCAGGGCCCCTGGGAGAGCCCAGGAGCCGGACAGGAAGGCCTCAGGGGCTGCAGTTGGTCCCTGGGCCTGAGGTCTGTCCCCCCCCCAAGCTGTTCTCTGATGTTGCCCAGGAATGGTGTGATTGACTGGGCACCCACATAGGAAAAATGGCCCGGCCAGGTGAACTTGCTCAGGGTTTGCGGATGTCTGTGTGGAATGCTTTCTTGCACGTTTACTAGTGAGGGATGCGTGGAAATAGTGCTCCCGAAGGTGTGGCTTTCCTTCTTGCAGCTTCTTCTGGCTATTACCAGCTGGACCAGAAGTCAATGACAGGCATCATTGCAGGCGTGTGCATTGCCCTGACGTGCATCTTGATCTGCATCCTCATCCTGATCTATCGCAGCAAAGCCAGGTAAGTTGAGCAGCTCCAAAATGCCCCAAAGAGATGAGGGGCTGGCGAGGCAAGGCTGGGGGCAGTGGCATGTGTAAGGACCTTCTTCACTTGGAACAATTCAATATGGTGGAGGGGAAGTCTGAAGACTGCAACTTTGACACAGAACAGTTGCCTGTGGATGGACACTGGCTGTTCTGCGTGGAGATGCTTGCCTGACGTGGGTGAATTTGCAGTACAAAACTGTTTTGCTTTTATACCCCAAGCCTTAACGCTTCTGGGATCTGGAGCCAAAACACACAAGCTGAACAATCAAGGGTGCAGCTTTTGCTGGGCTGACCCATTTCAGATTGCAGGTAGGGATGGGGGGGGTCACTTGCTCAAATGGTCCCCTGTTGTTGTTTTTAAATGAACGCTTCAGGGAGGGAGAAGGCAAGGGTAGAACCTTGTTGGGTGTGTTGTAGGTTTTGTTCTGTTTTGTT
This sequence comes from Rhineura floridana, assembly GCF_030035675.1. Taxonomy (NCBI): domain Eukaryota; kingdom Metazoa; phylum Chordata; class Lepidosauria; order Squamata; family Rhineuridae; genus Rhineura; species Rhineura floridana. Next base: position 39,379,109 of record NC_084493.1, read on the forward strand.
TTTTCCTGCTGGGGAGGGGACTTTTTAAGTATTCAAGTGTGCATTCACACACAGACACCCCTGAAATCTAAAGTCCAGTGCCAGATCAATCTCATGGGGCTGGGCCTTGTGTAGCTTGGCTCCTGGATCAGCATGAATGCATCCATCCTTCAATCACTGTGGCAGGCTGCTTTTAACAGGGCTGGGGAAGCGGGGAGGGTGGAATTCCAACCATCTATGTTGTCTGGGGCTGGAATCCAGCAGCATCTGGAGGGCCAGAGATTCCTCATCCCTGACTGAACAGGATCTTAGCATGTAAGACTGAAAGGGATTTGCCTCCGTCTAGCCTGCTGGTCCAAGGCTCACTTACCCTTGGCTCTTTGTTCTGCAGGAAAACATCGGCCCCCAAAAGCATCCCTCATGGTTCCGACCAGCTCTCTCGCCCCAGCATCTCTTCGGGGAGGGCCAGCGAGGTGGGCAAGAGCATCGAAGGCCTTGCTGACCATGAGGACTCTTTACTGCCCATAATGGCAGGCACCAGCTTCCTGGATGCAAAGGTACAGCAGCCGCCTCTCCTCTAGCCTCCCAGCTGCCACCACCTCATGCACTGTGGTTGTAGAAGACTTACTTCCCACCCTGCCAACTCATTTGGGTCACTCAGGGCAGCGTACAACAGTTAGAAGCAAGACAATCTCACAAAAGTGGAAACAGGCTTGGCAGATGCCAACATTTTGACATGAGAGCCCGCTACACAAAAATAATCTGCCCAGAGAGAGATGAGTGCGTGTTGGAACAGAAAGGCCACGTAGTCCTCAAAAGACAGTCAAGTGGGGAGGGCCCCAGTGGTTCTTAAGGGCTTAGGCATTCTGCTGTCGGGCTGTGGCTACCAAGAGGTCCTCCCTCACATCTAGCTAATTGTACCTCAGCCGCAGGGACACAGCAAAGGGCCTCTTCAGTGGCTGTGGGCAGGCTGATTTGGGAGGAGATGACCCCTCAATTATCCTGGATCCAGGCTGCTTGGGGCTTCAGAGATCATCTTTGCATTGTGCTTGGAAACAAATTGGCGCCTGGAGCAGCTGTTGTATTGTAGACCAACTTAAGTTTCTCATGCTGTTCCGAGGCAGCCCTCCACGTGAAGCGTATTATTACTACCAACCTAGATGTAATTAAGGTGTGGGTGAAGGTTGGGCCTTTCCAAAAAGGGCACAGGCCTAAGCTGGGCCCAGTCCATGAGTACCGTGAACCTGGTCTTTCAAGGAAAGTCCTGTCACACCCAAGGCAGGCTGAATCACTGCTCCAGAGTCTCTCTTTTTCTGTCTTGTCTGGATTAAATGTCAGTTTATTAGCCCATTACTGCCCCCAGGCACTGATTCCAGCAGGGCCAGGCCTACCATCAGGCAGAGATTTTGGGTGTCAGGAAGGGCAGCAAATTACTAGCTAGTTAATGTGGTTATTGTTGTATTGTTACTGCTGGGGGAGTGGAAGAGGTGCTTGTGGGGGCAGGGGGGTCGCCCCAGGTGTCGAGGTACCTTGACCAGCCCTTCCGTGCTACTGTGCATGAGGTGTGGTGGTGGGTGCCATTTGCAGCACCACCTCGGGCAACAAAAAATATTGTGCCAGCCTTGAGTTCAGGCACTTCCGGATATCTGATGAAAAGGAGAAGCAGGGCAGTGTGTTGCTTGCTTGTTGAGGACAGCACCCTCCACCCCCCAGGCAGCCCCTTCGGGCGACTCTGTGAAGATGCTATATAGTGTGGGGGACAGAATTGACCCCACTGTATGCCAGTGGCTGTGGCACCAGGCAGGAGTCCCCCAGCAATGCTTTCTGGAAAGGATCCCTCAGGAAGGACCGGGGCTGCCAGAGAATGGGGCCTCCCAAGTTCATCCTGCGAGATGGTCTGGGAAGACCCCGGGCAAAGAGTTCAGAACCCACCCAGCAGAACTCCTCTTCAGCTCCCAGTGTAGAGCGGCTCCCAAGGCAGCCAAAGTGGCTTCAGTCCCAAAACCAGGCCTGAAGCGAGAGAGAAAGACATCTAGGGAAATCTGTGTTGCTTTCTGAAGGAAACCTGTCATGCCTGAACCAGCCAGGAGAGACTGAGATAATGCTGCTGTTTATCCAGGGAGTTCTCTCCCCTCCCCCGGGCTGTAACATTCCTTGATTTATTCAAATAGGGAGTTCTTTCAGACAAGTCAATTGCTGCAGGAGGAAGCCCGCTAGCCCTTCTCTGGCGGCTTTTAGGGAGCAGCAGACCAAGGTTGCATTATTATGATTATTATTAATTACATTTGTGTACTGCCCCATAGCCAAAGCTCTCTGGGCGGTTTACAACAATTAAAAACCTTAAAAACAAATATACAAACATACAAATTTAAAAACACTTTTTAAAAAAAACCTTAAAAACACATGCTTAGTGCAGAAAGCTTGTTGTTTTTGCTGTGCAGTTGGTACTCTGTGCCAGGCTTTATCAAAATTATTAAAAATGGCCTTTTCCATTTGAAACTTGTGATCTAAAACTGCAGCCCCACAAAAGTTGCATTTCACCCAAGTGCTGATGGCCACCACTGTGCTCTCTGCAGAAATCAAGCAGACTTCTCTGGGCATTTGGGGAGAAGGGGTTGGCTACGAGGATTTGCAAGGCTGAAAACACAGCCCTGCATATGTTTACTCAGAAGTATGTCCCACTGTGTTCAGTAGGGCTTAACCACCAGGTAAGGATGCATAGTATGGCAACTTTAGCCAGTCTGCTGCCGGGAGACAGCTGAAATTGCTGGAGGTGGGTTGTTCATAAACTCTTAGTGTGGCGTTGTGTAGACCTTGTTTTAATTTCACCTGAATCCTCTTTTCATCAAGTAACGTAAGATTCCATTGCCTCTTTTAGGGTGGTACCAATCTGATTATAAACAGCTTTGGCCCGATTGCAAAGAACAGCTCTAAGAAGAAATGGCTGTTCTTTCAAGATTCTAAGAAGGTGAAGTCGGAAGAGGTAAGAGAATGACTGACTGAGAATGCAGACATTCTCCTGGGTAAGACGGGGGACCAAGAGTGGGCGGGGGGCATACATATTATTCTGCCTCCTTGCCTGAACAGCAGGCACACTTACTTATAGGCAAGGCAGTGATCCTGTATTAAAGCAGTTAATGCTACCGGCTCAGAGGCGTGCAGGAGCTCGTCACCGTCAGGCGAAGGGTTTGCAGGGCCAGAATTCCCAGGTCCGAGATCTGTCACAAGGCTGCAGAGGGAGCTGCAGAGGTGTCCCGAAAGGTGTCCCCTCCTGCCCACCACGCTTTGAGCAGAGGCAGATGCTTGAGAGCATCCCGGCTCCTGTGGGCGTTCCTAGCCTGAAGGTGGGCGCTGCGCCTAGAGGGATGTGCCTCCCCTTTTCTTCCGATGGCCACCTCTCCCTGGGAAACGGTGCCACCACCACCACCCCGAATCCTCCCAGCCAGTCATACCAGACTGCGCCCCAGCGGGGAAATGGCCTCTGCACTCTGGCAGCCCCCTCCCTGCCCTCCATGGGCGGAAGAGAGGAAGCCCCTGGGACTCCTGCTGCAGTGCTGGAGCGGAGGAGGCCAGCCAGGCCCTGCTGTGAGGTCTTGCCTCCTTCCCCCTCCTTCCTGTGGCCCTGTTCCTCCAGCGCAGGCCGAAGGCTCAGAGGGAGTCTGGACCTCCCCTCAGGCTTGAGCCTGGACCTCTTGGGTCGGGGAGTTGGCCTGGTGAACGGATCCCAGGGACACCCCTCAAGTGTTCGGTATTCTAAAAATACCCGAGAGAAATAGGAACTAATTTGGTTGGTCCTATTTCTTAGCAGAGATATAAAAAATACAAGCAGCAGAATGAGAATGTAAACCAGGCCCACCTTTCTCTATGTAAACAACAACAGACACAATCTTTTAGGTAAAAAACAATCTTTTAGCTGGGGCGGCTGCCTCACTTTGCCTCACGGCAGACAGAGCCGGTCCTTGTTAGAGAAGGTGCTGCTCCTTGCCTTTATTTCAGTCTCTAGCCTATTCCATTCTGAGGTCTTACGGTGAGATGGGAGCAGACTTGCAAAATCCTTCATAGCGCTGGTATTGCCTAGTGAATCAAAGGAAGTGCCCAGTTCAAATCGTGCCTCTGCCATGACCTCATTAGGTGACCTTAGACAAGGCATACTCTCTCAGCCTCACTTCATGTGCAAAATGGGAAAATAACAATACTGACTTAACTTAAGGGGCCTTTGTAAGGGTTACCGCTGTAAAGAATTCTCACCGGGGGGTCAACTCCCAAGCCCAGAGCAATTGATCCCAGCCAGGCACAACCCGTGCCTCCCTTACCAGGGCTGAGTAAACCAACACCAACCCTGCAAGGTAGGTAGACTGCCACCACCCCTTAAACCTGGCCACCCACTCTGCGCCAAGGGGAAACCCAAAGTGCCAGAAATAGACCTGCCAAGGACTCCAGAAGCCAGCAGCCAAGGATGCACTCCTTGTCTTGGAGCCTCAAGGCAAAATACCGAACTATACGGTAGTCTGTGGCAAATTGGCCAAGGTGCTGGATTCAGAGCCAGTTTCCCCCTGAAATGAACACACACTGGTAAATAAGAGGTAGTTTATTAAAATAGAAGTGCAAAAATATAGCAGCAAAATAACTCCTTAAACCAAACATCCCAGGGGTTAGGTAAAATACAAAATGCAGAGACTTCAAGTCACAAGAGAAAGTGACAAATCTGTCTAGCTTATTCTATACTCACACATTATAAGAAAACAAGCAGAGTAACTTCATGGTTCCGCATCTCTGCAGAGATGCATAGCCTGAATAGCAGATGGGACCCCAACATCAGGTAGCACCCAGGAACATTGGGGAACAAAGACCCAGAATCTTAGTTCTATTTTTATGGGGAAAAGCCCAGTAACAGCCAGGAATTAATTAGCCAATCGGGCTTTCTGATGATGAAATCTTCCAGAGCTTTCCACCTAATGGTTGCTCACTTCTCCAACTTTCTCAGCTCTGTGGCCTTGAGGTCCCAGCCTCAGGCTGATAAGCAGGTGTTTTTACTCACTGCCTAATTAATTGAGTTCAGCTGTGAGAACCAACAGTCTCCTGGCCTTCTAGAGGCCCCAATTCAGGCAAGATGTTCCCCCCACAATTCCTTGCCACAAAACCATATTAAGAACCTTGACAAGCCAGGCGCTCTTGACAACCACTACACCATAGAATAGTAGAGTTGGAAGGGGCCTATAAGGCCATCAGGTCCAACCCCCTGCTCAATGCAGGAATCCAAATCAAAGCATTCCCGACAGGTGGCTGTCCAGCTGCCTCTTGAAGTCCTCCAGTGTCGGAGAGCCCACTGCCTCTCTAGGTAATTGGTTCCATTGTTGTATGGCTCTAACAGGACTTTTTCCTGATGTCCAGTCGAAATCTGGCTTCCTGCAACTTGAGCCCTTTATTCCGTGTCCTGCACTCTGGGACGATCGAGAAGAGATCCCGGCCCTCCTCCTCTGTGTGGCCACCTTTCATGTACTTGAAGAGAGCTATCCTCTCTCCCCTCCGTTTCCCCTCCCCTAGATAATGCATGCAAACTCTATCCAGCTGCTTCGGTGTGTTCTTGTCATTGAATTCCTCTTCACGTTGTCCAGCAGGGTTTAGGTTGATTGCTCTGGTTGGAATTTGGCTGCTGCACCTTTTCACACTTCAGTCCCAATCAGATCCAACCACATGTTGATTTTTGCAGCCCTTGTTCTGGGGTGCTGGCCAGAGCTGATGGAAACTGGGCTCCAGCAACATCTTGTGGGCACTGAGTTGAGGAAGGCTGTTTTAGGCAGCTGGCCATTAGAAGCAGCCTCACACCAACCAACCCAGGCCATTGGTTCGCCTCGCTCAGTGTTGTTGACGCTGACTCGCAGTGGCGCCAGGGATCCAGGCAGGGACCTTGCCCAGCCCAGCCCAGAAATGCCAACAGGGCCTTTTGCTTGCAGTGGGCAGTGGGGCATCCACATTTAGGCCACGTGTGAGGGAGCAAAAGGCCTAATCCTGACGGGCAGAGGCATATGCAGCTGCCAGCACGATGCCACGTTGATGGAGCCCAGCTCCCAGCCACCAGCACAAGCAGTGGTCGGAATGATGGCAGGAGTTGTAATCCCAGCAACATCTGGAAGACACAACATTCATTGCCTGCCCCTGCTGTAACCCTTTGCCTGACTTTTCTGCTGAACAGAATCGGAGGCGGCAAGTGACCAGAAAGGTCCTTGTCTGCTTGGAACCTCCCCTGGTGAGTTGCCTGCCAGAATCAGCACTACAGAGTTTGATGGGCCTGGCCTAAGGCAGCTCCGTGGGTTCACCTTTTGTCAGGAGAACTTTTGGGTGTTGCGCTTTTTCAGTGCTCTGCTATTGCCTATTCTGCCTTAGAGGTCCCTTTATTTCCTGTCATATTTTTCCTCCTTGTGTTTCCTCCAGACCCAGAGACGATTTACAAAAGCAGCGTGTTTGTATCAGTCTGGCACTGCGGTTCTCCTTGGTAAAGATAGCTCTCTGGCGCAAGAGCCAAACTACCAGGCGGCGTACAGCATTGTTACCGACGCTGAGCATTCAGCAAACAGTGAAGCAAGCCACGAAACGGGCGATTCTGGAAGGTTCTCTCAGGAGTCCAATGAAGAACTGCATCTCTCTGCGAGCATCAGCGCCACCCTGGGGACCCCCAAAGCCTTCCTAGACAGGGACCTGTGTGTGAGTGCTGTGGGTCCCCTCCCGAGTTCCTCGAAGGAGCGCCCTGACCAAAGTCCTCCACTGCCGCTTCAGCTCCCGCCTGCGGGACAAAGCTGAGCGGTGCTGCCCGCCGGGCAACAGACGGGCGGGCGGGAGGAGGTGTGGGTCTGTTGAAAGGACAATGAACAAAGAGCCAAAGCTTTAAGTGGGAGCCCTGGGAGGCCAGTGGGTGATCCCACAATTCTGTTGCCCAGTTTTGTCTTTTGAAATGTGTTAAAACTCTTTTTGAATGTTCAGTACTCAACAGTGTGAAAGGGAGATTTCTGAGCAGAGCAAAGAAAGATGTTTTTTTATATATCTATATAGCTGTCACTGGAGCAAAGGGCGTCCCTTTGCTTGGATATCTACCTCAGTTTGCCAGGTGGCATTACCTCATTTCTTGTGTGTGCTGAGATTGGTCTCGGCTACGTAACTGACGATAACTTCCTAGTAGTCTCATCTCTTTTTCCTCTGTTGTAAGTGTAGCGTGTGAATGTGTGCGTGTGAGCCAAAGGAGTTGTGTCGGGAGACGAGCAGGTCTGCTAAGCTGAAGCTCTGGCTCTGAGGAAGGGAGCCGGGAGCCTTCCAATGGGGCAGGAGCAGCGGACCAGGGCCAGGCTGGTAATCTGGCACCAGGAGTTCTGGCTGGCATGTTCTGCCAAACCCCATGGGCAAAGGCAGGGAAGTTGCCTGGCCAGCAAGCCCAGTAAGGCGCTCCCCAAGGGCTGCAGCCTTTTGCAAAGCTTTTCACAAAGGTGGCCTTTCCAGTGTTTTGCCTTCAGGTCTTCAGCCCTGGAGGCACCAGGGAACGTCCACCTGTGAGCTCTCCAGTATTGACCGGTTTTCCTTTTGAGACTCATGGGTCACTTCTCCCTCCTCGTTGCCCCAGTCTACCTCAGATAGTGCCTTCTTCTACTTCCTCTCCTGATCATGTCAGCTCAGCATTAGTTTTCATCAGATGCGGTGCTGAATCGCTTGGTCCCAGCAGTTATTCCCATCACTGGTGCCCCTTCACTTGGCCCAACCGGACAGGTAAAGCTGAAAATGGACTTGTACTTAAGAGCAACGGTGCCTTCCACTAGATAGATATGTCTTATGAAATCACTGTTTTGCCTTACACTTTTTTCGTGTTCATGAAGTTGCTTCGGAGTACACAAAGATGCCTTAAATGTGCTCTGCAGGTTGTGGGGTACAAAGGGTCTCGAGTGCTCAGGAACTCTGGGTCTTTGCATGTGTGTATTTCTGGTCAGTTCTGAGCATCTTCTCTGCTCAGTGTGCAGAATTGTGGGCGGCTCTTGCTTCAGGTTCAGATGCTGTTCATTCAAAGCGGTTAGCCGTTCCGCGTGCCACCATGAGCTCTGCCAAGGCCTCTGCTAGAGCAAAGGGGCCAGGGACTGGGCTGAGCAGCCTGTCACCTTCTGCCCACACAACTCCTGTTTTATACTACCTCCTTTTAAAGTTAATTCTAGTATTATTGTTTTCCTGTACTCAGGGCGCAGTTTGTTACTTTTTAAGCTGCCTTGCAGCAATGTGAGGCAAACTGACAGGGTATTGTGTATTGTTTTGTTTTTAAGTTTGGGAGAGAGCATGAGAGAGAGAGAGCTTGAGTGAGCTGTATTCACCAAAGTTGTACGCCAGTCAATACAAATCGCCCCCTCCTCTCCCCCAATCAGAATTCATTTCTTTTTCTAACCAGCCCCAAACTGGCAAAGAAACTTCCCAGGGTGACCTCGGTTCTGTTGCAGGCAGCAACAAATGTCCACTTGTGCCATATTAAGAGGGGAGTCAGTACAAATTGCTGGGGAAGTGGAGGGAGGGTGATGAGTCTTCCCCGCCTCTTTGGTGAATTGGCTAGTAGTCTGTAGATCTCTAGACAGCAGGTGTGTGTCTGCTACCACTGTACCAGACAAGATATGTTCACCTTTCACAATTTTCTTTACACAAAGGCTTTAAAGATGATAATAATCTTGTACCAAAGAATTTTCTGTAGAAAAGAGAAGAAAGCTGCATATTTTCCAAAAATAATGATAATTGAGCTAGTTAAAACTATAGGTTTGCATACGTATTATTTCCTAAGTAGTTACTAACCAAAAGAAGAGAACCAAACCGAAGGGTCTTCTATGGACTGTAGTGTAGTTAATTTTCCAGATTAGTTCTACAATGTTAACTAATGTTATGTTACAAAAACCTTTAAAGAAAGTTGAAATAAGATCTTTTCAGCATATAAAATCTCCAAAGACTTCCAAAGTGTAATTTCGTTTTCCTTTTCTTCAGCAATTAGCTCTTCAATAGTCCAGTATTAGAAATAATATTTTTCAATGCTTTTATATCTACTTGCTGAAGAAAAAGAAACTTGACTCGCCAAAGATTTCTTGTTGGTCTCATTGGACAAAGCTGCGTCATGAACAGCAGAGCGTGCCCTGCTGAAGCCGGCAGAGAAAGAGTGTGCAAGCCTCGCCAAGGCCTCGCCAAGCCTGTCGGCAATAAGCTCCAGGGGCTGCTGATATGTTAAGGTAACCATTCCCTTCTCCAAAGACTTGTTTGCTGTGAAGTACTGACACTTTTGGATCCCTTCCTGACACTGTCGGGTGACACCAATAGATTCTGCTCCTCAGCAGTCTAATGCTAAAGACCCATCAAGCTACATGGGCTATTCTGTGAATAATCAAGAGTAGTGGCTGTGACTGTGGGAACTTCAGTAGACGGTGGCTGCCACTGTCAGGCCCACAGGCTGGGAGACGCTATGTGATCTCTCTTGCTGGAGCAGATTAGATTGGCATGAGAGGATGATAGCTTTCAAGGTACATTGGACTCTGTCAGGTGTCATAAAGAGCTCTGTGAAACCTAAAACTGGCCTCTGTTGGTGTAGGCAAATGTTGGCTCATCTGATAAAAGAGATTACTTTTGCCTCCCTTGTGTCTTCTGTTGGAATTCTTGTAAGCCAGACAGTGGGGTTTGCCTCAGTTGCCAATGAGATCCAATTAACTAAAGAGACTGCCTTCATCCACAGTGTGATTTAACAGTAAAGAAATAGCTTTTATTCAAATACTACTTAGCAGCAAACGAAGAAAACCAAAGATATTTAAGGTTACCTCAGCATAGAGGCATGTGTTAAGTAAGTCTCTTTGCTTCTTTTCTTTTCTTTTCTTTTGAGTTTGCATTATATTATAATATGTCCCTCCAGCCTGCATCCAGAGAAGGGTTTGCTCAAGGAGCATCGAGCATCTTTGTCCAGGCATGATGACCGTGGAAACAGCCTTCTGCTTCTCCTAAGCCTTAGAAGAGAGTAGCCAGCAGCCCTTTCTCAGAGCTTTTATTATCACAGACGTTCTCTGTTTCTGGAATGCGAATGTCCTCGGTCATTCAAGGGAGAACTTCCTTTTATTCCAGTGGGATCGGAATTGGGAAAACGTGCACTCAGGAGTAGATCCGTTGCTTTCGGGGTGGGACGCCAAAGAGTGTGGCAATGATCCCAACGTGAAGATTTCTGAGGTGCAGGCTTTGTGCTGCATCTTGTACCTCTGGTATTTGTGAGCAAAATGTGCAGGCAGAATTTTGTCTAGTTTGGTGATGACTGTCCACAGATTCCAGGTTCTGGAGGTGGGAAGATTCTCTCCCATATGTGGTGCCCAGTTTTTCCAGATATGTATTAGAGGATGAGCATAGTCCAGATTATATATTTTCAGTATGATGTCAACCAAAAAGCCATGGTTGGTGTGAGGTATGTGTGTGCAATCTGTAAATCTTTAAGGACTTTAGTGCGATCTGAAACCCTGCCAACTCATGTCTATGATGCTGATCTGTCTGGGTCTCAAGTGCATTTGGTAAGCTATGAGAATCCACAGTTAGGCCAACTGCAAAAAATTTCTCTAAACACATCTACTCCAACCTCTGCACAAACACACTATTTCTAATAAAGCTGGGAAATGTAAAGCACTTCCCCATGATACAACTCATCTGTACAAATAAGAACATAAGAAGAGCCTGCTGGATCAGGCCAGTGGCCCAGCTAGTCCAGCATCCTGTTCTCACAGTGGCCAACCAGGTGCCTTGGGGAAGCCCGCAAGCAGGACCCGAGTGCAAGAACACTCTCCCCTCCTGAGGCTTCCGGCAACTGGTTTTCAGAAGCATGCTGCCTCTGACTAGGGTGGCAGAGCACAGCCATCATGGCTAGTAGCCATGGATAGCCCTGTCCTCCATGAATTTGTCTAATCTTCTTTTGAAGCCATCCAAGCTGGTGGCCATTACTGCGTCTTGTGGAAGCAAATTCCATAGTTTATGCGCTGAGTAAAGAAGTACTTCCTTTTGTCTGTCCTGAATCTTCCAACATTTAGCTTCTTTGAATGTCCACGAGTTCTAGTATTGTGAGAGAGGGAGAAAAACTTTTCTCTATCCACTTTCTCAATGCCATGCATAATTTTATACACTTCCATCATGTCTCCTCTGACCCGCCTTTTCTCTAAACTAAAAAGCCCCAAATGCTGCAACCTTTCCTCATAAGGGAGTCGCTCCATCCCCTTGATCATTCTGGTTGCCCTCTTCTGAACCTTTTCCAACTCTAGAATATCCTTTTTGAGATGAGTCGACCAGAACTGTACACAGTATTCCAAATGCGGCCGCACCATTAATTTATACAACGGCATTATGATATCAGCTGTTTTATTTTCAATAACTTTCCTAATTATCGCTAGCATGGAATTTGCCTTTTTCACAGCTGCCGCACACTGGGTTGACATTTTCATCGTGCTGTCCACTACAATCCCGAGCTCTCTCTCCTGGTCAGTCACCGCCAGTTCAGACCCCATGAGCGTATATGTGAAATTCAGATTTTTTGCTCCAATATGCATAATTTTACACTTGTTTATATTGAATTGCATTTGCCATTTTTCCGCCCATTCACTCAGTTTGGAGAGGTCTTTTTGGAGCTCTTCGCAATCCCTTTTTGTTTTAACAACCCTGAACAATTTAGTATCGTCAGCAAACTTGGCCACTTCACTACTCACTCCTTATTCTAGGTCATTAATGAACAAGTTGAAAAGTACAGGTCCCAATACCGATCCTTGAGGGACTCCACTTTCTACAGCCCTCCATTGGGAGAACTGTCCATTTATTCCTACTCTCTGCTTTCTGCTTCTTAACCAATTCCTCATCCACAAGAGGACCTCTCCTCTTACTCCATGACTGCTAAGCTTCCTCAGAAGTCTTTGGTGAGGTACCTTGTCAAAAGCTTTTTGAAAGTCTAAGTGCACTATGTCCACTGGATCACCTCTATCTATATGCTTGTTGACACTCTCAAAGAATTCTAATAGGTTACGAGACAGGACTTTCCCTTGCAGAAGCCATGCTGGCTCTGCTTCAGCAAGGCTTGTTCTTCTGTGTGCTTAGTTAATCTAGCTTTAATAATACTTTCTACCAGTTTTCCAGGGACAGAAGTTAAGCTAACTGGCCTGTAATTTCCGGGATCCCCTCTGGATCCCTTTTTGAATATTGGCATTACATTTGCCACTTTCTAGTCCTCAGGCACGGAGGAGGACCCGAGGGACAAGTTACATATTTTAGTTAGCAGATCAGCAATTTCACATTTGAGTTCTTTGAGAACTCTCGGGTGGATGCCATGCGGACCTGGTGATTTGTCAGTTTTTATATTGTCCATTAAGCCTAGAACTTCCTCTCTCCTTACCACTATTTGTCTCAGGTCCTCAGAATCCCTTCCTGCAAATGTTAGTTCAGGTTCAGGGATCTGCCCTATATCTTCCACTGTGAAATCCGTTCTTTTTATTTATTCTGCCACCTGCTGGATATGAACAAGCCTTTCCCCCATGCACACAGCTCCTTTGCACAAGCTGCAGTTAAACCAGGAAGCATCTAATTGACCATTATTTCTGGTTTTCTCTGAACCAGGAAATTATGGTTACCAGCTTCAGAACCTGCCAGGATGTTAAGCCCACCTCCAACCGTCAGTGATATCCTGGCTTGTTCTAAACCTGGTCACCATAGTTTCCCAGTTTGGATGAAACAGAAAACCATGCTTAATTAAATACTTCCTGGTTTGTTAGCTTGAAGCAAAGGGGTTGAATTTATGGGCAAAAGGCTCATTCATAGCTTATTATACCAATATATAGTCATCCAAATGCAGTCACACTTTCACTATAAAGCTTATTACTTTTTATCAGTGGTGCATTATTTTTTCAGAATGTACATCTGGTTTTTAATAATGGGAGCAATAAACTGCAGGCCAAATTCTGTGTTTGCAGCAGAGCAAGTGTGAATATCAGTGAGGATAGGATTTTTTTCAGGAACGTTCCTCTTTTAAATGAATAACAGTCTTCCTGTCCAGTTGCAAAGGATTTGAACCTCACACTTGAGAAAAATGCCACTAAACTCAAACCAGATGCATAAATTTGATCCTGATCTGTACCTCATTTGGACCCACGGCAGGAACTGGTCATTTTTCATTTTATCTTTTTATTGTTGCACACACACATCTCTTAATCTCTTTTGGTAAATGGCTTGTTCATGAAACCTAGGCTTTTAAAAAACAAAAATGTTTTTGTTTGTTTCTGTTGTATTCTTAAAGATGTGAATGAACTGCAAGTGTGGGAGTCCAGCTGTATTTCTTTTGCTGAGGGTGTTCTGGATCCTGGCACTCCTTCTGCTGTTTCCTGGCAAGGGCGGCAACAGCTGACTGGCAAATGGAGGACAAAGCTGAATTATATTAATTTTATATTTGACTCAGGGGATCAGCTCTGTGAATTCCATTGCATGAGGGCAGCTGGTGTTTGCCTTGATAATGAATGTACCTTTTTCAATGTATTTTTTGATGTTTTGTTTAATAACGGGGCTTTTTTGTTTTACAAACTTTTTTTAAATAGCATTATACTGAATGTTAAACCTTGGTGTGTTTCTCCTCTTCCCCAAGCTTGTTCTTGTACTAGCACAAGTGTCATGCCAAAAATGAGTAGAAATTTAAATGCCAAAATGTTTATAAAACTGCTGTCTAATACTGATGGATTGCACAGTTTAAATAAAAAAACCCTTTAGTAAAGTTTAGCCTTTTTCTTTTAAGGAGCCATTTTCTTTCCAGTGTCTTCAGTGCATCAAAACACTGAGGAGGGACTTGAGCGTGGAGGAGGAGAGGGAGGGAGGGAGCGAAAGCAAGAGGCGAGGAAGAGCATCGGGATCACCTTTGGGAAGACAGGTTGGTCCCCAGTAACAAACACTCTCGCCTACCGTTTCTCCATACAGTCAGCTGCAGGCATCTGTAGAAGGGGGAACCAGTCGACATTGCCTCCTGTGTTCTGGACCCTGGCACTCCTGCTCATCATCTTACGCAGTTAGGCCCTCTGCTTCTTCGTTTACTCAGCAAAAGGTCCGTGGAGCATTTTGCACGATTTGGTATAAACTGAGTATTTTTATTTAACAGATTTTTAAACTATTTTCCTAAACCAACGATACTCAGTTTTTAAAAGCAGTGATTCTGCTATCGTGCATAATGTCTCAGAGGCCACCACACCAACCGTCTTCTTCCGTATTGCAGCATTGTTCAGTTTTGGTTGTATTTATTGTAAATTTGCACATAGGAACAATTTCTGCTCAGCTACACTATATGGCCTCTCAAGGGTTGTCCCCATACACGCACCAGTCACTACTCATTTTTTCACTAGCACACTGCATACCATTTATTAGAGGGATTCTAGGTGCAATTGTGCAAATTCAACACTTACCAACCTCAAGAAGCACATCGCAGTTGCCTTAGAAAAAGGCTGGGAAACTGGAAATAATAGACACACACAATGCCTCATGCTGCTGAAAACTGCAGGAAGGGAGAATGCTCTCAGGTCCTGCTTGCAGGCTTCCCATGTTGGGCATCTGGATGGCTACTGAGAACAGGATGTTGGACTAGATGCGCCATTGGCCTGATCTGTCTTTTTTATGTTATGTTCATGCCCTCCTGGGTCATAATACAGCTACGCTAAAAAAGCCTGTGGTTTCCAAGCCCATCCGACTCTCCTGTTTGGATACTGGGAGAATAATATCCTCTAAGAGAAAACCTCAGATTGCCCACCTCCCTGCTGCCTGTCTTGCTTCCTACTTGTCTTCCTTGTATCCCAGCCTTCTCCAACCTGGTGCCCTTCAGATGTTGTTGGACATTACCCTGACCATTGGCTACACTGGCTAGGGCGGATGGAAGCTGCAGTCCAAAATATCTGGTGGGCATCAGGTTGGGAAGGCTGCTGTATTCTCCTCGCCTTTCCTACATGTATCTTTTCCTGTACCTCCTTCCATTGAGGATGACCGCGTGGTGAGTAGCTCTCCTTTACACAGTCTTGATAAATCACACGTCTCTTATGACTTGGTTCCGCAGCAAATGAGTTCTTCAACAAAATAATGATGATTAATGATGATCACGTATTTATTCAAATACAACAAATATATTTACTGCGCTATTACAGTAAAGCAGTGCACAACATAACGAAAACAACAACAGAGAAGTTATCTTTCTCCCTTATGCTACTGTCAAGAAGGCAGGTCCCTGCTCTGAGGAGCTTGAAATCTAAAATTCAACAAAGAGGAAACAGCAAGGGAAGGAGTGCAGGACCCACACTCAGTTTCGCCACGTGTGTCTTGTCTGAGCTTGTGTCCAGCCTTGCCTCAGGGAGAACATCTTATCTGCAGCTAGGGGTGGACCTGGCCTGCATAACGGTATAGCTGATCCCTTGCAGATGGTTAGGGCCTAGATGAGCAAGGTCCACGCTGGGGAAGATGCTGTCTGGGCTGGGAAGCCTTGACACGAGTTGGCTTTCTCATCTGTCCTGGTTCCTACTAAGTAGCAGAATCATCTACAGGAGACATTATTATTGTTATTATTATTATTATTATATATTAAATATTCTGCGCTTCACCTCCCCCCCAAGAAGGAACACAGGGCAGCAAAAAAAAAAAACCACCCTTAAAAACCCTTTCAAATGTCTTAAAAAGAAGACTTTAAAACCCTGGAACAGAACATCTTTAAAAAACTAAACTTTTTTTAAAAAAACTAAAAAAAAAGCAATTCCAGGACAGATGCAGACTCGGGTAACGTCTCTACTTAAAAGGCTTGTTGGAAGAGGAAGGTCTTCAGAGATGGCACCAAAAAGATAAAAGAGATGGCGCCTGTCTAATATTTAAAGGGAGGGAATTCCACAGTGCCAGTGCCACTATACTAAAGATCCGCTATGTTGTGCAGAACGGACCTCCTGATAAGATGGTACCTGCAGGAGGCCCTCAACTAGAGCGCAGTGATCGACTGGGTATATAAAGAGTAAGACAGTCTTTCAGGTACCCTGGTTCCAAGCTGTACAGGACCTTGTACACCAAAACTAGAACCTTGAACTTAGCCCGGTAGCTAATAGGCAGCCAGTGCAATATTTCAGCAGGGGGTAAACATGTTTGCAATACCCTGCCCCAGTGAGCAATCTCAATACCACATTTTGCACCAGCTGTGGACCAACCTCAAGGGCAACCCCACCTAGAGCTCATTACAGTAATCCAGCCTGGAGGTTACTAATACATGAACATCAGTGGTCAGGCTATCCTAGTACAGAAAAGGCCTCAACTGTTTTACCAGCTGAAGCTGGTAAAAGTCACTTCTAGCCACTGAGGTCACTTGGGCCTCCAGCAACAAAGATGGATCCAGGAACACTCCCAGACTACAAACATGCTTTTTCAGTAGGGGCATAACCCATCCAAAACAGGTAATTGACTAATTATCCGAACTCGGGAACCACCAACTCACAGCACCTCCATCTTGTTAGGATTCAGACTCAGTTGATTGGCCCTCATCTAGCCCACCACCAAGTCCAGGCAGCCGTCCAGGGCTTGCAAGGCCTCTCCCGATTCAGATGTTACAGAGAAATAGAGGTGAGTATCGTCAGCGTACTGCTGACACCTCACCCCAAATCTCCTGATGACAGCTCCCAAGGGCTTCATCTAGATGTTAGACAGCATGGGGGACAAGATGCCCTGCAGCACCCCACAGCACAACTGACGGGGCTGAAAGACAATCACACAATGCTATTATCTGAAAACGACCCTGGACATAGGATAGAATCACTGTAAAACAGTGCCACCGATACCCATTTCACCAGACCGACTCAGAATGATACCATGGTCAATGGTATCAAAAGCCATTTAGACATCAAATTAGAATAACAGGGTCGCACTCTCCTTGTCCTCCTGATAAAGGTCATCCATCAGGGTGACCAAGTCCGATTCAGTCCCATAACCAGGCCTGAACCCAGGATTGGAATGGGTTTCATCCAAGAGTACTGCAATTGCTGTGCCACAACTCTCTCAATCATCTTTCCTAAAAAGGGGGTATTTGCAACCAGTTGGTAGTTGTCACAAATCAATGGTTCCAGGATAATCTTTTTCAGGAGTGGTTGGATCACCGCCTCTTTCAGGGCAGCTGGAACCACTCCCTCTGACCAAGACACGTTGATCATACCCTGAATCCACTCCATATTGAGCCAATTTTAGAGCTTGGGCTGGCCTCCCCGCAGAGCATGCAATGCTGTTCGTGGTCCATGTGAGAGCTAGGAAACTGCCCATGAGGTTGATTGGTGGCACTGAGGTCTTTTGGCCCAAGTCACAGAGGGTGGTGGAGGTGACTTCTAACTTACGTGTTTGGAAAATATTTATGAGTGGGCTAAGACTTCACCTCCCAGTCAGGATACTTGTAAATGCATGTTCCTTGATTATTTTGTGGCTGGGGCTTGACTTTTCCATTTGGTAGATTGTATTACTCAAAGAAACTAAGATGTCTTTTCTTAGAACAGTTGCCACTTGGCCTTCTTTTGGTGGATCAGCAACCTACTGGTGTGTCCTTGCAGAGGTAAGTCCGGCCAGGTTTTCTCTGTGGATAATGTTTTTGTTGTTGTGAGTTATGTGAATTGTTGCTGGGGGACTGCCCCACAGCTTTGGACTGCACACTTGGGTTCTGCTTAGCCCTACATGCCTTTTTTCTCTTCCAAAGTTAATGTTTCTTTGTTTCCTTCTGTCGGAATCCTTCCATGTGGCCTTCCATTCTCTTCTGGACCCAGAAGCGGACAAGCTTTTCCTGTTCCAGGTGGGCAAATGAGCCAGTAGGGACTGGGTTGGCAAGCAGGGCATGCGAGAGGGAGGAGTCACTGCTGATCCATGCGTTGCTCATACATTTGGGGAAGAACAATTTAGTAAAGGGAACCAGCCTTCACCTCAGTCGTAAGAGTCATAAGATCTTAGCACTGTTGGCTTGTTGAAAGAGGAAGGTGTTCAGTAGGCACCGAAAAGATAACAAAGAGGGCGGCTGTCTAATATTTAAGGGGAGGGAGTTCCACAGGGTAGGTGCCACTACACTAAAGGTCCATTTCCTTTGTTGTGCAGAACGGACCTCCTGATAAGATGGTATCTGTAGGAGGCCCTCACCTGCAGAGTGCAGTGATCAACTGGGTATATAAGGAGTAAGACGGTCTTTCAGGTATCCTGGTCCCAAGCTGTATAGGGCTTTGTTCGCCAAAACTAGAACCCTGAACTTGACCCGGTAGCAAATGGGCAGCCAGTGCAATTCTTTCAGCAGCGGGGTGACATGTTGGTGATACCCTGTCCCAGTGAGCAGTCTCACTGCCGCATTTTGCACCAGCTGCAGCTTCCAGACCATCCTCAAGGGTAGCCCCACATAGAGCTCATTACAGTAATAGCCTAGAGGTTACCAGTGCATGGACAACAGTGGACAGGCTATGCTGGTCCAGAAACGACTGCAGCCGTCTTACCAGCTGAAGCTGGTAAAAGGCACTCCTAGCCACTGAGATCACCTGGGCCTCTAGAGACAAAGATGGATCCAGGAGCACCCCCAGACTATGGACCTCCTCTTTCAGAGGGAGTATGACACCATCCAAAGCAGGCAACTGACCAATAATCTGAACTCGGGAACCACCAACCCACAGTGCCTCCATCTTGCTAAGGTTCAGTCAGTTTATTGGCCCTCATCCAGCCCACCACCAAGTCCAGACAGCGGTCCAGGGCTTGCACGGCCTCTCCAAATTCAGATGTTACAAAGACTGATTTAGTCCCATAACCAGGCCTGAACCCACACTGGAATGGGTCAAGATAATGTGTTTCATCCAAGACTACTTGCAATTGCTGCGCCACAACCCACTCAATCACCTTCCCTAAGAAGGGGGTATTTGTGACCAGTCAGTTATTGTCACAGACCAATGGGTCTAGGGTGGGCTTTTTCAGGAAAGTCCGGATCACCGCCTGTTTCAGGGCGGTTGGAACCACTCTCTCCCACAATGATGCATTGACCACACCCTGGATCCGCTTGGTCAAACCCCCTCAGCAAGCTTTAATAAGCCAAAGTCAACAGGACACGTTGCTGGCCATAGCGTCGCAATCACCTTCTCCACGTGATCAGGCTGCATCAGCTGAAACCATTTCCAAAACGTTGCAGCAGATGTTCCACTGGACACCTCATTGGGGACTACAGTAGATGTGGATGGAGCATCAAGACTGCTACGGAGGCGAGCAACTTTACCCTCAAAGTGCCTTCCAAACAATTCACAGTGGCCTTCCGAAGGGTCTAAGACTCCATTTCCTGGAGTTGATGTCAACAGACCTGACAATACGGAAAAGCTCCACTGGACGGCTACTTGAGGATGCGATGGAGGCAGAGAAGTGGGCCTTCTTCGCTGCCCTCACCACCACACAATAGGCACGGTTGTGATGTTTTACTCATGCCCAATCAGCCTCACAGCACGTTTTTGCCACTTGTGTTCTAGCCGTCATCCAGCCTGTTTCATTGCTCTTAGCTCACTGGTGTACCAAGGTGCAAGCCGGGCTCCACAGTGCCGGAGAGGGCGCTCGGGGGCAACCGTGTCAAGAGCCTGACATGCCTCGCTGTTCCACAGCATGACAAGGGCTTCAACAGGGTCACCTGCTCTATCTACTGGGAACTCCCCCAGGGCATTCAGGAATCCAGTGGATTCCATTAGGCTCCAGGGGCGGACCATCTTAATCTGTCCACCACCCCTGCAGGGGAGGATCACAGCCATAAGTCTAAACTTTACCGAGAAGTGGTCTGACCATGACAATGGGGCAACATCCACCCCACCCCCCATCTCCAGACAACCCCTTCCTCCATCTGGAGCAAAAACCAAGTTGAGGGTGTGTCCTGCCCTATGCATTGGGACAGTGACAACTTGAGACAGCCCCATGGTGATCATGGAGGCCATGAAGTCCCAAGTCGGAACACTAGAGGTGGCCTCCGCATGGACATTGAAATCACTCAGGACTATTGTTCTGGGCTCCTCCAATACCACAGCCAAGATGGCCTCCACCAGCTCAGTCAGAGAAGCTGCCAGGCAGCAGGGCGGATGGTACACCAGCAGCAACCCTAGTTTCCTGTCTCCTTGGCCCAAAACCAGGTGCAGGCCCTCACAGCCAGCTCCAAGACAGAGTGGTTTCCTGGTGACAGATGGAAGTTCTGTAGACCACAGCAACATCTCCTTTCCATCCCTGCAGCCTGTGCTGGTGTTGCACTGACTATCCAGGTGGGCAAAGCTGGGTCAGATCAACTCCTCCCAGCTCACCCACCCAGGTCTTGGTAATGCACACCAAATCGGCGCCTTCATCCACAATCAAATCATGGATGAGTGTGGCCTTATTGTGTACCAATCTGGCATTAAACAACAACACACAGGCCAGTGGGCACAGAAGATGAGCAATGAGGAACCCATCTATGAGAGGAGTGGGAGTGAAGAACAAGGCATAGATAGCCTTGCCTTCAACTTCTATGGCAGCTCACCACCTCCCCATGGCTATACCTCCCTCTACCCACGATCACTGAAATTGGGGTGGCATCACCCGTGTTCCTCCTTTACTAAACTCCTAAACACCTGATATGGACCCAGCAAGAGCCCACCAACAAAACCTACCTGAACCAGTTATCCCAGTCAGGGCCAGCTCCAAAGGGCAACCAGGTGGGGTCCTGGCCAAGGGCCCCATGGCCCACAGGCCCCTAAAGGGCCCCTTGTTATGGTGGGGGCTGCGGATCACAGGGAGGGAGCTGCCTGCCTGCTTGCTCACTCTCCCCCCACTCGCTCACTCGCTCACCCTCACCCCTGCCCCCACCCACTCACTTGCCCTCCCCCTGCCTGCTCACTTGCCCACCCCCCACTCACTCGCCCTCCCTCCCCCCGCTCGCTTGCCCTCCCCCCTGCTTGCCCTGTCCCCTGCTTGCCCTGTCCCCTGCTCAACCACTCGCTTGCCCTCTCCCCCCACTCACCCTCTCCCCCGCCCCACTCGCTTGCCCTCTCTCCCCACTCACCCTCTCCCCTGCCCCCACTCGCTCCCCACCCCCTGCTCGCTTGCTTTCCCATCCCCTAGCCCGCCCCCTCACCCGCTCGCTGTCCCACCTCCCCGACCTCTTGCTCCTCCGCCCACCTTGTAGGCAAGTAGGTAGGTGGGGCATGCATGCGTACATGCATGTGCCAGGGCCCAGGGCAGGCTGGTGCCCAAGGGCCCCGGCATGCCTGAGGCTGGCCCTGCCACTAGGCCTCTGAGAGAATTGGGGACAGTCAGACCCACTCAATATTTTTCACATAGGGCACATCTACTCCCCATCTCACACCCAGGGAGGGCCAGCCTTCTGTCAATTGCATACTCTCACTCTGAAGGCATCTGGTAACTTTCTCCTATCGTTCAGTTCACTGCACAGGCTCTCAACCTGCACAGGAACTACACATGCGCCATAAGCCCTCCACACTACCAATCTGGTTTAAAAAAAAATAAAAGAGGTGACGCCCTCGGCCTCAGGACTCCCTAAAGGGCTAAGCCCTTTGGTGTCTCCCCTTCGGTGGCGACCCCAATGGCAGCAGACACACCACACAAGGGCAGCCAGGCTTTTATGTCTCCTGACCCAGCCAGGAGCTGATTCAAGAGGCTGTAAGATTGACTGCAGCCTCTCTCTGGAGTCAGGGTCTGTCATGGGGTCCTAGTCCTTGCAGCACTTTCCAGGGACTTCAGCTGTCTCAAGAGACAACAACCCAGAGGGGCGAGAAAGCACCCAGATGCTCAGAGACTCACTCCCAGGGCAGGTCTTCTCCAGCCCTCCAGTGCTGCAGCTGTTCCCCTGCATTTTTATGGATCACTAGCTGAATATGAGCAACAGTGTGATGTGGCTACAAAAAAGGCAAATGCTATTTTAGGCAAGGGTTATTCAGAGGTAATAAACACATAGGCAGATTTTATTAAGTAGCAGGCAAAAGAATACAGAGAGCAAAATGTGCTGAGCTTACTTTCTCCGTTCAGTTGTCAGGAACTCCAAGGGAAAAACAACAGTGAGTCCCCAGCTGACAGCCAGTACACAACACCTCACCAGTCCAAGGTCTGCGCTCAAGTTCCCTTGGGCACACATCTTGGGGACTTATATAGCTAAAAGCCCCACCGGCTATGTACTGATTCTCAACAACAACTTCATCAATTACATCTGTTGTGATGATCGTATTCTTAGTCTTATAATTGTTTATTAATTCCAAAGATAAGTCTAAGAAGTGGCAAATTACCAAGATACATAGATAGGAGATCCTCCGATATTCCAAGGTTATACCATCCTGAGCAGATGGCTACTTTTAAGAAACCAATAAATTAAGCCAAAAAACTTTCAATCTCTTAAAGGGCCTGGCCTGCTAGACTCAGAGAGTCAGACATGAAGGAATAATTGTCACAGGTCATTCTATCTCCTTGATACAATTAGTTTTCAGGCCAGTTTTCCCTACACTCCACCCCTTGACATGTACAATTTCCCCTTCATTTCATTTCTCTTGGTCTTGCCATGCCAAATAAGAGTTTGTACTTTTACATATAATTGTTTAACTCTGATATCCAGAATGCATACTAATAGAAATAACATTACAATAGCAATTAAGAAGAGAATTACAGGATGCCATGCTAAGTACAGAATGTTTTTCATTGTTGAACTCCAACCTGAGAAAATATCCCACCAATGATGTACAGTAAGAACCTCTATATCTTGGGTAACCCTAACTAGCTCAACCTGTTCGTGTCAGATTGTTAACATCATTCCTTTATCATTTTGGCATAAGGCTTTCATTTTGTCTGAATTTTCTCACTTTCCCAGAGAATCTGTGCTATTGAGCTGACATTAAAGTCCACAGGTAAAGTGAAATCCCATTCATCTGCCTCCCAACCCAATGTTTTCGTTTCATATTCAATAGCCATGTAACAACCCTATCAGCGTGAAGCTGGGGAACATGACGTCGGCATTCCCCTAACAGGCAGTTGGGATGAATCTTCATTTTCCCAATACACAATATTTAGGGACACTACACAGATGCATCCCCTGCCATTGTCAATTATCCTAGGGGAGTCATCAGCTGATTCCACACACAAGTAGCACTACTGAAGTTATAAGCCTATGGCTCAAATGGAGTCGGAGTCGTATGCATAGGACAAAGTCATTTATGGAAATCCTATTGCTCACATCAAGTTGTCATAATAAAGGATTGCTCAATAGCTAATTGTGATGTCTGTTAACTATATTAGGAAGTGGTAGATATGGGTAAGCAATTAAGTCTGTCCCTTTAACAACCATTGTAACTATAAACTTCAATAAAGAATATTGTATTGTTTAAGAACATAACAAGAGCCTGCTGGATCAGGCCAGTGGCCCATCTAGTCCAGCATCCTGTTCTCACAGTGGCCAACCAGGTGCCTGGGGGAAGCCCGCAAGCAGGACCCGAGTGCAAGAACACTCTCCCCTCCTGAGGCTTCCGGCAACTGGTTTTCAGAAGCATGCTGCCTCTGACTTGGGTGGCAGAGCACAGGCATCACGGCTAGTAGCCATTGATAGCCCTGTCCTCCATGAATTTGTCTAATCTTCTTTTAAAGCCGTCCAAGCTGGTGGCCATTACTGCATCTTGTGGGAGCAAATTCCATAGTTTAACTATGCGCTGAGTAAAGAAGTACTTCCTTTTGTCTGTCCTGAATCTTCCAACATTCAGCTTCTTTGAATGTCCACGAGTTCTAGTATTATGAGAGAGGGAGAAGAACTTTTCTCTATCCACTTTCTCAATGCCATGCATAATTTTATACACTTCTATCAGGTCTCCTCTGACCCACCTTTTCTCTAAACTAAAAAGCCCCAAATGCTGCAACCTTTCCTCGTAAGGGAGTCACTCCATCCCCTTGATCATTCTGGTTGCCCTCTTCTGAACCTTTTCCAACTCTATAATATCCTTTTTGAGATGAGGCGACCAGAACTGTACACAGTATTCCAAATGCGGCCGCACCATAGATTTATACAACGGCATTATGATATCGGCTGTTTTATTTTCAATACCTTTCCTAATTATCGCTAGCATGGAATTTGCCTTTTTCACAGCTGCCGCACACTGGGTTGACATTTTCATCGTGCTGTCCACTACAACCCCGAGGTCTCTCTCCTGGTCGGTCACCGCCAGTTCAGACCCCATGAGCGTGTATGTGAAATTAAGATTTTTTGCTCCAATATGCATAATTTTACACTTGTTTATATTGAATTGCATTTGCCATTTTTCTGCCCATTCACTCAGTTTGGAGAGGTCTTTTTGGAGCTCTTCGCAATCCCTTTTTGTTTTAACAACCCTGAACAATTTAGTGTCATCAGCAAACTTGGCCACTTCACTGCTCACTCCTAATTCTAGGTCATTAATGAACAAGTTGAAAAGTACAGGTCCCAATACCGATCCTTGAGGGACTCCACTTTCTACAGCCCTCCATTGGGAGAACTGTCCGTTTATTCCTACTCTCTGCTTTCTGCTTCTTAACCAATTTCTTATCCACAAGAGGACCTCTCCTCTTATTCCATGACTGCTAAGCTTCCTCAGAAGCCTTTGGTGAGGTACCTTGTCAAACGCTTTTTAAAAGTCTAAGTACACTATGTCCACTGGATCACCTCTATCTATATGCTTGTTGACACTCTCAAAGAATTCTAATAGGTTACTGAGACAGGACTTTCCCTTGCAGAAGCCATGCTGGCTCTGCTTCAGCAAGGCTTGTTCTTTTATGTGCTTAGTTAATCTAGCTTTAATAATACTTTCTACCAGTTTTCCAGGGACAGAAGTTAAGCTAACTGGCCTGTAATTTCCGGGATCCCCTCTGGATCCCTTTTTGAAGATTGGCGTTACATTTGCCACTTTCCAGTCCTCAGGCACGGAGGAGGACCCGAGGGACAAGTTACATATTTTAGTTAGCAGATCAGCAATTTCACCTTTCAGTTCTTTGAGAACTCTCGGGTGGATGCCATCCGGGCCCGGTGATTTGTCAGTTTTTATATTGTCCATTAAGCTTAGAACTTCCTCTCTCGTTACCGCTATTTGTCTCAGTTCCTCAGAATCCCTTCCTGCAAATGTTAGTTCAGGTTCAGGGATCTGCCCTATATCTTCCACTGTGAAGACAGATGCAAAGAATTCATTTAGCTTCTCTGCAATCTCCTTATCGTTCTTTAGTACACCTTTGACTCCCTTATCATCCAAGGGTCCAATTGTCTCCCTAGATGGTCTCCTGCTTTGAATGTATTTATAGAATTTTTTGTTGTTGGTTTTTATGTTCTTAGCAATGTGCTCCACAAATTCTTTTTTAGCATCCCTTATTGTCTTCTTGCATTTCTTTTGCCAGAGTTTGTGTTCTTTTTTATTTTCTTCATTCGGACAAGACTTCCATTTTTTGAAGGAAGACTTTTTGCCTCTAAGAGCTTCCTTGACTTTGCTCGTTAACCATGCTGGCATCTTCTTGGCCCTGGTGGTACCTTTTCTGATCTGCGGTATGCACTCCAGTTGAGCTTCTAATATAGTGTTTTTAAACAACTCCCAAGCATTACCTGTGGGTACCAGGCTGGTCACCCGTACTCTGCGAGATCCTGCCTGGCCCAGACCTTCCTGTGGGTGCATGGCATGGTCAAGCACTTTGAAGGACACCAAAAGTAGCCACAATATGTTTTAACAAATAAGGGTGGCCACCCCAGGATGTGCTTGGGCCGGAACAAATCATACAATCACACACCCATCATGGAGAGTATCTTCTACTAAATGGTGTTGGATCCCACGCAGTCCAGAGGTTACTGTGGGCACATGACGTGCTACACCAAACCTGGGGGCGGCCACCGAAAAATATGCTTTGGGCAACAAGGGATCACGCGCCCGCCCGCCAAATTGTCCTCTATGGAGCGGGGGTCTCGAGGCACTCCCTAAGCAGCCAAAACAGGCAGGGAACGCAAGGCCGAAGCTCTCCGTGCTCCCTGCCCCGAGGAGACCCCAGGCGGCCACTCCAGCGGGGAGGCAGCGAACCCGCCTTTTCCCACGGAGAGGAACGGCTGTCGCGGGGGCGGGCAGCATGCACACGCCTCCGATAAGCGACACGCATGGCGGGAGAGTAGGAATAAACGGACAGTTCTCCCAATAGAGGGCTGTAGAAAGTGGAGTCCCTCAAGGATCGGTATTGGGACCTGTACTTTTCAACTTGTTCATTAATGACCTAGAATTAGGAGTGAGCAGTGAAGTGGCCAAGTTTGCTGATGACACTAAATTGTTCAGGGTTGTTAAAACAAAAAGGGATTGCGAAGAGCTCCAAAAAGACCTCTCCAAACTGAGTGAATGGGCAGAAAAATGGCAAATGCAATTCAATATAAACAAGTGTAAAATTATGCATATTGGAGCAAAAAGGTGCTTGGACAGGTACGTGCAACCACTTCGGTACTGGATCCTTGCCCCTCCTGGCTGATAAAAACTAGTAGGAATGGAACAGGTAGGTGGGCCAAGGAAGTGATAAATGCCTCTTTACGAGAGGGAGTGGTCCCGGGCTGTCTGAAAGAGGCAGTGGTGAGACCACTCCTGAAAAAGCCTTCCTTGGACCCAGACAATTTTAACAGCTACAGGCCAGTGGCGAATGTTCCATTCCTGGGCAAGGTCTTGGAACGGGTGGTTGCTGGCCAGCTCCAGGCGCTATTGGATGAAACTGATTATCTAGATCCATTTCAATCGGGTTTTAGGCCCGGTTTTGGCACTGAGACAGCCTTGGTCGCCCTGTACGATGACCTATGTCGGGAAAGAGACAGAGGGAGTGTAACTCTATTGATTCTCCTTGATCTCTCAGCGGCTTTTGATACCATCGACCATGGTATCCTTCTGGAGAGGCTCGCGGAGTTGGGAGTTGGAGGTACTGCTTGGCAGTGGTTCCGCTCCTACTTGGCGGGTCATCTCCAGAAGGTAGTGCTTGGGGAACATTGCTCGACACCGCGGGCTCTCCAATATGGGGTCCCGCAGGGGTCAGTTTTGTCCCCCCTGCTTTTTAATATCTACATGAAGCCGTTGGGAGAGGTCATCAGGAGTTTTGGAGTGCGTTGTCATCAGTATGCTGATGACACGCAGCTCTACTTCTCCTTTTCATCTTCTTCAGGTGAGGCTGTCGATTTGCTGAACCGTTGCCTGGCCTCGACAATGGACTGGATGAGAGTTAACAAACTGAAGCTCAATCCAGACAAGACTGAGATGCTGTTGGTGGACGGGTTCTCTGATCGGATGGTGGATATATACCCTGTCCTGGACGGGGTTACACTCCCCCTAAAGGACCGGGTTCGTAGTCTGGGAGTCTTTTTAGACTCTTCCCTCTCACTTGAGGCTCAAGTAGCCTCGGTGGTTAGGAATGCGTTTTACCAACTTTGGTTGGTAGCCCAGCTACGTCCCTATTTGAGTAAAGAGGACCTTACATCAGTGGTACATGCTCTGGTAACCTCACGTTTGGATTACTGTAATGCGCTTTACGTAGGGCTACCTTTGAAGACAGTTCGGAAGCTACAACTAGTGCAAAATGCGGCGGCCAGATTGCTGACAAGGACCAAGCGGTCCGAGCATATAACACCTGTTCTGGCCAGCTTGCACTGGTTGCCAATGTTTCCGGGCTAGATTCAAAGTGTTGGTATTAACCTATAAAGCCTTATACGGTGCGGGACCACGATACCTTGCGGAACGCCTCTTCCGATATGAACCGGCCCG
This sequence comes from Rhineura floridana, assembly GCF_030035675.1. Lineage (NCBI taxonomy): Eukaryota > Metazoa > Chordata > Lepidosauria > Squamata > Rhineuridae > Rhineura > Rhineura floridana. The sequence continues at coordinate 39,406,873 of NC_084493.1, forward strand.
TGCACTACGTTCTGCTACGAAGGCCCTCCTCCCGGTTCCAACTCACAGGGAGGCCCGGAGGGTGATGACAAGATCTAGGGCCTTCTCAGTGGTGGCCCCCGAACTATGGAACAGTCTCCCTGAGGAAGTACGCCTGGCGCCGACTCTGCTCTCCTTCCGGCGCCAGGTCAAAACCTTCCTATTCTCTGAAGCATTTTAAATTACACTGATTTAATTTTAAAAATGTTTATTGTGTTGGATTGTTGCTTGTATTTTAGTATTGTTTTGTTATTTATTGTATTTTTATGCTGTTTTATGTTCACCGCCCAGAGAGCTATTGCTAGTCGGGCGGTATATAAATTTAATAAATAAATAAATAAATAAAAAAAAAATCTTAATTTCACATATACGCTCATGGGGTCTGAACTGGCGGTGACCGACCAGGAGAGAGACCTCGGGGTTGTAGTGGACAGCACGATGAAAATGTCGACCCAGTGTGCGGCAGCTGTGAAAAAGGCAAATTCCATGCTAGCGATAATTAGGAAAGGTATTGAAAATAAAACAGCCGACATCATAATGCCTTTGTATAAATCTATGGTGCGGCTGCATTTGGAATACTGTGTACAGTTCTGGTCGCCTCATCTCAAAAAGGATATTCTAGAGTTGGAAAAGGTTCAGAAGAGGGCAACCAGAATGATCAAGGGGATGGAGCGACTCCCTTACGAGGAAAGGTTGCAGCATTTGGGGCTTTTTAGTTTAGAGAAAAGGCGGGTCAGAGGAGACATGATAGAAGTGTATAAAATGATGCATGGCATTGAGAAAGTGGACAGAGAAAAGTTCTTCTCCCTCTCTCATAATACTAGAACTCGTGGACATTCAAAGAAGCTGAATGTTGGAAGATTCAGGACAGACAAAAGGAAGTACTTCTTTACTCAGCGCATAGTTAAACTATGGAATTTGCTCCCACAAGATGCAGTAATGGCCACCAGCTTGGAGGGCTTTAAAAGAAGATTAGACAAATTCATGGAGGACAGGGCTATCAATGGCTACTAGCCATGATGGCTGTGCTGTGCCACCCTAGTCAGAGGCAGCATGCTTCTGAAAACCAGTTGCCGGAAGCCTCAGGAGGGGAGAGTGTTCTTGCACTCGGGTCCTGCTTGCGGGCTTCCCCCAGGCACCTGGTTGGCCACTGTGAGAACAGGATGCTGGACTAGATGGGCCACTGGCCTGATCCAGCAGGCTCTTCTTATGTTCTTATGAGAGGCCGAGGCCGCGCCGCCGCCTCTTCGCCCGCCTCTCCCAGCAGCCCCTCCGGACGCGGCGCCGTCCGCCTTCCCTCTCCCGGGGAGCGCGGCCGCCGCTTTGGGCACTCAGGCGCCTCGGGCTGCCCGGCGGGACCTGGAGCGATGCTGCGCAGGCGATGTCCGCGGAACACGAGAAAGACCCCGCCGCGGCGGCGGCGCTCAAGAGACCCAGAGGTGCGAAGGGAGAGAGGGCGAGCGAGGCCGCCCGCTGGGCCCCAGCCCGCCCGCTCGCCCGCCCGCTGGGCCCCAGCCCGCCCGCTCGCCCGCCCGCTGGGCCCCAGCCCGCCCGCCCGCTGGGGAAGGCTCCGGGGCGCCCCGCAGAGGAGAAGGGGATGGTTGCGCTCGCGGAGGGCGCCCCGGCACCTCTGGCCGCGCATTCCGCCCGGACGAGGCCGGGCCCGGCTGTCCCGAGAGGCCCCGCGGCGCCCCAGCCGACCTCCGCCGTTCGTGGGGGTGGGGCCGAGCGGGGGCCCCGAGCAGCCGCTTTGGCGCAAGGGCTCCCCCGCCCGCTCAGTCCCCGGCATGGCATCGCCAGGTAGGCCGGGCGGGCGAGAGCGCGGAGCCGCGGCCGGGCAGCGTCGGGCGGGCTCGCTGGAAGGAGGCAGGGCGCCCGCCGCCCCCCTCGTGCGCTGGAGCCCCCTTGCGAGGTGGGCCCTCCGCCGCCTGCGGAGGCGCGCCCTGCCCGCGCCGGTTCATGGGTCTGGCGGGCCGGGCGGCCACCTGAGGCGGAGGCCCGCAGGGGGTAAAGCGGCGGCGGAAGGAGGCCGCCCCCCCGTTTCGGCAACGGGGCGGCGGCGTCTGGGCGGCGTGCCTGGGCCGCGTTGCAAGGGGGGTCTGCGGCGGAGAGCCAGGGAGAGAGACCCGAGGCCAGGGAAGGCCGAGCGGCCTGCGCCCAGATCTGCGAGCGTTGCCGAGGCCGGCGCACACCCGGAGGGGGAGCCTCGGCCTGCCGCGCCGCAGGGACTGGCCTCTTGCTTTGCTTCGGCTTTTGGCTGCGGAGCCGACGAGGGTTCCTCGCCTCCCGCAAGGCTCCTAAGAAGGGTTCGCGCCTGCAGGCTCTTTTTCCCTTGGGAAAAAGATTTCCCATGCGGTGACTTTGGGAAGGCAGGCGGGCCGTGGGCAGCAGGGCGACCCGCCCGTCGGGACCTTGCTGGGCCTCGCTCTGCCCGCGGCCGTGGCTCCCCTCCGGCAGCGAAGGGCGCTGCTCTTGTGCAAACCCACAGCCGGGCCGCTGCAGTCGCCGTCGCCTAAAGCTTACAGAAAACGGGGCTTCTGCTCTGTCTTGGTGCGTCACTAGGAAGGAGCACCGTGTCAGGCTGCCGAGAGGGCCAGGACTGCCCTAGACCAGACATGCTCTTCCGCCACCCACATCTCTTAAGACCAGGTTGCCAGCAGCGTAGGGGATGTCTCCGCTCTCCTACTCTGAGCCGCTTGCGACCTTCCCCTGCCTTCTAAAAAGGGTTAAAACGAAGGAAAGTGTTTGCTCTCGTCGTCCTGGCCAAGGGGCCAACAAGCTGACGGGCCTAAACAATGTCACAGGAAAGGTGACATTTGGTGTGTGTCCAACGGCTTGGCCGGGAAGCGAGGAGTGTTGCTGTAAGGTCGATACGCCTGTCAAGTGCAGCAGTCGAGAAGGGATGTCTTCGTGGAGAGCAAGTGCCTTTGGTTCAACAAAGGAGCAAGGAGGGCGGCATCCAGAAAGACTCCAGCCAAAGAGGGAGACCTTCAAGGTGCCAATCATTGGGCTGCAATAAAAATTCCTCATTCCCAACTCTCTGCTGTTTGCTGGTTTGGCAAGTTGAGAGTTGGCCCTGTCTTTGGCTGGTGCCTTTGCATCAACCCTGTAGACTTCAGCTGATGATCGGGCAGAGTGAAGTCTTTACTGCAAGAGGTTGGGCCCTCAGTTAGTATAAAATGTACAGCTAAAATAACTTAGTAGCTATTGCCTGCCATTTATTGGCTCTCCAAGCTGAAATATATATGGCTGTGCAAAAGCACCATGTTCCAGCGTTGTGGATCCATCATTTCTGTTTGCCAGTTTGTGTCCTGGGCTTGCTGGCCTTTCCAGATTAGCATGGGACTAATTTGTTTCAGCTTTATTGCAGGTCTGAAAGCTCCCTTTAGATCACTAGCTATCGCCACCTGTGGAAGTTTTTATTTAACTTGGGGCAGCGGGATTTTCAGAGTGCCAAACGGAATTGTCACTTCTGGAGTGGCCCGTTCACCTTGGGGCAGTGGTTCCCAGACTTTTTCCTCCATGGGCCACTTGAAAATTGTTGATAATCTTAGTGGACCACTTTTTTCTACCTGTTGTTGCAGTTGTACTGCACTGTGCTAGATACTGTGTGATTTTTAATTGCTTTTATTTCATGCTTTGCATTTTATTGTATCACAATTTGTATTCCATAGAACTCGAATTGTAATACAATAAAATACAGTATAAGAAATAAAAGGAGCAATAAAAATTCAGTTTAAAATCAGTATTAATATTTAATGTAGACATGTTGTGGGCCACCGAATGAAATTTGCAAGCCACATTTTAGGAACCTCTCCCTTAATGAGCTGTGTTTTAATTACCGTTCCAATCCTAGTCAGTTTTCTAGTCTCTCTCAGTGCTGCTTTTTCAAATATTATTGCACACCTTCCCAGTCACTTAACCAAGTAATAAGGTATAATCTGGAGGGAATTTAGTTGGCTAACATCTACCTAGAACAGAACATGGGATGTGGCCCATATAAGTGAGAGAAGGAACTATTGGATTCAGCTCATAGGAGAAGATAGGGTTGCAGTCCAATTGTAAAAGAAAACATTGATTGCTGCATATCTAAGAGGCGCTTAGTTCAGAGGCTCTCTGGACAGCAATGCTAAGTAAATTCACGTTTAATAAACACTTCCTGACAAACATGGAAGACTTGCCTGCATGATCAGTTCATTGGTAGAGTTAAAAACAGAAGAATATACTTTTGAAATCTTATAGGTGGTGATGGTGGATTGGATGGGTTAGGAGGCCCAGGAGTGCAACTTGGAAGTCCAGATAAGAAAAAGCGCAAGTCGAATGCTCAGGTAAGCTACTTTGTGTTTCTTTTGGTTGCAAAATCCAGATTGGCCCGACTTTTCCCATGCAGGTGCCCCATCTTCCTCCCATGCCACTCAGGCTCCATGGGTGCTATCCTAGGGAGGAAATAACAACATCAGAAGAGCCTATTGGACCAGGCCAGTGTCCCATCTAGTCGAGCATCCTGTTCTCACAGTGGCCAAACATGGGAAACATGCAAGCAGGACCTGAGTGCAAAGAGCACTTTCCCCTCCTGTGGTTTCCAGCAACTGGTATTCAAAGCATAGTGCCTTCGCCTGTGGAGGCAGAGTATAGCCTTTTGCCCATCAGTTTATCTAATCCTCTTCTAAGGCTATCCAAGTTGGTGGCCATCACTGCCCCTTGTGGGAGCGAATTCCATAATTTAACTATGTGTTGTGTGTTACTTTCTTTTGTCCTTCCTGAATCCTCCAACATTCAGCTTCATTGGATGTCCACAAGTTCTAGTGTTACAAGAGAGGGAGAAAAACTTTTATCTGTTCACTTTCTTCATGCCATGCATAATTTTATACACTTCTATCATGTTGCCTCTTACCTGTGTTTTCTCTAAACTAAAAAGCCCCAAATGCTGCAACCTTTCCTCATAAGGGAGTCACTCTATCCCCTTGATCATTTTGGTTGCCTTTTTCTGAACGTTTTCCAGCTCTGCAAAATACTTCTTGAGATGGAAGCAACTAGAACTGTACACAGGATTCTAAATGCGGCTGCACCATATAGTCATGAAATAGCATTATGATATTGGTAGTTTTCTTTTCAATACCTGTCCTAACAATCCCTAGCATGGAATTCACCTTTTTCACGGCTGCTGCCCACTGAGTTGACATCTTCATCGAGCTGCCCACTACAACTACAGGGTCTCATTCCTGGTCAGTCACTGCCAGTTCAGACTCCATGAGCGTACATGTGAAATTAAGATTTTTTGTTCCAATATGCATAACTCTATACTTATTTATTTATTATTATTTGATTTATATCCCACCATTCCTCCAGCAGGAGCCCAGGGCGGCAAACAAAAGCTCTAGAAACAGTTTAAAGCATCATAAAAACAGACTTTAAAATACATTAAAACAAAACATCTTGAAATTTTTTTTTAAAAAGAAAGCTTTCAAGACATCTTTAAAAAAAGGTTATAAACATTAAAAAGCAATTCCAACACAGACGCAGACTGTGATAAGGTCACAACTTACAAGGCTTGTTGAAAGAGGAGGATCTTCAATAGGCACCGAAAAGATAATAGGGATGGCACAAGCGCTTGCTCACATTGAATTGCATTTGCCATTTTACCACCAGGTCCGCAGCCTTGGGGTTGTACTTGACTCCAGGCTGTCCATGGAGGCTCAGATTTCGGCGGAGAGCCGGGCAGCCTGGTATCAACTACACCTCATACGAAGGCTGCAACCCTACCTTCCTGTTCATCAGCTCCCCCTGGTAGTACACGCCCTGGTCACCTCTCGTTTGGACTACTGTAATGCGCTCTACGTGGGGTTACCCTTGAAAACGGTCCGGAAATTACAACTTATACAAAATGCGGTGGCTCGACTACTTACGAATAGTCGCCGCCGGGATCACATCACACCAGTGTTGTTCGATATACACTGGCTTCCAGTTGTTTTCCGGGCCCAATTCAAGGTGTTGGTATTAACCTTTAAATCCCTATACGGTCTCGGCCCAGTTTATCTTACGGAGCGCCTTCAACGCCACCAATTATGCCGCCCGACAAGATCAGCCACTCAAGGCCTTCTCTCAATCCCGCTGACAAAAACAGCTAGATTGGCAGGTACAAGAGAGAGGGCATCCTCAGTGGCGGCCCCCACTCTCTGGAACTCCCTCCCACAAGATATCCGGCACGCCTCTTCCCTAAATGTATTCCGTAAAGCCTTAAAGACCTGGCTCTTTCAACAGGCCTTTGGGATCTCCGGGGAGGGTTAATTACTGTGACTGAAATGCCTCCTACCCTGTTTTAATATTGTTGCTGCTGTATTATTCTCATACTGTTTTTTATTGTATTATTGTATTTTATCTCATTGTGTTTTAACTGTTTTGTACGTCGCCTAGAGTGGCCTTTGGCCAGATAGGCGACACAGAAATTAAATTTATTATTATTATTATTTATTTTATTTATTATTCAGTCAGTTTGGAGAGGTCCTTTGGGAGCTCTTTGTAATCCCATTTTGTTTTCACCACCCTGAACAATTTAGTATCATCAGCAAACTTGGCCACCTCACTGCTCACCCCAACTCTAGATCCTAATTCCTGATCTGCAAGAGGACCTCTTTTCATTCCGTGACTGCTAAGCTTCCTCAGGAGTCTTTTGTGAGGTACCTCGTCAAAAGCTTTTGGAAAGTCCAAGTACACTGTCTAACGGATGACTTCTGTCTATATGCTTGTTGACACTCTCAGAGAATTCTAGTAGATTAATGAGACAGGACTTTCCCTTGCAGAAGCCAGTCTGGTTCTGCTTCAGCAAGGCTCGCTCTTACATATATGCTGGGTATATCTTTAACATTACTTTCTACCAGTTTTCTCACAGCAGATGTTAAGCTAACGGGTTTGTAATTTCTGGGATCCCCCCTGGATCCCTTTATAAAGATTGGTGTTACATTGGCCACTTTCTAGTCCTCAGGGATGGAGGCGGATCTGAGAGTTACGTTACATATTTTTGTCAGAAGATCAGCAATTTCACATTTGATTTCTTTGAGAACTCTCCGGTGGATGCCATCCAGACCCAGCAATTTGTCAGTTTTATTTTGTCTGTTAAACCTAGAACTTCATCTCTCATCACCATTATTTGCCTCAGTTCATCAGACCCCCTTCCTGCAAATGTTAGTTCAGGCACAGGGATCTGTCCTACTGTATATCCTCCACTGTGAAGACAGATACAAAGAATTCATTTAGCTTCTCTGCAGTCTCTTTATCTTCCTTTAGCACACCTTTGACTCCTTTGTTATCCAAGGATCCAACCACCACCCTAGACTGTCTGTTTTTAATGTATTTAAAGAATTTTTTGTTTTTATGTTTTTAGCAATGTGCTCCTCAAATTCTTTTTTTTAGCATCCCTTATTATCTTCTTGCACTTCTAAGCAATTAAACATCAAGGCAGCAGGGAAAACTTGGAATACCCAAGTATTATCCTCATTTGGATAAGTCTTCCATTTTTTGAAGGAATTTTTCTTGCTTCTAATAGATTCTTTGAATCTGCTTATTAACCACACTGGCATCCTCTTGGCCCTGGTGGTACCTTTCCTGATCTGAGGTATGTACTCCAAAGTTGAGTTTCTAATACTGTGTTTTTAAACAACTCCCAAGTATTTTGGAGTGATTTGATCCTAGACTTTCAATTTCCTTTTTATCAATTCCCTCATTTTGGGGAAGTTCCCTCTTTTGAAGGCAAATGTGACTGTGTTGGATTTTTTTGGCAATTGGCCATTTACATGTATGTTTAATTCAACTTCGTAAGCAGTTTATCATCTTGAAGTACCACTGTGAATGCATATATACTTGGTCCAATACCAAGAGTTGATGCAGACACTAGTTTTTCCTTATGCTCACCCTCTTCACAGAAAATGCACATTGATTTAGAAAGTACCGATCTTATATCAGTCACTGCTTTTAGCTTCAGGAGGATCCACAACAGGAGTTTTAGATGATGATTGCTCCGCTGAGATATCTTGATCCAGTCATGGTTTCTTCTTGAGTCTGTCAATCTTCTGGGTGTTGAATTGGTTTCTACATGTTTTGTGGTATTTAAACTGATTGTTAAGAAGGTTCTGGTGGAGATTGTCCAATGGTAGATGTGATGGAAGTGATTTATACTTAACGTACTCAACCAAAGTGTCACTTGGTGAATCGCTATCTGTTGGTGTTATGAGAGACTGATTTTATTCCAGAGAATGACTGGTCTGCTTAGGGGGGGCCTCCATCACTTGTACATTTCATTTCTGTTGTTTAGACATAACTATACTTCTATTTACGAATCCTGCAAAACAGAAAATAAAAATAACATTACATAGAGACATTGTCTTATAATAGACTAATAATTATACTTCACACTGTTAACTAGAAATTGTGTTAAAAATTTCACATCAGGCTATTAATCGACCATATGCTGCCCTGGGCTCCTTCTGGGAGAAAGGGTCAGATATCAAGCTAATAAATAAATAAATAAATACATAAAATGCTCACAGGAAAAGAACAGTAATTACTTATATTTTATGTTGTCATACAAATAAATGAAAAAGTGTAATATGTACGGCATTATTACTTCCAATCTTTGTTTTAGAAAATTCAGTTATCTTTCCAGTGATAGTTTGCACATTAAAATGGATTGAATAGTTCTTTACAGATAAAGCATATTAGTGTAGTGGCCATTTTGACGACATCATCACAGCTAGATGTAATGTTTTCTGGGAATGTCTCCCAGCTCATTTTCAAAGTACACTACATATGCAACTATAATCTGCAGTTTGGGGCTAGTAGCTGGAAGTGAAATGTTTTTACAATAACAAGGTCTATAAGGGAGTCTCCTGGGTGTCAAGGGCCAGCTAAAGATCACCCCCACGGTGAGTGGTTTGGAGGTGACGTGCCCTGCTACCTGCGCAGCCCTGGGCAAGCTGCATAGTCCCAAGGAGCCCAGTTGCCCCCCAGCTGCAGACAAGGAAGGGGCTGGCTTGTGCAGCTGTGGCAAGCTGAGCAGGCCCTAGCCAGCTAGGGAGGACTAGCTGCAGAGGGAGGCAATGGTAAACCCCCTCTGAATACCGCTTACCATGAACATCCTATTCATGGGTTACCATGAATTGACTTGAAGGCAGTCCATTTCAAGGGAGTTAGGGAACATGTTCCCAGCCCCTTATTGGTGGAGGCTGGGGATGCCCTCAGTGCTTCCTCTATTAGAGGCATATATTCAATGTTGAGGCCTGCTATTGGAGACTGCAAGTTGAATGAAGAGACCAACTGCTGGACTGAAGTGATAACCACTATGACAGGTCTTGTGTGTGTATTTTGGTCTTAACAGGGAGCATGTGCAGGCGGCAGTAGCAGGAGTGGGCCTATCGTGAAGAATGGAAAGACTAATGGAACCATTTTGGTGTTCATGCTATACATTTAAACCAGTGGAGGAACCCTAACGGGATTCTGAGGCCAGCAACCCACCTTTATAACAGACACCCTGCTTGGATGTTTTACTGGACAAGATGAGGAAAACTAGGTTTGACCTTCTCTTCTGTTGAGCTCAAAGTAATCTTGATTTCTGCTTTATCATTTCCAGGGGTCATCCTTTCCTCCACCATCTGAATACGCTCCACCACCAAATCCAAGCTCCGATCACCTTGTAGCTGCAAATCCGTTTGACGATAACTACAGTGCTATTTCTTACAAGCCACTGCCTTCGGGAAACCCGTATTTTGCAAATCCAAGCTACCCCGGCTTTGGAGGCTACAACACTTTCAGAATGCCACCGCATATGCTTCCCAGAATGTCCTCGCCATATGGTGCTGCTTATCCACTCAGAAGCCAGCCACATCCATTTCCTCAGAATCCAGTGGGAATGGTCTTCAACCGGCCTCAAGCGATTAACTTTGGGCCACATGAAAATGCAGCTTTTGGAAACCAACCACCATATAACAGTAACTTGAATCAAAATATCAGTATGGCCAGCCAACACTTCAGGCCAAACCCTGGTGAGAATTTTGGTCATATTCCTGCACAGAACACAACGCAAATGTCACCCCATGATATGCCGTTACACTTCGGACCTGGCAGCAACACAAATTTTAACAATTCCCAGATGGAATCAAACAATTCTTATGTTCCTTTGCCAAACAATTACAACCAGACAAAGCCTTCACAAAAGCAAAGTGCCAGTAAGCACAATCCCCTGCCACATCATCATCCAAATGGTCTAGAGGACATTGTGAACTCAGGAAACACTGACATAAAAACTGTGAATCGAAATGTCCCAGCAAACCAAGAGAGCATCCCTTCTAAAAACGTTGAAAATCTGAACAGCAATCATGCAAATGGGGCTCCGAACAAACCCCGCTTACCCCGTGGTCCAGCCGAAGGGGGCGGCTCTGAGAAGGGCAGCAAAATAGCTCTGCAGCAAGGCCACACGTCCACTGAACCCGTCTATCCTTGTGGGATTTGTACCCATGAGGTGAACGATGACCAGGATGCCATCTTGTGTGAAGCTTCTTGTCAAAAATGGTTTCATCGGATCTGCACAGGCATGACAGAGTCAGCATATGGATTGCTCACCGCAGAAGCATCAGCTGTATGGGGCTGTGACACTTGTATGGCTGACAAGGATGTTCAGCTGATGCGCACCAGAGAAACGGTTGGGCTGCCAGTGTTGAATGCTGATGCATGAGAACCACCCTGGTTTCTCCACTCGGATGACAGCCATTCATACATTTCCTTTTTCAGTTGTGCGTGGTCTTCATTTGTTGCATCTTCACCAGTTGGTCCTTGTATTCCTTTTCTGCCCAAGTGCTTTAAAATTTCACTAGAAGAAAATGCTTGACTGATTGAGTCTGGTTTTACCCACATGGGAAGTTACTGGATATGTAAAAGTCTCCTTTGTGGATCAGGTTGCCCATGACTGTTCAGCCTGACAGTGGTATGTATTAGAAGAACCATGAATTCTCACTGTATTTTTTTGAATCCCCAACACTGTCTCACTGGGAGTTCATTGTCCTGTGTTTTGGAGCTTTTCTTAAATTCTAAAGATTGAGGACATGACAGGGAGAAAAATCAAGCAATATTTATTTTAAAATGATCAGGAATGTCAAACTCTTAGTATAAATAGTTGAAACCATCAAGTAATATTAACCTTCTTTTGATGTTTTGATTGTTGTCTCTTTTAGAACACATTGGTGGACTGTGAAGGACCGTCATAATGAACGTGTCAATTGTTAATGAATTCTGAAGACTTACTCAGTAGATATCTGTAGAGTGATCTTTAGCAGCCAGCTTCCAAACACATTCACTCAGTAGAAAGTCTCATAATTCCAGTGGCAAAGTAAGCCTTGATGAGGCTAAGTGCCTAAAACCACAAGCCTCAATGCTTTTTCTTCCCTGTCTTGTTTTTTTTAAGGAGAGGTTTGTATTCCTATGACACACGCACACCCACCCTTTCCAGCACCCATCATGCCTTGTCAGGGCAGGTCCTCTGCAGTGGCATTGCAGCACCATGAAGTGTAATGTGGCCCCAGTGACAGATGCCTTGGAAGTGCATCGTGTGGTCCACGCTCTTTTGACTTTTTTTTTTTTTTTTGGTGATGAACGTAACCCAGAGAAATTTGTTGGAATGGTTAACTTGTTAAGTCCCACTGTGTTCAAATGGTCTTGACTTATTAAGCATGCTACATTTTCTCTGGCGTGCGTGACATGTGCTCAGGATTGTGCTTTCAGACTTTGCTTCCACATGGACTTACTGCAATGTCTGTTCCACAGAATTTACCGATGCACATGGACAGAAACGGGATTAGCTTCCGTAGCCTTCCCACCTCCACCTGTAGCACTTGTAGCCCTCCCTCTCCCTCCCCCAGCCTCAACTAGTTTGCCAGTTTTGCTTTGTTTCTGTCTCGTTTTAGTGTGTTTCGGCGTCCACTTGGGGGCTCTTTGCCAAGTGTACTTTCTCTTGCCGCTCGTGCAGAGCATCATTCCTTGCTCTGCTTCTTCCATGGGAATGTCTCCTCAGCTCTGTTGCTGCTTTTGTTTTCAGTCTGGCTGTGCTCTTGAGAATGGCTTGGGAGGGTTTTATGTCTCCCTCTTGGGAAGGGGAGATCCTTTCCAACATTTTTCTTTCCCCCAATGTAACTGCCTTTGGGGATTTGATAGAGTATGTAAGATGCAGAGGCCAGAGTGCTGGGTGGAAATGAAGAGCCAAGTTTCTCAGCTCTTAACAGCTGAAGCCAGTCTGGAAAAAAACTTAGGCCAGAGTTTTTCTTTGTTACTACAAGTCTTTGTGACTTCCAAGGAAATCCCAGGCTGTTTTGTGGCTTAACTTGCAGGGTTGCTCTGAGACGAGAACTGCAAAGCACTTGGGATTCTGAATAATGTTGGAGGAATGAGCAACTGCCACAAGTGTTGACTGCCAGTGGGAACCCCAATGTTTTAGCCTCATTGTTTTTCCTAAGTAAGGTGGCTACCAAGGATAGAACCCATACAGGTGGTCTGAGAGCCCCCAGTGATTCTGTAGGTTATAAACAGGCAAAGCTGGACATGCTCTTTTGGCATTTTTTATTTGCATTATAATCCCACAGGTTCTTTATTTCTTTATCTTACCATTTAACATTGAAGCCCATCTAGAAATGCATTTTGTTACTGACAGTCACATCTAGAGAAGGAATTGTCTCTTAATAGTCAGTACTTTATGGGTTGTACCTATGCACACTTCCATCCTTCTTCAGCCCTGGGCTAACCTCTTGATTAGTTCACAGAATTGTAGACTAGAAAATTTGGAAGGGGACCTGTAAGGCCATCAAGTCCAACCCCCTGGTAGATGCAGGAATCCAAATTAAAGCATGCCCAACAGGTGGCTGTACAGCTGCCTCTTGAATGCCTCTGGGGTTGGAGAGCCCACCACCTCCCTAGGCAATGGGTTCCATTGTTGTACTGCCATTAAGGAGTTAGGAAGTTTTTTCCTTATGTTCAGCCGAAATCTGGCTTCTTGTAACTTAAGCCCATTATTCCATGTCCTGCATTCTGGGATGACTGAGAAGAGATCCTGGCCCTCCTCTGTGTAGCAGCCTTTGAAATACTTGAAGAGTGCTATCATATTGCCCCTCAGTCTTTTCTTCTCAAGGCTAAACATGCCCAGTTCTTTCACTCTCATTTCATAGGGCTTTGTTTCTAGTCCCCTGATCATCCTCATTTGCCCTCCTCTGAACTTGTTCTAGATAGCATGTAGTTGAGTCTAATCTCATATTTGTGACCTAATAAAGCCTTTCTCCCAACCTGTATTGCAGCCATGGGCTTGTCATTCTAGGGGAAGCTCCTGGTGGATTAGCTGTGGACTCTGTCCTGATCTAAAACAAATGAGATTTTGAAGGAAGTGTTATTCTAGAACAAGCAGTTGTATAAATGAGCTCTTAAGATCTCAGTGGGAGTTTGAATGATGGCTTTCTCCCCCGCCTACTCATTTGTAGAGATTCAGAGTTATCAAGCTGAATGCCCCTTCATGGACCCCCTCAAAAAAACATTCTGTCTTGTTAGCCAAAATTGAGATGCAAGAGGGGTTTGCTTACTCTGAGCTTTTCCTCACTTTACAGATAGGTGCATTTGTGCTTATGTGCTAGCACACCTGGAGTACTCCACCAAATTAACTACATATGTATAATCCACCATCATTGATGCTGCTGCTGTGATCTCAAGAGCAGCCCCTCGGGAACCCTAGTAGAGAAGCACCTGGCTTGCACTTCTCTTCATGTTAGCCTTTGTATCCTGTGCATAATGCCCATTGTATGGAAGGTGAAGATGTGACTATTGGGGAAGGCTGTTTTTCTCTGCAGTAATGTGGAAACTGCCCCAACAGCTGGAAAAATGTTCAGAGTAAAGAATATTTGAGGAGCTTGAGATGCTTATGAGTTTGAGGTTTTGCTGGAGAAATGGGCTTGCAGTGGCTCTGGTTTAGGGATGGGTTTGCTATCTGATTCTGTTCTGTTTTTAAGTTTGTTGAATGGGCTGCCAGTTGCTATTCGCTATAAATTGTGTTCTGCTAGTTATCATGATTCCTGGTTCTCCCTTTTTCCTGTTATTTTTTCTGAAAAAGTACATAATTTTCTCAGTTATCCCTTACGTTGCTGTATATTTATATAATGTATACAGCAGCAGCAGATTACAAAAATAATTACGTCATTCTCGCCAGAGATTTTTTAAAAAAATTACAGTGTGGCTAACAGCTGCGAACACACGCAAAGAATAGGAGCCTGTTCAATGATGAGACAAATTTGCAGATTATCCCAGAATTCAATACCAAATCTAATTCTGTGAGTATTCTACACTATCCCTATTCTGGTCACAATTATGGCCTTGGATTCTAGAATCGGAGAAAGAGATCTCAAAGCTAAAGTGGCTTAGCTGGGACTACAACTAGACTCAAATATCCTTTGTCAACACTGTGCCTTATTCTGTGGCCTCTGGATTGGTTTCTTCAAGGTGACAAGTGTAAATAATGGAGTTGGGGCATTTGGAGTAGCTGGGTTGCTAACCTCTGTGGAAGCCACATTTCATTCGCCATGTTGCTTTGCAGTCTGCTGGAGCCGTTCCAAAGTGCTCATGCCTGCCAGGAACGTTGCTGTATTTAGAGAGAACATCTATATTGCTCAGCGCTCCTCAGACAAACTGCACTTCCATGACATCAGCTAAGAAGCTTCACGTAATGCAAAGGGATGGATGAGCGGACTTGCCTCTTAATCCCTTAGTTCTTTGAAGTGGAATAGGTCATGCCCTCTCAAAGGCTTCATGAGATAAACTCCCCATTCCGGTGGTAATTTTAGTTCTTTGTGCCAAATTCACCTCACAGAAAAGCCCTCCAAATTACCTTCTAAGATATATAACGAGAACTATACAAGATGGCCCTGGGTTCCAGTTTGCCTTCCTCTGTAATGTGTGGCTAAGGGTTGGCTGGCTGTTTGTCAGGCCTCTTGTATATATGGCTGCCTCTTGTTAGCTCCTGTTCTGCCCGTGGCCAATAATGGCTTTGAATTACATGGATTAACCTACCTTCAAGTGATAGAATTCTGTTGCCCAGATCTGGCAAGGCATGGTTTCACACAGAAACAGATTCCGCCTGCTAAGCATTGCTGTCCCCACGTGGCCAAAAGGGAAACCCCTAAAATCTAGAAGCCTGGGTTGCACCTATAGGTCTGCCTCTGACCCAGCAGGCCCGTTGCCATCACTTGCACTCCTCTCCTCTGAGGAGGGAGAATTTGTTCTAGACACTCAGTCTCCTCTCCCATCTATCTTTTGGCAGTGGACCAGGGGAGGGGGCAACACACTCCTAGATTGGGGTGCATGAGACTAAATTTAGCCATACAGATAACCCTCTTGAAGTCCCTTAATAAAGTATCTTAACTACTTGTGGGATTATATGTCACCCTTATAAGGAAAAACCCCCAATGTTTTTTGTTTTGAGATTTCTTTTTAACCCAGTCAGCAGTCTTGAAATTCGCTGTTTTTCATTTGCCTTTTCAATCTAATAGTAAGAATACTGCTTCATGTTTAAAATACATGTACCCCTCACTTTATATATAAATATAGCCTTGCTTGCTAGTAAAAGTACGTGTAACATTTAATACATAGTTGACCATATGTCTTTTTATGTTCTATGTAACTTAATGACTGTTTCATATTAAAACTAGTCTTTCCTTATGTACTGCTCACATATACCTGTTTTTGGGATATCAGTTCAGTACTTTTATACGATTTCAAATGTGTTCCACATTGGTGACATTTATTTTTGCAACAACTTTAAATAAAAATGAAATTAGAGCATGTCTGAAATAACACATGCATTAGAACTGTGGTGTGCGACAAAGTTGATGTATGTAATTCAAATTGGAAACAAGCACCCAGACTTTGTCCATTATTATTCCTTTAGTACAGCCTTCCCCAACCTGATGCCCTCTAGATGTTGCTGGACTTCCCAACTCCCATCATCATTTGTGATAATTGTTTGTGCTGGCTGGGGCTAATGTGAGTTGTAGTCTGGAGGGTTACTAGGTTGGGGAAGGCTGTTTTAGTAAGAAATTAAATTACTATGTAATGCAAACAATTTCATATCATGGTGTGTGTTAAGCTACTCTATGAAGTATAGGAACCATGTTTATGTCTTTGAATAGCTGGTCTTACATTACAAGCTGAGTCCTAGTAGATAATAGTGAATCAACTGGTGTGATGTCTTAAGGTACACGGAATTTGTGTCCAATGTAAGTGGTTAAATGTTTCAATGTGCGATGCTGAAAAATGGGTGCCCGTTTGATTGCATTTATCAAATGACAATCTTATGTTTATTTAAAAATGTAATAATTCTTCAAGACATTCATCTTAAAAAAAAAAGTGAGGGCACAGAAATAGAATTTTAATTCACTGCTGCAATTGTTAATATTTCAGTTTGCTTTTTAAAAAGTTGAAGCTGGACAGAATTAAGTGCTTGCAAAGTGAATATTAATAAAGTCTTGTCAAGGTAACAAAGAAGAACGGAATGTGTTCTGTTTGTGTAAGGAGTACTGAATAATCTTTGTGTACTTACTTGGATTAGAGAGAGTCATTGCAAGAGCCCCAGTAAGGCTACTTTTTGTCACATTTTAATTCGTCATTGTTGTGAATTGGATCAAGAAGAAAAGATTTTACGCTGTGTGAATTCACAGAAACTGCTGGCTTTCATGTTTACATAACAGTATTGGGCACTTTATGGGATTCCCTGCAGACAGAAAAATACTGAAGTGAAAGAATCAGCTGGACTTTCAATCGTCAGCGATTAGAACACCTCTACTCTACAGAGCTCCTTGGCCTACCTTCATTGCTACCAAAGGCTGAAATCCTGTGCATGCATATCTGGGAGTAAGTCCATTTGAACATGATGAATGAGACTTACGTGTGAGGAATCCTGTCGAGTTCAGGTCACAAGTTGAGTTGTCCTTTGCTTGGATTGCAACTGCTGGCTGAGTAACACTGGGGTTTAAAAAAACACACACCTGTTTAACCCAGGTTGAGATGTGATCTGCACTAACCTTTGTGTTCTGTGGGCAATTTACAGGGATTAAAAGGGAGTTAATGCTGTCACTATGACTGTGCAACCAGCACTCATGATAGCTTTAAAACTGTTTTTGAGATTAGAATTTCTCCGTAGAAAGGAAAATAGACATTAGTACACTAAATGAACCTTAAAACCAATAACCAACACACTGCTGGATTACTGACGAAAGGATATAATGAGGAATTACTATTGTCAGTAAAGGGTAATACTGTTATTGTTCACTTGTGGTTTGGTTACACATTTGTGCTCCTGAAGAGTCCAGTTTGGAGGCCCGCCTGCCCTGCATCAAGCTGGTGATAATCGCAGCTTTTTTGCCCAAAGGGCTCCTGTACCTTTTTATTACTGATGAACAGAAATTCAGCAGGGGAAGTTTTTCGAAGGATGGAGATGCCCTCTGAGCAATAAAAGATCTAGGAGCTTTGGCAGAGGGAATAAAGGCGCAGTCCTGACAGTTTCTGCGTTTCCCCGGGCGCCTTCCGCCGTGGCCGGCCGCTCCTCTACCACCCCGGGGCTACCGGCGAGGCCTCGCAAGCCCTGCCACCGGCGTCCCGACCCGCTCTCGCCCCTTGAGTCCCTCTGGCCCGGCTCCATCCGCCGTTCCCCTCGAAGGCCTGTCGTGGCCTTCCGCGCGGGACATTATCCAAGGAAGCCTACGAGGCGTAGTGTGCATGCGCGCTCCACCACCGAAGAGGGCCGCCTCCTTCCAGCCCGGCCTGCCGGAAGTGCTTGGGAAGCTTCCAGGAGCCGTAACCTAGCAGCGGCGGCGGCGCGGCCCTTAGCAACGAGGGAATGCCGGTGTGGGTGCGCGACTACCGCTGGCATCAGACGCCCGAGGCGGTGTACCTGACCGTGCCCGTCCCGGCGCCCGTGCGGGCTGGCATCTTCTGCACCGAGCAGTACCTCAAGGTCTGGATCGGGGCGGCCGGCCTCTGGCTCGCCCTCTGTCCCCGGGGAGGGGGATTAATGCAGCACCTGAGAAATGGCGCAAGTCAGAATTGTCCGCCGCCACGACACCAACAGGACGCAGAGCCCCCCCAGGCCCTCGAGGCGCCCCGCCTGCCAGTCCTTGTCCCTGTCCGGGGGCCGCCCCAGGAGCAGGCCTCGCAAGGCGGGCATGCTGAGGCCCACCAGCCGGGAGGGAGGAGGGCGGTGCTGTGGCGGGCTTCTGTTGGGGGCGGCCGGCCGGCCGGCTGCTCTTGATAAGAGGAGGCTCGGCTAGATGCCCCCCGTGATCTGCGCGGGCGCATCCGCCTGCCTGACCGACCGCTGAGGGAAACCGGAGCCCGGGCGCGCGGGGCGCCCAGCAAGGCCCCTCTGGTGCTGTTTCACGAGGTTCGCATTTGAAAGAGGGTAAGGAAGGCAGAAGCTGTGAGCGGCGATGCTGGGCTCGTCCCTGGTGCCGCTTCCAGGATTGCGGCTTCAGCTGTGGTGGAAATGCACGGTGGAAACATCCGCCAGCAGACACGCCTTCGGTTGGCTGCGAGTTCCTTTCGTAACAACTGGGCAGGGAAGACCTGATGAGCGCCGCTTTAGAAAGGGTAGTGCTTACCAGTGCGATCCTGTATGGGTCTACTCAGAAGTAAATCCCATTGCATTCAATGGGACTTATTCCCGGGTAAGAATGGCAATTTAGCTGATGTAGTTCTCTTGTGTCCCTTTGAAATGATTGGGACTGAGCAGGTTTCAGGGCAAGTATGACATTTTGGGAATGATTAGCTTAGTCTTGAATGCCAGCAAGGTGTTGATCAAGCAAATTTCTCAAATGCATAAGTATTTATGTCAATTTCTAAATGTTTTTCTTAGGTAAATTCTCCTCCCTTTTTATTCGAAGCCTTTCTGTATGCTCCTATAGATGATGTTCGCAGTACTGCAAAAATCAAGGATGGCTTTGTTTTGTTCATCCTCTATAAAAAAGAAGCGGCCATGTGGAAATCCCTCATTATGGAAAACGGTGAGTTTTACATTGGGTGGGTCTTAAACAATAAACCTTTGCTAACCTTCTTGCAGGATTTTGTTTTAACTGTCTTTGCCACATATTGCAGTATATATATCTCATCACCATACTTACGTATTACTACTTGTAGCACACAAAATTTTGTTACTGATTTAACAAATGCTACAACTGGATTTTTTAAAAATCAAGTTTTTTTCTGTATAAATCACACTGATTAATATAACATTTTAAAATAATACATTATCTTCATATATGATGCCTAGATGCAATAGTCAATCTGATTTT
Source organism: Rhineura floridana (assembly GCF_030035675.1). Lineage (NCBI taxonomy): Eukaryota > Metazoa > Chordata > Lepidosauria > Squamata > Rhineuridae > Rhineura > Rhineura floridana. The sequence goes on from NC_084493.1 coordinate 39,426,246, forward strand.
TGTCTTATATCTCTGTTATTAAAATATTTTAACCCATAGCTTTAACCATTTTTTTACCAGTTTGCCATTAAGTTGTTTGACTTTGTTCCCTATTTCCAATAAAGTGGATTAGCTTAGCCATTAGGGCAACCCCGCTTCCTTTGCTAACCCATCTCTTTAATAGATGGTACAACCAGCAGTCTGTACTTCCCTCAGAAAGTACTCTAGTCGCTGCCAGTATTCAGAAAACAATTCTTTAAGTTCCTGCCTTACTGAACCTCCCATATTATTTAATAGAAAAAACCCTGACTCAAGCAGAATTTCATATCCTAAAGTCCCTTTTACTTGACTTTTTATTTTTATCCAATATTTCTTTGCCATATCATGTTCCAACCACATGTGGGAAAAGTCATCTTTTTTTAATGGATGGCCATGTAATTTTTATATGTTTTGTGTATCTTTGCTGGGGTAATATACCATCTGCTTGTTATTTTGAAGGAATTTTTTCTTATTGCCAAATTTAGAGAAAATGTGTGTGCTTTTCCAAAGATATCCCCAAATATCCATTGAGATATTCTCCCCAATGTCTGAAGCCCATTTCCCAATCAACTCCTTAACTAGTTCTGGCTCTATATCGTATTTGACACATAGCTGATACATTTCTACTAATATGTGCTTCTTCATCTTCATTATTAAGTTCTCATGCTCTAAGATAGTCCTGGATGTGAAAACATTCAAACCATGGGGGATTTCTAATTCTTTCTCAAGAGACAGTAACCTAAGTGAAAGATATATTATTAGAAGATATAGAAGCCTAACCCAAACCTTTTATTCAACACAGTAGCTGAATATAATGGAGAATATTTATATATAACCTCCGTGGCGCAGAGAGGTAAGCGGTGGTAACGCAGCCGAAGCTCTGCTCACGGCCGGAGTTCGATTCCAACAGAAGGAGGAAGTCGAATCTCCGGTAAAAGGGGTCGAGGTCCACTCAGCCTTCCATCCATCCGTGGTTGGTAAAATGAGTACCCGGCATATGCTGGGGGGTAAAGAAAGGCCGGGGAAGGAACTGGCAATCCCACCCCATACAAAATGGTCTGCCTAGTAAACGTCGCAAGATGTCACCCTAAGAGTTGGAAACGACTCACACTATAAGTGCGGGGACACCTTTACCTTTACATATATAAACATAGATATTAGAAGGTATATGTTTATGAAATATAGGAAAATCACAAGGAACTAAGCCAAAGGTGCACAGGCCTTTGAGACCCCTAAAATCCAGTCTTGCAGAGAGGCAAGTGAAGTTCAGCCTGAACTTCTCAACTCATGAAATGAAGCAAACAGGCCTGTGTGTATGATTAACGTTTGATTAATGAGTATGTTGTTTATGAGCAAGTACGCATGTAGTGAGAATGTAACAAGTGCTGGATGTGCTGGTTAGATCTTCCAGTGGTAAAGATGGAAGGTGTTAGTTAATATTATGGGGAAATCATATATCCCTGTTCTCATATGTTTCTTATATAGATATATAAGTTAAGAAATATATTCTAAGAACTGTAGGAACCAGGGAAAATCATAAGAAAGCAACAGGTATGGTCTGCCTTGAACTTTTAACAACCCTGACTTGAGCAGTTACAGGTCCATGTATGATTAACATTTGATGGATGGTCATATTGCTTAAGGGAGTAAGTAGCTATGTAAAAGATGTCTCCCTAACACCAATTGGACTGGGTGAGCTTGACCGATCAGGAGCGATGTAATGTAATGCATGGCAAAGCAACTTCAATATTATACGGTCCTGTTTGTTTGTTTGTTTATTTATTTATTTATTGTACTTTTAGACCGCCCTTTAGCGACAAGCTCTCAGGGCGGTGTACAACAGAATAAAACCACATTAAAATACAGGTGAATGTGGGTACAATACAACTATAAAAACATTTTAAAAACAAGGTGAAGACAAAGATTAAAGTAAGATTACAATTTGGGAGTAACTGGTCTCAACTGGCCCCAAAACCATCAGTAAAGTGGGACAGCAGTAGTAACATCAGTCAAAGAGATGGGTGTATTGGAAATATTAGTCAAGGGGACAGATTGACATTAGTCAAAAAGACGGTAGAACAATGGAATAGGAGATGATTGCCAATTATGAATATACATGTGCCCGTTTTAATGTTATCTGATTGGTTTAGAAATACTACAGAAAGGCGTAACCTTTATGTAATGTTTAGAGGATATTGTATGACTGGTGTAAGGATGATGCTGCACTTAGTACTATATAAAAGAGCCATGCAGACAGTACCTCATTGCAGTCCTCACCAGGCACTCTGGGAGGCTGACCCTGCGTACACTTGTAAAGAATAAAGGCCTACCTTTTTGCTTCAAGCCTGTGTCTTCAAACTTCTTCAAGGACCCCCAGTCCTAGATCCCAAAATTCCCCATCAAATAGGCTATGAATAAAGGCCATGGCAAGCATCAGAAAGGGCGCGTGGACTTCATGTTGCTAAACCCTGTTCTAAATAAAGAGATCAATGGAGAGCTATGGCTTATGGTATGGCAGAAAATATCACACTAGTAAGCCACTCTGCGTAAATTGGGGCCTCTCCATAATTTGGCAGCAGATGAGAGTGCAAACAGTTTGATCCAAAAGCCAGAAGCAATCTTTCAAAGTTGGAAATCAAGTAAGAGCTGTCAAGCTGGGATGATAAACCCTCCAGTTTCTTGCTATCATGTTGTGCTGCAAAGGGGAAAGAGAAGAGCCCCGAGGGAGTGGTAAGTAGCAATTAATCAGAAGGTTGTGATCTCCTGGGAGTCCCCATGGATTGCTTACTGCCTCGATCTTTGTCGTCTGGGGTAACCAAAGTGGTGCCTTCCAGAGGTTGCCGAACTCCCAACTACCATCACCCGAGCAGCCAGCATGACCAGTAGTTAGGGATGATAGGAGCTGGAGTCCAACAACATCTGGAGTGCAACCCATTGGGTACACATTGTAGGCCCTCTTCTTGCTACCGCTGCCTAGGAAGACCAGCTCAGTTCCCATCTTCTTCGTTGCAGCTCTGTCACTGGAAGTTTGTGACTACCTTTTTTCCTTTACTTCCTGCAGTTGGATGAAGGGCATAAAGGGGTTTGACTTACCTTACCACCCCACAAAGATTCCCCCTTCCTTGCAGTACCTGAATATCACTGCAGCTGACTTCACTTCAGAGTCTCTCCTTTTTTGAGACCTTGATTATTTTATTGCATCCTCTGATCTTTAATTGTTGCTGGAATGGTTTTATTCAGGTGACAAAGAAAAAATGCAGAGAATCCGAGAGGATGCTGTGCGCAAAGCACAAGAGGACGCCAAAGCAGAAGCAGAAGCAAAAGGTACTCGGAAACAGGAGCGTAGCAAGTTTGCTCTGGAGGCCACAATTAAGGTAAGTCAGGAGCTCCCCAGGTCATCCTTACAGGCAGAAAACAGAAAATGCCCAGGGCTCCTACTGGGAGAAAGGGTGGGATAGAAATCTAATAAATAATAAATAAAACAGAATTGTGAATTGTTAACCAGCATGACAGATATCTCCCGATAAACATGATTTGAGACGCTACAACTTGCATTGCAGCCTTAAAAGTAACACTGACTGGAAATATAGCAAGCATAAACTGTTTCCTCAGACTTTGTCTCATTCGTATTTATTTTTTTCTTCCTCTCGCCATCCCCATTATGAGGAAATCCAGTTTCCATGTTCCCTTCTTTAAGGGACACTGGTGTACCATCCCCCCTGCAATATGCCTTATACTACATTTGCAGACTCTCATGCTTTAATTCAGCGGTAGGGAACCTTTTCTGGCCAGAGGGCCAGCTGTTCATCTGCCCAACCCCTGGTGGGCCAAACTTGACGGGGGGGGGCACTCACCTGTCAATCACCTGATACCATAGCAATGTCAGGTGATGCTTCCCTTTGAAGGGTCTTCAAAGCAAAATGGGGCCTTTCAAACGTGGAAGGAATTGAAGGGGAGGTTCGATCAGCCCAGGATGGGAGTGCACCTTAAAATGCCTTCAAGTCAATTCTGACTTATGGCGACCCTATGAATATAGGGTTTTCATGTGGCTGAGAGGCAGTGACTGGCCCAAGGTCACCCAGTGAGCTTCAGTGTACATATATTATCCTATTTACGGTAGAGATTGGTATTAGGTTGTATATGGCAAGTAGTGAAGGGAGGGGGAGTGAGTGAGATGGAGTGTTGGTGAATGCTGCATGTGATTGGTTGAGAGAATGGGTGGTGGTAGTGGTTTATACTTTTGTCTTGCAAACGTAATCAGACCCCTGACCAGTGCTCTCATATTACTGAATTACAAATGGTACATTGTAATTTCGTTCTGTATGATATTTTATTTTGAAACACTGAAACTCAAAATCAATTATTGTAAGGTGACATTAGTTTTATGTTCAGAAATGTTTGTAAGAAACATAAAAAACTGAAACATGTTGCTTGCATAAATATTCAACCCCCCCCATTAATATTTGGTAGAGCCATCTTTTGCTGGAACGACAGTTTTAAGTCTTTTGGGGTAAGTATGTACCAGCTTTGCACATGATGTTGGAGGGATTTGGGCCCATTCTTCTTGGCAGATTCGCTCCAGGCCATTCAGGTTGGTTGGACGTCACTTGTGGACTGCAATTTTCATCCCCTCCCTCGAAGAAGTGCTGTCTTGAATATAAGAGATGGGTTGTGAGGAAGGCGTTTGCATCTTAAAGTGCCAGCGAAGTAATTGTATGGCAGGATTTGACAGTTCTGTAATTCCACTAGCTAGAAGATGCAGAAAGAAAAAGAATAGAAGAGCAGAAAGAAGAAGAACGGGAAAAAGCCACCAAGGAGATTGAGAAATGGAAAGAGCAAAATGAGAAGCAAAAGAAGGTTCAAGAAAAATACCAGTCGCATCAGGAATGGAGAAAAACGCTAGAGAAAAGCAAGCAACAGAACAGGAAAATGAAATCTAATAGAGGAACAGTCAAGTCAAGTACAATGGCAGGAGGTAAAATATTCTTGCTGTGTTCAAAACAAACTAAATGTGCAAACCTTCCATATTTTCACTTGTAGAAGTATTTCTAGTCTGTTTTCATTCTAGTATCCAGGTTCAGTATTATTTTTCCACTTACTGTATGTTGTTGAACTGTGTTTTCCCACTTTGATTCCAGATGCTTTTCTTGCTTGCTGAACTGTCAGCATAATAATTTGCTCTTCTGTGGTATCACCTGCTAGAATGAATGAGGTGGGTGCCTGGGTAATGAAGAGTGTTGGCCAGCTGGGCAGCTGCTAATATGAGCTCAGATTTTTTAAAAATTAAATTTATATCCTGCCCTTCCTGCCAGAAGGAGCCCAGAGCAGCAAACAAGTGATAAAACACAAAAAAATTATAAAACATCTTTAAAAAAAATCTTTACAAAACAATTTCAACACAAATTCAGACTGAGATAAGGTCTCTACTTAAAAGGCTTGTTGAAAGAGGAAGGTCTTCAATAGGTGCTGAAAAGACAACAGAGATGGTGCCTCTCTAATATTTAAGGGGAGGGAATTCCAAAGGGTGGGTGCCATAACATTAAAGGTCCGCTTCCTATGCTGTGCAGAACAGACCTCCTGATAAGATGGTATCTGTGGGAGGCCCTCACCTACAGAGTGCAGTGATGTATAGGTTACATAAGGGGTAAGACGATATTTCAGGTATCCTGGTCCCAAGGTGTATAGGACTTTCGACACTCAAACCAGCACCTTGAACTTAGCGTGATAGCTAATGGGAAACCAGCACAATTCTTTCAGCAGCAGAATCACATGTTGGTGATGTCCTGCCCCAGTGAACAGTTGTGCTGCCGCAGTTTGCACTGCTGCAGCTTCAAGACCAACTTCAGCAGCAGTCCCTCATAGAGCAGCCTGGAGGTTACCAGTGCATGGAGAACAGTGGTCAGGCTATCCTGATTCAGAAATGGCCGCAGCTGTCTTACCAGCTGGAGGTGGTAAAAGGCACTCCTAGCCACTGAGGTCACCTGGGCCTCTAGTGACAAAGATGGATCCAGGAGCATCCCCAGAGTATGAACCTGCTCTTTTAGAGGGAAGTACGACCCCTTCCAAAGCAGGCAACTGACCAATTACCCAAACTCCGGAACCACCAACCCACAGCGCCTCCGTCTTGCTCCAATTCAGTTTAATGGCCTGAATCCAGCCCATCACTGAGTCTAGGTGCTGGTCCGGGGCTTCCACTGCCTCTCCCAATTTGTATGTTACCAAGAAACATTGCTGGGTATCATCAGCATACTGCTGACACCTCGCTCCACATCTCTTGATGACTGCTCCCAACAGCTTCGTATAGATGTCTTGAGCTGCCTTGAGTCAGATCCTGCACTCCTCAGAAGGCAGAAAGCAATCCTGGCTGGCATTTTTCCCCATACAAACACCATTATAGCACAGAGACTGCTGAACAGCTTCCATGTTCAGTTGCACATGTGTCCAAGATCTAATACATAGAAAGAAAATAAAACTTCAAAAGGACACCCTCCATGGAATCTTGTCAGTGGTCGAAGATGTCAGGAAGGTAACGGATGATATTTTCTACATAGTATTTTACAAATATGTTGGGTTTTTGTGAAAACCAAAAGATGTACACCACCATCTTTCATTTCTCCAAAATTGTAGAAAGTAATTACTGTTCCCACAACCTTCATTAACCTTAAAGGCTTCCTTTCTGGATTGTTAGCTTGCCTGAAGGATTCCCCCCGCCTTTTTCTTCCTGTTTAGTGGCTGGTAAGTAGTACAAACTACTGCCCTATCTGGGACTGGATGCCCTGAGGAGCGTCTTACGAGGCACCATCTGATGCATACGTGCTGACATGCTCCCTCAGGCATTCAAGATGCCCTCAGGATATTGGATGCTCTCATTGTAGTAAATTCTAAATGTTGATCCCAGCAGTTGTGATACAAATAAATATGCCTTTTACATACCGCTTCGGCCTTGTTAGTTTTAAATCTGCATATGTAGCACCCTCCAAACATCTGCCAAATAAAGGCCAGAAAGAGGAAACCTATTTAGGTCTGTGCCAATACTCCTTCTTTCCCCAGCTGCTATGAACCAATAAATTAAAAAATTAAATGCTTGTGTGTCTTGATTGATTATTGCAGCTACAAGTTCTGGAAATATGTTTTCAGAGAAGCTAAAGGAAGAATCTGTCCCTGCTCCTCGTTCTGCCGGTAGTATTGAAATAAAATTCACCCCTCGTGCCTTTCCTACAGCTCTCAGAGAATCCAGGATTCCAGAAGAGGAGGAGGTAGGAAGACCTGGCTGCTTTGCTGCAGTTGTGGAGGGGCAAGCTTGCTAGGCTGGTTTTCACAATGTAAAAAAAAGATCTGGATGAGAAGTCCAGCTGACAATGGGAAAAAATTAAGACATTTTGAAAAGGTCACCAAATGGTGTGACGTTAAATGGAGGAAAGAGGAGTTGTACTGCTGGCTGCTAATGTTGTCATAGATGCTATCCTGTAGGAGCCAGTGACACTCCTTCAGCTATATTCCTCACAGAACCAGAGATCACAATGGCCAGGCTAGTTGCCTGGGGGAAATCCCATTCTCCTATCAGTAAAATGTTGGAAATTGAATGAAAATGAAATAGCCCCACAACAGAAACTACATATTGAAGAAGACTTCAACCAGTGAGAAACAATTGTGCACTTAAGATGGTGTGAACTGGTTGCCTGGAAAGGCCTTTGTGCAGTTGGTTAGGAAGCAGGCCATATACATTCTTTCCCCACGAAAGGAGAATGTGGTTTTTGTGGATTTTCTCTTCTCCGTGAATGTGTGCATATACTGCAATAACTTGGGTTCACATGGTGTTTAATTTGCTGATCACACATCACAAAAGTATGCTATGGCTATCCATCAAAAGGGGTTGTGACTCTGACCCTTTCCACAAACGTTACAAAGAAACTGTAATCAGTGCTTCTCTGCGGGTACCGATTTTCTATCACAAAAGTCACCAGTGAACAAGTCTGAGCTAACTACAATCTCTCAACAGCCATTAGCCAGAATAGTTCAGTGGAATGTCCCATTTTTCAGAGGCAGTTTACCTCTGCACATCAGGTGTTGGAGGGGAAAGAGAGCAGGGGAGGGGCTTGGTTCCAGGCCCTGCTTGGGGGCTTCCCAGAAGCATCTGGTTGGTCACTGCAGGAAGAATCAGGATGCTGGACTAAATGGACCCACCTTGGCCTGATCCATTCTGACTTTTCTTATGTTTAAAGCAGCCTTCTCCAGCCTGGTGCCCTTCAAGTGTTTGGACTACAACTCCAGCCAGCACAGCTATTCAAAAGTCTAAATAAGGGGAATAGAGTTGGTGTCCCATATTGTTGTCATACACTAGCATATTTACTTGCTATGTATTAAAGAAAATAAGAATAAAATAAATGTATTTACTAAACAGGACAAATAAATGTACTTTAGGCTCAAAACACTGCACGTATCTTTTATTCATAGTGGTTATGTAAAGAAGCAGAGGCTCGCAGGATCATCAATTCAGACATTGCTGAGATAGAGGATTTAAAAGAAGAGGAGAAGAATCCAGATTGGTTGAAAGACAAAGGAAAGTGAGTTTGGATATTGCTTCAGAGGAAGTGTAAAATCACTTTTATCACACACAATATGATGACGATGTTTAGCGGGAAGGGGAATTAAATGCCAACAAGTTGGCTTGTCAGCCTAAATGTGTGAACACATGCTTCTGACTTCTATGATAAGTTTATATTCTTTAATTAAAGAGGTTTAATTATATGGGTCTACCCTGAGTAAAATTTAGTTGGCTGCAACTCTCATTCCTATTGGAAATTAAGAACATAAGAAGAGCCTGCTGGACCAGGCCAAAGGGGGCCCATCTAGTCCAGCATCCTGTTCTCACAGTGGCCAACCAGGTGCCTGGGGGAAGCCCGCAAGCAGGACCCGAGTGCAAGAACACTCGCCCCTCCTGAGGCTTCCGGCAACTGGTCTTCAGAAGCATGCTGCCTCTGACTAGGGTGGCAGAGCACAGCCATCATGGCTAGTAGCCATTGATAGCCCTGTCCTCCATGAATTTGTCTAATCTTTTAAAGCCATCCAAGCTGGTGGCCATTACTGCATCTTGCGGGAATAATTCAGTAACTAGACTTTTCCTTTTTTTTAGTAAAATGTTTGCAACAGGAAATTACCTTGCTGCTGTCAATGCCTATAATTTGGCAATTCGTATCAGTAATAAAATTCCAACATTGTACTTGAATCGAGCTGCTTGCCACCTTAGGCTGAGAAATCTACACAAGGCAATTGAAGATTCTTCTAAGGTATTTTGTTTTTATCAAAGCTTTTAAGCCTGTAGCAAATCTCTATACCACATTCACACAGTTGTATCTATTCAAGCATTACAATGTCCTGTGCAAGGCTGTTACTGTTCACCACCATCTTCTAGCTTGCCTAGAACTTTATTAGAATTTGGCATGTGTCGGTCATAATTAATTGTGTTATTTTATTGTGAGAATATTTTGTAAGCCGCTTTGAGAGCCTCTTGGGGCTATGAAGTGGGACTTAACTATTTAATAAATAACCAAAATAAAACTGTGTTGGGATAGCAAAGTGGCTGGGTTTGAGGGCAGGTTCTTGCCTCTCCCCATCCCCTTCTTTGTTGTGTGCCCCTCATGAGGCTGAGGGTGCAACACGAAGCTGCCCACTGCCAAGCCTGGCTTTGCTCATTCAAATGAGGGTCCAGGAGTGACCTTGCCCTGCAGCCTGCTGTAGTTTTCTGCCTGCCTGGCCTCTATTATCATTATCATTACTATTGTTGTTTAATACATATGCTGCTTAATGCCCAGTTGACTTCTAAGTGGTTTACAAAATAGGAAACCAATTGGGAAACATTGTTAAAACACAGAATAATTAAAATTACACCATAATTAAAATACACAACAAAACAATCCCATTAAAACATTAGAATATAAATGCCTATGATTGTTGTTATTGTTATGTGCCTTGAAGTCAGCTACGACTTATGGCAACCCTATGAATCAGCAAACTCCAAGAGCATCTGTCGTGAACCACCCTGTTCAGATCTTGTAAGTTCAGGTCTGTGGCTTCCTTGATGGAATCAGTCCATCTTGTTTGGCCTTCCCCTTTTTCTACTCCCTTTTGTTTTCCCCAGCATTATTGTCTTTTCTAGTGAATCATGTATACTCATGATGTGTCCAAAGAATGATAACCTCAGTTTCATCATTTTAGCTTCTAATGATAGTTCTGGTTTAATTTGTTCTAACACCCAATTATTCGTCTTTTTCGCAGTCCATGGTATGTGCAAAGCTCTCCTCCAGCACCACATTTCAAATGAGCTGATTTTTCTCTTACCCGCTTTTTTCACGTCCAACTTTCATACCCATACATAGAGATTGGAAATACCATGGTCTGAATGATCCTGACTTTGGTGTTCAGTGATACAACTTTGCATTTGAGGACCTTTTCTAGTTCTCTCACAGCTGCCCTCCCCAGTCCTAGCCTTCTTCTGATTTCTTGACCATTGTCTCCCTTTTGGTTAATGATTGTGCCAAGGTATTGATAATCCTTGACAAGTTCAAAGACTTCATTGTCAACTGTAAAGTTGCATAAATCTTCTGTTGTCATTACTTTAGTCTTCTTGACGTTCAGCTGCAGTCCTGCTTTTGTGCTTCCTCTTTAACTTTCATCCGCATTCGTTTCAAATCATTCCTGGTTTCTGCTGGTAGTATGGAAACAATTCCATTGAAACTGCAGAGCAGTGTGGTGGTGGCTGCTGCCAGGCAGGAAACCCAGAAGGTTAAAGGGTCAGGCAGCTGCTTTAGGGAGAAAAACCAGGAAAAGCGCCTTGACAGAGAAAGAGAACTTACTTTGGTGGTTTTATCATATTTGAGGTCAGGAAGAGGTTGCCAGAGTCATGTTAGCTCTTTGTGGTGGGCTTCCCCACACCTTAACCTATGGTCACTTGTTTGAGCAGAATGGGTTTGTTTTTACTTAGACTCAGATGTACGAGCAGAAAAAGAGTAGACTAAAATAAATAAATAAATAATTTTATTTTTCAGCCGCCTATCTGTCCGGGTTAGGGACACTCTAGGCGACGAACAACAAGAATAAAAACAATACATATAGATCAACATAATCAAATTTTAAGCTAAAAAACCATTCATTAATTCAAAAGTAACATAAGTTAATCTGTCCCAATCTTGTAGGCCTGCCTGAACAGCCAGGTCTTCAAGGCTCGGCGATAGCTGGACAGGGAGGGAGCATGTCTGAGATCGAAAGGGAGAGAGTTCCAGAGGGTGGGGGCCACAACAGAGAAGGCCCTCTCTCTGGTCCGTACCAGCCTAGCTGTTCTCACCGGTGGGACCGAGAGAAGGTCTTGCGAGGCTGATCTCGTCAGGCGGTACAATTGGTGATTCTGGAGGCTCCTCTGTGGAGCATTTCTACAGTTATGCCTAGACATCTTGAAAGATGCCTTGTTGGTGTAAACTGCTTGGCCAGTTTTGGAGCCTTTTGATGGAGAGGGACAGATGACCCTTGCTGCTTATATATAGAGAGAGGGAGAGATAGAGTGTGTGTGTTTTTGAAAGCAACAAAAGAGAGCAACGGATTCCATTTGTGTTAGATTTCCATCCAGGATCTCTATCGCTGAGCAATCAGGGAGAGCTACCCATTGCTGGCAAACTCTGAGCATCTTGCTAGAGACATCAGCAGGCCTCCTGTTGTAGCATTTCACCAGCCTCCGAATTTGCGCACACTGTTAGTGGGAGCTGTGCTTAAGCCACCTATCACCAATCCTGGGTCTCATCTTTGTCACTCCAAACGCTATACCTGTGTGTACCTCAGGGAGACAGCTACTTTCACAAGCACTAGGACAGGCAGGACATATTATATCAAACAGAACATTACCTGCAGGTCCTGCAACATAATTTATGTCATCAAATGCAAAAGACCAGGATGTCATATCCAACACGTAGGAAAAACCACAACTGATCTACACACATGCTTCAGAAACCACAAATCAGCAATCTTAGCAAAAAAAAGTGGAGCAACCCGTTGCAAAACATTTCAACATTGAGGATCACAGCCTGTTGGAATTTTCTATAACAGCTATAGAGATGCCAACAGATCCAACAGCATTGACTAAAAGGGAGAACATTTAGATATACTCTCTGGACACATTGGCACCACATGGCCTGAACCTGGAGGACAGTACCACCACTACTTAGCTTCTGCAAATGAAGCCCCTCTGAGCATTCCATTTGCAAAGCTCTATAACTGCAACCTTGGTAACAGCATTTGTATGTTAGCAGCTGATGAAGGCGGAAGCTGAAACATTTTGGTAATACAATAAAAACCTCTGTTTTGTTAATCACAATTACGTGTATGTATGTGTATATATGTATAATATATAGAGAGAGATACCCACTAATATCCAAACAGATATCCAAAGTTAGACATACGTCAGCCAAGGGGCAGCTCTAGGAAAACGAAACCAAGTGCAACAGTTATAAGATGGGGGATACTTGGCTCAGCAATACCACATGCAAGAAGGATCTTGGGATTGTTGTTGATCACAAACTGAATATGAGCCAACATTGCAATGTGGCTGCAAAAAAGGCAAATGCTATCTTAGGCTGCATTAACAGAAGTATAGTTTCCAAATCATGTAAAGTATTGGTTCCTCTCTATTCAGCACTAGTTAGGCCTCGTCTTGAGTATAGCATCCAGTTCTGGACATCACACTTTACGAAGGATGCAGACAAACTGGAACAGGTTCAGAGGAGGGTAACGAGGATGATCAGGGGACTGGAAACAAAGCTCTATGAGGAGAAACTGAAAGAACTGGGCATGTTAAGCCTTGAGACTAGAAGACTGAGGGGAGATATGGTAGCACTCTTCAAGTACTTGAAAGGTTGTCACACAGAGAAGGGCCAGGATCTCTACTTGATCATCCCAGAGTGCAGGACACATAATCATGGGCTCAAGTTACAGGAACCCAGATTTTGACTGAACATCAGGAAAAGCTTCCTAACTGTCAGAGTGGTACAACAACAATAGGACCAATGACCTAGGGAGGTGGTGGGCTGTCCAGCACTGGAGGCCTTCAAGAGGCAGCTGGACAGCCACCTGCTGGAAATGCTTTAATTTGGATTCCTGCATTGACCAGGGGGTTGGACTCGGTGGCCTCATACGCCCCTTCCAACTCTATGATTCTATGTTTGTGACTAACACTGCTTTCAAAGAACAGCTCAGCTTACAAATGTGTGTATTTTATTTTTCAAGGCCCTGGATTTACTGACTCCTCCTGTACCCAACAATGCCAAGGCTAGAGTGAAAGCTCATGTGAGGCGTGGGGCAGCATTCTGTGAATTGGAATTGTATGCTGAAGGTAAGGAGAGATCCGTGGCTAAGGTCACCCCCTGCACTCCATGGGATTCCTTGTAGGAGCAAGCCTTTGTTAGTCTGTACTTTTCAAACTGCTTGTTCATCCAGAAAGTGACATGTTTTCTCATTTTATTTTCGTTTTCTTTTTGGAGATGGATATACAGAGTGATATACAACACATTAGTCATAGTATACCCTCTGAAACCAGTGGACTTAACTTCTAACCGTTGATTTCAGTGGGTCCCCTCTGAGTCCGACAGTTGGATATATGACCCACAGGCTATTAATACAGTGTCATGCAGAAGCAATAGAAATGAGGCATTTAGACCAAAACCACAAAAGCTTCTTAAATATGTTAGATAAAATATTTCAGTGTCTGTCTGTCAGCCTGTTGCGTAGAGACATTTTTTAGACTATTTTTCTCTGTTCAGTGTGAAAGTGAACAGAGAAATCCTCAAAGGTCCCTGCTGGCCTTGGAATCCTTCTTTACTTTTCCAAGTAGTTTTCTCTCTTTTGTGAATCTGATTATTTGCAGTCTTGTTTCCTTCAGCTTTACATCTAATTTGGAGCGTAACAAAATGCTTCCTTACTTCAGCCTGCTTTCATCATTTTTACTTCTCTTTCCATAATCTGTAAAAATTGTTACCGTTCCTTTCTTCTGCAGTCATTGCCATAATGCTGCTTTAGCTGTATTCTTAATGCTTTAAATTGTTTTAGTATCTTAAGTGTATGTTTCATGATTTTAATGTTACGAATAGTTTAATTCTATTTTAATCGTATATTTTGTATGTTTTTTACCTAAGTAGTTTTTATTTGTAAGCCGCCCTGAGTTCGTTTTGGAAAAAGGGTGGGGTAAAAATATTTTATTATTATTTTCCTTATTCTGGATAAGGAAAATTCTGCAAGATTTCTCCCTAAATTTCTGGCAGTTGGAAGGTAAGCAGCCACTATACCCACTTTCCCCCTTGAAAATGGCCCAAAGTAATTCACACGGCCTGGCACCAAATTACCTGTTTATTCACCACATGTGCTTTTGAGAAAGAAGAAACAGCTTGTCAGCCCACTGCATACAACTGTGGTTTTAACAGTGACTTGGCACAGTCATGGTCCTGTTGTGGAGGTCTAGCAATCTTACTTGCAGTTCTGCAAAATTTTCATTTATTAAGGCTGGAGAGAACATTTTGTGTTCAGACTCCAACCTGAAGAGCAAGCATTGCTTGTATTCTGCTGAAGAGGTTCCTAGTCTGTAAATATTGTTGCTTATTACGGGAGAATCTGTGCATCTATTTCCCAGTTCTTGCTGGTGTAAATAACTTCATGCTAAAGGAAGAATAACAACAACGTAGGGTTGCACCCAGTGGTCTTTGAGAATATCCTGCCTTGGCTATGTTGTGGGATTAAGAAGCAAGTTCTGTATTGGACAGGGCTGTCTAAACCCTTGCCAGGCAGCAGTGAGGTGTGAGGAAGCAGCAGAGCTGCTGCTGCAATCCTTGCTCACATTTTTCCAGGGCCGAGGGCAGAGATGGGCAGGCAGGCAGATATTGGAACCATTGGATCCTGGGCCTGCTCAACCCTTCCCTGTCCCTGGAAAGGCCCATTTTTGAGCTTTGTGCAGGCAGCTGGTGGTAGCGATCTCACAGGCAGGCAGAAGAGTAGGTTTGGATGGCAGCCTAAGGCTGCATCCAGAGATAGGGAAGCTGTGGCCCTCCAGATGTTGTTGGACACCAACTCCTACCAATAGGGTCAATGGGCATCTGGAGCAACATCTGAAGGTCTGCAGGTTTCTTATCCCTGCTGCAGTCCTACACATACTTACCTGTGAGTAAACCCCTCTGAATACAGGAGAACTTGCTTGAAAGTATGCATAGGATTCCACTGGAAAAGTAGTTTCCTCTTCTAAGGCTGCAATTCAATACACACTAACCTGGGAGTAAGTCCCATTGAACCCAATGGGGCTTTCTTCTGAGTAGACATATATTGGATTGCAGCCTAAATCTACTTCAAGAGTATATGTCACTACCATTATAGGATTAAAAATGCATGCTGAATTAATCCTAGGTCTTCAAGATTATATTGCTGCTCTCAAGATTGAGCCTACCAATAAAAAAGTAGAAGAAGATGCTGAGAAGATTCGACACGTAATTCAAGGAAATGAATGATTCTGGGGAGAAGTTGCATAGGTTGGGTGATCAGCTATTGAGTACAGTATTTAATAAATAGAAAAACATTTGTGGTCCTTTATTTTGTAAATGTGTAATATAAAATAGTTGGAATACATTTTTTCTATTATCTTGCTCAATAAACAAGAGAAAAACCTAAGATTGTTTAAAAACTTGAAAAATGTAACTTGTAGTGTGAGATAGTATTGCATATTTTGATAAAATGTGGTATCATATGTAAGGTAATAACCACTAGTCTCTGTAGCTTTTAAACATATAAGTGATAGTTAAATACTCAAAGAAAAATGCATTAAAAAGCATTCCTCTTGTATAAGCTGTCTTATTTCTAAAAACAAAATTCTAATTTGCAATATGTAAGATGGCTATAATCAAAGCCCACTCAAAATATTTCTGCTGTGCTCCTTCTTCTGCAACCTCCTTTTCTTATTTGGCTGTTTATTGCTGTGCCGAAGATGGCTTAACTCCAGGTTTAAGGACATTTGTTGATTCAGAATGTGCTTTAGGGCACAATCCATTTGTGCTGGGCTGGGGGGAGTTGGATGTGGCAGGCCCCGGCTTTGCTGGCAGACGCCCCTCTTGGTGGAGGGAAGCCCAGCCTGGTAGACGCCAGCGGAAGGCTGAAAGCAAGGTGTTCAGAGGGTGTGGCGGAAGAGGAGCGGGGGAGCTTCCGTTGCATCCTCCTCGCATTTGGAGTGCTCCCGTGGGTCCCGATCACTGGGGAGCACATACTCCCTGGCTTCTGCTTCGTCAGATCATGCGCATTGCTCCTGACTGAGCTGGCGTTTAGCTGGCTCAGCAGCTCTGGAACAGGGAGTGGATGCTACAGTGCTTTCTGCTGGCTTCCCATGATTTGGATTGCTCTATTAGTGATTCTTTTATTAAAGTAGGAAGTGATACTCTCTGAAGTATAAGAATGTCCTGAACATTTCTGGTTATTTCTTGGAATAGTAGGGCTAGGGCCTCTTGCAAAATACCATCAATAAAAGTACTTCCATTCTGGTATATTTGTGTAACCATTTGCTTAGTTATAGGGCTGGCAGAGCATGGTCTTTACACAGACTGGGAAACATTTCTGTGTATGGAAAAGTCCTCAGTCCTACTGGGGAAGCCTCAAAAGGATTTGTTTTTATTTTATTCCGTACAACATTTTGTCTCTGGTTCTGATCATTCCTAATGCTACGGAGGAAAATAACACAAGTTGGTGAGAGGAGCACTTCTAAGTCAGCGGTCCTCTCGTGGGCCACCACAAAATCTTAGTTCTTACAGAAGTGAAAAACCAGTATCTGTGCAGCACCGCTTTAGGCTGCAGCAGGAGATACTGAAG
Source organism: Rhineura floridana (assembly GCF_030035675.1). Classification (NCBI taxonomy): domain Eukaryota; kingdom Metazoa; phylum Chordata; class Lepidosauria; order Squamata; family Rhineuridae; genus Rhineura; species Rhineura floridana. The sequence goes on from NC_084493.1 coordinate 39,443,139, forward strand.
CCTGAATGCTTCCCTATATCAAAGGGGGAAATTTCCTGAATATTTAAAAAACAAAGAAAGGCATGGCAGGGAAGGCTAGGCTAGGCTAAAACCCTTCTTCCCAACATCTAGCTTTATGTGTCTAGAGAAGCATACAAGTCTCCACCAGTATTCAGGTACAAGTCTCTTATCTCTGTGAAAACTAGGCAAAAGTTTTCATGGCTTTATTTTGTAGCGTGCTCAGAACGGAATGCTGAACCAAGTATTTTTACTTCTAAGTCCTTAATGAAATCAGTTTTACTTTCAAGTAGAATGTATCAATACTGTATTAGACTGTTAAACCAAAAAGCCAAGCTGCCACCTCTCAAACGCTTTATTATTTTGACAGCCAAAAAGACACTATTACATTTTTATATAGTGTGCAAAAGTTCTGGGTGATCATAAACTTTGCTTCTGTCAATGCCAGTGTTAATACAGTTATATTGTGTCAAACCACAAGTGAACAAATGATTTGTGAAGGAGTTGTCTCTTGGACAGAACTTACAAGGTACCATTTGTGTGGTAGGTGGCATAGCACCATATTCACCTGATGTTGTTTTATAGAGCAAAAGGTGAGGCTTAGTTAAGAAATTGCTAGAGGTGAGAGTTTTTGCATCCAGCATACAAGAAAACACAGGATTGCCAGGGTTTGCACAAGAAAGCCACTGAAAAGAGGCTGCATTCTTTACATGGGGACTTGGTGGTGTTTTCTCCTTGGAAGTCATTCTCAGTTCCTGTGTAAATTAAATAAATTGAAGATGTTTCCTGAGAGCACTGGTATGTAACTGACATACTTAATTAGAGCTTTATAGATTGTTCATTTTTTTAAAACCAAGCCGGCACTCCTACATTAGGGAGGTAAATTCTGTTGAACTCAATGGAACTTCTAAATGAGTGGAAATATTTAGGATTGGCTGCGACAATGTGCCTCACATTGATGGGTTGTTTCCCTTAAATGCTAGTGGCATGGGAAGGCCTTTGTACTTAATTAAAAAGAGCTGCTACTAATTTAAGGGGGCAACTTTGAGCTTTATGTATGTAGTCTCAGTGAAGCCAGACCTGTATGGGTGGGGGAGGCTAAACAAATTTCTACCCCCCCTTTTTTTTAACAAAAAATAATTAAATTTATCACAATTTTTTTCCCTCTCCACTTTTTTGCCCCCACCTGAACTTTTAGGCTGCCTCCAGGCCTCAGTGAAGCCCCTCTGAGGTATATGGTCCTGCAAACTGATCTGCTTACCTGTGGAATACTCATGACTAAGAGCTCCCCCTCTCTTTTATTTTTGCCTCGTGTCAGGAAGAGAGAGGAAAAGGAATGCTGGAAATCGGCGTGATGGCTGGGAGGGGGGCTACCCTCCCCCAGAGGAGAGACTTTGTCCTTATGCTACTAAACTGAGAAGGCCCCTTTCGCTTCTGCTCCTCCTTTAAAGTAATATAAACATGTGCAATGATGTTATCATAACCTCCTCCTTCATTTCAATTTACAAAATGCTGCAAAAGAGAGAGGAGGGAGGGAGGGAGGGAGGGAGGCTGGCCTGGCCTCCGGGTCGGCCCCGCGCGTCTTGCCTGCCTGGGGCCGAGATCTGCGCTCGCCCTTTCTCCAGCTCCTCCCCCACCGAGGGCCCCCGAGGGCGACGGCCTTGCCCGGGAGCCAGCCCCTCCTTACCGGCGGCGAGAGAGCGACCGCTGGGCCTCTTCCCACAGTGGAGGAGGATGCTGCGGCTTCCGGCCGGCTCCCCGCGTCACCACGGCAACTGCCTCATTGTCCTCGCCGTCCCTGCTCCTTTGTTGACTTAGCGTCGCCTCCCGCCGTGCGTCCCTGTTCCCACTTGCGTCGGCCCCTCCCTGCCGCACCTGCTGCTCTGTGGGGCTTGTAGTCTGCGAGCGCCTCGCTCTGCCACAGTGCCTGCAGGGGCGAACTACGCTTCCCAGGGGGGGCCAGCGGGAATGCGCAGGCGCAGTAGCGGCGTCGCCTTTCCGGCTGCTCGCTTGTTGTTGTTTTGACAGAGGCGGCGGCGGCAGGAGCAGCCTGGCCCGAGCCCCGTCTCCCCCAGCTCGCCCTCAGGTGGCCAGGAGCGGACGGGCACGCTCAGGTAGGCCGGGCCAGGAAGGCCTTCGCGCTCGCCCCAGGCGCCCCACGGCGAACAAGATGCAGTAATGGCCACCAGCTTGGATGGCTTTAAAAGAAGATTAGACAAATTCATGGAGGACAGGGCTGTCAATGGCTACTAGCCGTGATGGCTGTGCTCTGCCACCCTAGTCAGAGCCAGCATGCTTCTGAAAACCAGTTGCTGGAAGCCTCAGGAGGGGAAAGTGTTCTTGCACTGGGGTCCTGCTTGCAGGCTTTCCCCAGGCACCTGGTTGGCCACTGTGAGAACAGGATGCTGGACTAGCTGGGCCACTGGCCTGATCCAGCAGGCTCTTCTTATGTTCTTATGTTCTAACCGCTCGGTGGGGCTGCTCCGCAGAGAAAGGAAGCCCTGGCGGGCTCCTGCCCTCTCAAGTGTCGGAAGCGCTGCCCGCCCGTCCTGAGGCCGAGAGCCTCCCCTTGGTGTCCTAGGAGATCCCCGCGGGGAGGGAGTGAAGTCAAGCTAGGCATTGCCTGCAAGGTTTCCAGCGATGCCAGCCTTGCCTCGGTCAGGGGCTGATAGGGCTGTCTTGAATTCAACGTGCCTTTGACAGCAGCAGAAAGTGCCTGTTCACTGCTGCTAGGCCAGCTTTCCCGAACAAATCCTGCTCGGATCTTGAAAGGGAGGATGGGCTGCGCCGCCGGCCGGTTCCTCTCCCCGCTGCCGTAGAGCGCTCCTAACACTCTTCTGCTCTTCAGAAAAGAGGGAGGGACGGTGGTTTAGTTTTTGCTGCGACATCTGGCTCAGGAAAGCCTCTGCGAGTTCTTGACCAGCGGGCTCGATGAGCTCCAGTGAGCTGAGGCTGACTCCTGATAAGACAGGGGCCTGCTCTGGATGGGGTTGAACGCCGCTGTTAAGGAGCACATTTGTAGGCTCGGGTTCTCCAACATGCGGCATTGCCGATGGAAGCTTAAGTTGCCTCCATGGCGAGGACTGCCATTTCCCAACTCTAGCCGTTCTTGGATAGAGCTGGCTTAGCCACAGTGGCCCCTTCATGATCAGAGTACTGCAATGTGCTGTCTTTGGGCTACAGCTCGTGCAGAATGCAGCAGCCGGGTCGCCACCGGTACAACACACGACATCATGTGTGAGAGAGTTCTTGATAGTGGCACCCTGAGGGTGGGACATCCTCCCCTCACCAATTTGACTGATACTAACATACGCGTTTTAGGCATCTTGTAAAGAAATTTTTATTTGCTTTAGCATTTTGGTGAGTTGCTTGGAGAAAATGTTTTGTCTTTCTCACTGTGTTGTGATGTGATTTTGATTTATCGTCGTGGCTTGGGTTTTTTAGGACGTTCTATTCTGTTATGTATTTTATGCTGTACTCTGTTCTGGGATTGGTTTTAATGAAGGACAGGTTATAAATTATATGAATAAATAAATGAAATGAAATGCAGGCTGCCCTAACTATTTGAGTAAGTGTAACTAGATGTACAGAGCCAGTGTGGTGTAGTGGTTAAGGTGTTGGACCTGGGAGACCAGGGTTCGAATCCCCACATAGCCATGAAGCTCGCTGGGTGACCTTGGACCAGTCACTGCCTCTCAGCCTCATGAAAACACTAGTCATAGGGTCGCCATAAGTCGGAATCGACTTGAAGGCAGTACATTTTCATTTAACTAGATGTAACAATATGCTGTTTGATGGGAGACTGATATTCCTCGTGACCTCTGGGCAGGTAGTGCAATGGACAGAATGGGGAAATTAGTTCTTTTCTTTATACGGTTTCCGCCCAGTCTATCTGAAGGAGCGCCTACAGAATCACCAATTATGCCGCCTGACAAGATCAGCCTCCCAAGACCTTCTCTCGGTCCCACCGGTTAAAACAGCTCGGCTGGTGCGGACCAGAGAGAGGGCCTTCTCGGTCGTGGCCCCCACCCTCTGGAATTCCCTTCCTTTTGATCTCCGACATGCTCCCTCCCTGACGGGTTTTCGCCAAGCCTTAAAAACCTGGCTATTCAGGCGGGCCTATGGGATTGGGGAGGATTAATTTTATAAGGTTTTAAATAGAAATTGGTTTTAAATTGATTATGATTGTATTTGCTTGTATTTTATTTTGTATTATGTACTGCTCTCTATTATTGTAAGTCGCCTAGGGTGTCCACTAACCTGGACAGATAGGCGACCAACAAATAAAATTTATTATTATTATTATTATATTTATTATTTTGGGAGAAAGCCCAGAAACAGAGGCCTAATCAGGGACAAAGCCCAGCCCTGTTTTAGATATTTATTCATTCAAAAGGTTTTTACAAACTGGCTGACCGCATCACTGTTAAACCAATGAAACATTAATAACGGAAAATTACAAAACCTAAGGAGGAAACAACAATAAAAGCTAGGCATGTTGAAGTGTGTGCGTTGTTGCGTGAAACAGCATACGTTATGTTGGAGTTAAGTTGCTCAAGAAACTTCTCAGATGCATTAGATCAGGTTAAGAGTCTTTTATTCAAAGACATTAAGGCCAACAGGCTTAAGAGTAAATACATGTAAAGTTGCTTCATTCACCCCCCCCCCCTTCTGGTCCATCTCTCTCCAAAGGTAAACACAGAACACAACCTCTCAGTTCAGAGGCATGATACAGAAGGACACAACTTACAAACTCTGTGAGAACTTTCCCAGTTGCTATCTCACGTTACCATGACAACGGCTGGCCTTGGAGTGTTTGCTCTCAAGCCAGCAAAGACATAACAGTGTTACTTCTCCAAACTTGCAGGCTTTATGGAAAACTACTAGAAACAGTAATGCCTGTGGGTCACAGCCCAACAAGGCAGGGGTTCCCAACCTGTGGTCTGCGGATCACTGGTGGTCCACGGGCTTAATTCAGGTGGTCCGTGTCATGTCTGTAAAAATACAATTAAAAATCATACAGCATCTAGCACAGCATGTTACAATGGCTACAACAGGCAGAAAATCATGAGGTGGTTCACCAAGACCCCCAGCAATTTTCAAGTGGTCCATGGGAAAAAAGTTTGGGATCCAGTGAAACAGAGTGTTGCTTGGTGGGGTATAATTATATCAGCCCTGCAAATCAGTCTATGAAACCTGCTAGCACACCTGCTCACAAGTCCCTGAGTTAAATATCTGTATTTTAAAAGGGAGCAACTTCCATGGCTGGTTACCGGGAAGAAATTCTTCCTTGCTGCTTGGAGAGCCGGTCCACTGGCTTTTGAGAAGCACAAGTTGGGCAACTTAAAAAATACCCAGAGAACAAGAGCAGCCTTTGTGTGCAAGAAGAACGATAAGCAGTTAACATCATTTAATGTCAAAAGTATATAATAGCTTTATTTGTTGTCTTGCTGTCTCCAAAATAAAGACTATCCCACCTTACCTGTATCACCCTGGGGCTACTTTCCATGGGATGATAGTTAATAAGATACACCCCTTAGGAGGGGGGCATGGAATGGGCTAAGGTGTCCCTCTGCCTAGCCCCATCAGCCTCTGCCTGCTGAGTGGTGCCAGTGCCACTCCACCAGCACTGAGCATCTGGTTCCATCCACCAGACAGACAGGGGGACAGAAACTCGCCAAAAGCCCTGAAACAGGATAGGGCTGAGCTGACTTAGGACTGTTGGATCTGTAGTGGGTCCCACTGCCTTCACGTGATTGCATTGGGTCCAGTTGCTGTGCTGGCTCCAGGCTGATGCAGTAATTTGTCTTCACCTTCTGACCTGGGTGGCAGGAGGGGTAAGGCTGCGGATGTGGTCGTTGTGCTGCTGCCAGGCTGGGGTTTGGTTTGCAGCCTTAATGAACAAACACTGTGGGAGTAAGCATGCATGGGATCATAGAATCGTAGAGTTGGAAGGGGCCTATGAGGCCATCAAGTCCAACCCCATGCTCAATGCAGGAATCCAAGTTAAAGAATATCTGACAGGTGGCTGTCCAGCTGCCTCTTGAAGGCCTCCAGTGTTGGAGAGCCCACCACCTCCCTAGGTCATTAGTTCCATTGTCATACCACTCTCACAGTTAGGATGTTTTTCCTGATGTTCAGCCAAAATCTGGCTTCCTGTAACTTAAGCCCGTTATTCCATGTCCTGCACTCTGGGATGATCGAGAAGAGATCCTGGCCCTCCTCTGTCTGACAACCTTTAAAGTACTTGAAGAGTGCTATCATCTCTCCCCTCAGTCTTCTCTTCTCAAGGCCCAGTTCTTTCAGTCTCTCCTCAATGGGCTTTGTTTCCAGTCCCCTGATCATCTTTGTTACCCTCTTCTGAACCTGTTCCATTTTGTCTGTATCCTTCTTAAAGTGCGGTGTCCAGAACTGGATGCAGTATGGAAGATGAGGCCTAACCAGCGCCAAATAGAGGAAAACTAGTACATGTGATTTGGGAACTGTATTTCTGTTAATGCAGCTTAAAATAACATTTACCAGCGCCAAATAGAGGAAAACTAGTACATGTGATTTGGGAACTGTATTTCTGTTAATGCAGCTTAAAATAACATTTGGGTTTTTTGCAGCCGCATTGCACTATTGGCTCAAATTCAGCTTGTGATCAACAACAATTCCAAGATCCTTCTCACATGTTGTATTGCTGAGCCAAGTATCCCTCATCTTGCAAATGTGCACTTGGTTCCCCCCCCCCCCCCGGAGCTGTAGAACTTCACACTCATCCCTGTTAAATTTCATTCCGTTGTTTTTAGCCCAATGCTGAAACCTATCAAGATCCCTTTGAATTTTGTTTCTGTCTTCTAGGGTATTAGCTGTTCCTCCCAATTTTGCATCATCTGCAAATCTGATAAGCATTCCCTGCACCTCCTCATCCAAGTCATTAAAAAAAATGTTGAAGAGCACTATCTGGGCCCCAAAGTCCTTGCATTTCCTTCCCAGAGCTTCAAAGTCTGACGTGATTTCTTCGTATCTCTGCTTGGCAGTATCATTTGTTCCCATATGGATGAGAAGAAAAGGATAGTGGGCTTTATGAGTGTTGGCAACCCTTCTGTCACATCTCTAATCCGCCCCCCAGGGAGACAGCATACCTGGCGAGCCCATGGATCTTCTTGGCATACTTGGGTTTCAGTCCCATGCAGTAGGGACTGTCTGCTGCTGCTCGTCTCATTGTTGTAGGGCGTGGTTTCACTGCCTCTGCTTGACTGAGCGTCAGCCTCTTGCTCGCTGATCCTGCGGGGATTGTGTTGCACCTATGTTAAAATCTGGGGGTGAGGGCAGATAATCACTAGTTGGGGTAACAGAAAAACCTATGTGAAATAAGGCTTTCAACAGTTTTCATTAGCTCTGAGTTGTGGGTTAGCTTTGAAATAGCTGATATCCTACCTGTATCCAAGAAAGGGGATCAAAGAAGCCAAGTTAGTAGAGCAGTTAGGTTATTTTCAGTGGCAGATAAGGCTTAGAATAAATGTGGAATATACATCTGAGATGCTATGCAGCAGGGTTCACCATAGGTGGATCAAAACTCAGTGTGTTTCTGGAGAAAGTGAATGTACTAGGCTGAGCCCATGGAATACAAATTTCTTGCTGTTGGAAAACCCCTTCGGTCTAGATTTGTCTGCCACAAGCTTTCTGGTCTAGGATGCACTCTCCATTTGCACCAGCAGCCGGCCAGGAACTGTTTGGCCTAACCTTTGCCTCTCCCCAAGCTGAGAGTGTATCCTTGAGTGTATCTAGTACTCCCCTCTGCCTGTCAAATGCGGGATGAAGACGGTCACAGCAAGGTGCACAGTAGAGATGCAAAGACCTGGGGAAAATGGGGGGGATTCTGGAGCCTTTTTTGTTTTTTTCTGAAAAATTGAAAAAAAAGGGGGGGAAGTCCCTCTCCCCACCAGAATTTTTCTATTTCCCCCCCAAGCCTTCACATCTCAACAAATGAGCTGTGTCAGGTAGCTCGCCTAGCATTGCTCCAAGTTCCTGGGAGCATGATTTTAAAAACCTCATGATTTACTTAGATTTTAGCAAAGCATTTGTTGATCCAGTATTATTTAAATTGGAAAGAAGGGATGCGTTGCCAGTGAGAGAGAGTGCTCTGAGCTGTGCGGGGTGTGCATCTTGGTGCTGCGCATGCAGAAAATCATGCTATTTGTTGAGAGCAGAGTTTGGCAGCCTGAGTTTGGCAGCTCAGCAACATTTGTCAAAAGAAAGGAGGTGGCTTCTAACCCATCTGGCCAGCGTGTGACCATTGCTGAAGTCTCAGGAGTCAAGGAAGTTTATTGCTTGGTTGGTGGAGAAAGTAACCAGCCAAGGATTTCAGGTATCATTCTGGGAGCTTGTTTTATTCAGTATTTTTCCTGGGACAAAAAGGAGGAGTGTCCCCCAGATATTTGAATGTACTTAGTAAGGAAGTGTTAATACATTCCTTAGGGAACCTTATAGGCTGCGTTGAATGATCTCATTCAGCAGCATAATGTCATGCATTTGGTGGCAAACAGTGACTGTTCTTACTATCAGTTGCAAAATAACCAAGTGGGGAAGTGTCCTGGATGATCACAAAATGCCTGTCTCCTGCTCATATGATGAAGCTGCAAAGAAGGAAGTGTTCTGGATATATAGTTGAGGCATTTCTAGTTGAAGTAGGGAAAACTTGGCACCCTTGTATAAGCTACTGATGAAGCCATGTTTGGAAGAGTGTCTCCAATTTCAGAATTTCACTCCAGATACAGAGAAGAGCAGCCAGTGATCCTGGGAATAGGGAATTTCTCTTCAGAGGCCACGGTGATGATTCATATCTGTCTCTCAAGATGAGGCTATCAATGGCTACCAGTCATGATGGCTGTGGGCTACAGTTTTGGAGGCAGAATGCTGTTGCATTCATGTGGGCTTTCCTTGATGGGCATCTGGCTGGCCAATGTGAGAACAGGATGCTGGACTGGATGGGCCTTTGCCTCTTTTTACATTCTTAGATAGACAGACAGAGAGAGAAGAGATTATTCTGTTTGGTAAAGGGGAAGGGAAGAGGGAAAGGTGAGGTTGGTTCTCTGGCCTAGTTGCAGCAGGCCCTCTGTCTTCCCTAGTTGCCTCATGTGCAGCATATGGCAATGGCCATATACTGAGCATAATGCCGCCCTGGGCTCCTGCTGGGAGGAAGGGCGGGATATACCTATAATCATAATAATAATGATGATGATGATGATTTTTCTCTTGAATTGGGCGAGAGAGGACCCTGGAGTCTTGCCTTCCCTCTTAGGCGACTTGACCTCCTTGTCCACGTTGTGGGGAGGGTTTTCTATGTTGGCACCTTGCTGCAGCACCCCTGCACTTTCACATGTGGCCAGGATCATGTCAGGAGAATGTGGGCAAGAGGTTAAGGGGATGTCCTGCCGGAAAAAGCTGGACTGGATGACCTTAGGGTCCATCCCAACTCTGTCATGCTCTTAATACTATTCAATGTTAATTCTAGATTCTGCTTGCAGTTGTGAAGTTTTGGGAGTTCCTACTTTTCAATGTGTTTGAACTTAAGTTTTACCAGTAGTGTAGATCCCCAATTATTGGCAAATTGGCTTAAGCAAAGGTGCACCACTGTTATAGTCTCACATGCTACATTTGTGTTTTTTGTTCACTTCCAGCATCTTTCAAAATGTCTGAAAATTCCAGTGACAGTGATTCATCTTGCGGCTGGACAGTCATCAATCACGAGGTACTCTATGGTTTATGTATTTTAAGTGGGGTGGGTGGTAATTTGTCTTCTGACATATTATGCTCCTCCCACAAATTTCCGTCACTTGTGGTTCGTGTGAACTCAATGGAGGGAGAGTCACATGTGCATTTTTCTGCAGTTTCTGGCTGATACACAAAGTGGGTCAACTTCTATACGAAATTTAACTGACTCAAGTAGACCTCAGAACAAAGCACAGCTAAACCAGAATTTTTCAGTTGGCTCTGCTTTCCTGGCTTAAGGTTTCCTGATAACTTTGAAATCATTTCTTGTGTGACTTAAAGGCCCCGGAAGATTATCTAGTTAAACTACTGGCTGCGAGGCAGAGCCTTCGTGCTTCTCTCCCTCCTTCCTTATATGGTGTTGAGCCAGTAGCAGAAACCCCAAAAGATCCCTGTCAGATTCAAGGCATAATGGAAACAGAAGCCGGTTGCCATTCATTGCCCTTGCCGCCCCCCCGGACTTGTGCTCCCAAGTGTCTGGTATAGAAATAGGTTTTCAGTTAAGGCACCTGGATCAGATTGTGCTAAAGGCAGTGACATAACATAGCAGGCGGAGAGTGGCTGGTTCCTGCTGGCATTCTTGAGCTTTCCTGTTAATATTTTCTCAGAATCTTTGACCAACCTCTGCTCTTAGTACATGTGAGGAATGTGCCAGGCAAACCTCAAGGTTTTTTCGGCCGCCTCTGCTTCACCTTAACCATGCCCCTTCAGCAGCAAACACACCTGAACAGTGTGGAAGTGGGTACCGACTTTAGGAGCTGCCCCCATCGTTCCTAAGCAATGTGATCCTCTTCAGGCAATCAGTGGGATCCTTCCCAGTAGGGGCAGGGCAAGGGGGGCTGTCGTATCCCCCTGCTATCCCTCTCTGCCTTAAGCAGGAAAGGATACATATTTCCTTACACGCTACTGTTAAGCAATGCCCCTGCTTATTACTTGTTCAGGCATCAGACAACTCTCCTGGTTTCTTTATTGCCATTAAAGAACTCAGCTATGGATTGTTCCCTGAAACCTGAAACTGTTCCTCTCACTGGGGTAATGTTTGCTGCCACCATAAGTTACTATTTCAACCTGTGTACACCTTTTCTTTATTATAGCTAGCCAAGAACCAGATGTATGTTTAAACCTAACAGAATTTTTCAACAGAAGTTGTAAACAAAAACAAGAATACTTAATGGGCTTTAAAAAGCATGTGGTTACAGATTAAGGTTCTGTATTTTCCTTTGAGTTAGACTTACTAATTTTTCCTCAAAGACTGTAAGTAAACCCTGCCTACTCTACCCTCTCCCTTCCAAACCAGACCTCTCTTTGCGAGACCAAGCCCTATCTATCAACTGTCATGTACACAGATAAAAATCACCAGCCCCCAGTCGCTCAGCCAGTCAACGGGCAGCATTTCTAAGCATTCCAACTCATGGACTCCCCTCCCCATATTTAAGCGAATACAAAGCCATATCAAGCATCACCTGTATATCAGCATATATTATCACATATAACAAGGGAACATCACAGGGGCAAGCCCCCCCTCCCCAATGGCTGGACTGCTGTCATTACTTGAAAGGAAGGCACACGTCACACTCTCACATGCTGCGTTCTTACATTTCCATCTCTGTAGCTCTCCTTCAGTGCAGCTGCAGCTCTTGAGTCAACAAAGGCTGTGCCTCTTGCAGCCATTCTTCAGGGTGCCGGCAGGCCAGTGGCAATCCACTGAGGGGGAGCATCTGACAGGCAGGAGAGTGAGGAGGCTGAACAGCTGCGTTGCTGCGGGGGTGGGGAGCCCCTGTTTGTCCTCCAGCCTGCCCCCCCCCTTGGTTTTAGCTGGGCTGGGAATTGCTTCCTGCTTTGTGGTGCAGTCACAGCCCCTCCTCCAATCACCTGGCTGAAAGAGTGGGGTAACTCCTTTAATCCCAGTCTGTCAATCTCTGCTGCCTCTACGGTGTAATCCTCCTTCGTATGTTTGTTACTCAATGAGGAAAGTGTGTGTGGAATTGCAGTCTTAGATGTTGCCCTGAATGTTATCTGGAGTGAGGCACAGCCTCGTCCTATACATAAGCAAGGAACATTAAAGTGGATTTGTGGCTGTATTTGCCAAAATGCTGGAGCGTGGCTGGGCTTGGCAGATTGAATGGCAGGAGGGCATAAAGGCCTCCTCCTATGCTTGACAATGGACCACCACTTCATAAGGCCAGCCCTGTATGCATCCTAATGGAAGACGCGTGGGGTGGCAGAAGAAGAACCTGCACATAAAATAAAGGTGGGGAAATGTGTGGTGGGGAAGCAGCTGCTAAAATGGAGCGGCTTGTGGAGGGGCGTGGCAGGCAGTGGCTAGGCAGTATTACCTCCTCAGCTGCAGGCAGCGCCACTGCAGATCAGGAGCCTGGCAGCCAGCCCTCTGCACTATGCCGTGGGCAGCCATTTCGAGGCATGGTCCCTGCACCCTGTTCAAAGCAGTGCATCCGAGTCCTCACCTTCCCCTTATCATTACAACAGGCTAGCTCTTTTTTAAAATGCAGATTACACATTGGCTGATAATTTTGAGACCACTAATGTGTCTCAAATTGAGACATAAATAAAATATTGGTGCAAAATGTTAAATGGATACTAATGCAGCTATTTTTTTCTGTGTAGACTAGTTAATATCTTCTAAAAGGGCAATAACATTTTTTGTCCCCATATTAAAAGGGCAATGTGGTGCAATAGTTAGACAGTGTTGGACTTAATCCAGAGAGACCTGAGGGCATATCTGTGCTCAGCCACAAAGCTTTCAGGGTAATCCTGGCCCAGCCAGCAACTCTCAGCATAGCGGATCTTGGAGGATTGTTATTGTGAGGAAGTCTGAGCTCCTCGAAGGAAGGGTGGATGAAAATGCAATGGGGCTCAACTCTGGATCCCCTGAGGAGCTAACAATGTCCCTGGGCCAGGGCAGCAGCAGGAAGAGGGGGAGGACCTCAAGAGGAAGGAGAGACAGAAGCAGCCAACTAAGGAGTCTGGAAAAGGCGAAGAGAGATGTGAGCAGAGGGTGCGGGCGAGGAGGCCTGCAAGAGGCCCAGCCCAAAAGGAACACACTCAAGCCTGGAGAGAAAGAGAAGAGGCTGCTAAGGACTGCAGGAGGCAGCCGGTGCTGTCCCTGTGAAGAGAATGCATTGGACTCTAGTGTCATTTCCCTCTCCCCCTTTGCAACCCTCAGTGTGTGTGTTCGTTTTTTGTGTTCTAATATAGTCATTTTAATAAGGCCTGTTTGATACCAAAGAGTCTCCAGTGTGCTGGCTGGACAGCAGGATCATGAATGCAACTCCACCTCTCCACCTCTCACACTCTTGGGGATGCTGCAGCCTATGGCTGCCTTCTAGGACTAAATAGGACCAGGCTGGAGGACATTTCCCAGGCCTTTCTCCTCTGTCCAAGCTGGACAGGCCTCGCTTGGAAAGGAGGAAGAATTAATCTGCCTCTTCCTTGTCTCTCTTCCTTTTTTTCTCAAGGCATTAGGCCTGGAAGAATGGGGGGGGGAGATAATTAATCTGTATCCTCCCCAGGCCTTTCTCTCCCCCCCCCATGTGTTCGGACAGGAAGATGGGGGGGGGAGGAGGAGAATGTACTTACAGTGCAAGGCCTAGGAACATCTCCTCCTCAGTTAATCCCATCCTATGCCATGCCTCTTTTTGTATTCCACATTACAAAGGCAATGGATGGCCATAAAAAAAGAGCCAGCTTCATCGTCAGAAGTTTATCTTCCAGAGCTGCGTTTTTGGGATCTTTCAACTACTACTTCACAAATCCAACAAAAGGTCTGATTGTCACAGAAGCACAGGGTTCCTCAGAAAAACTAAATGAACCAGAAATTGACCGGGCGGAGGAATTATCCGGTGGTAGTGAATCTGATTCTTGCAAAATAGATAATTCTGAAGAGGAAAGTGTTTCAGAGCTGCCGGATGATGGTTTCGCAGTTGAGTTAATGTGTTCCATTGTTAAAAAATGCTTCACATCTCTTTTATTGGATTTTTACTGCATTTTTATATTGTATTTACTTTTTACTTGTGATTTTATTATTGTCATTTGTGTGAACCGCTTAGAGATTTTGTTATATTAAGTGGTATATAAGTTATACAAATAAATAAATATAAATAAATAAAAAATAAAAGAGTTACCTGGTCCAAGTGATATTGCAGTCTGAAGAAGAAAGTCCAATTGATCCATCAATAAATAGCAATCATGGAGCCATTTCAACCCAGCATGGTCCAAACTCTACTCTTGGTTGGAATATAGTATAATGGAAAATGCTGTGTTTTGCTTTGCTTTGCTTGCCACCATTTCACTG